>NW_026000020.1:9275972-9365274 GCF_001458135.2 Marmota marmota marmota
CCCCCCCCCCCATCCCCCCCGTGGAGAAGTCTGTGTCTTTCTTTCTGTTCTACCTTTAAATAAAACCTCTTGCTCTTGCATCCGTGTTTCTTGGGTGTTCAGTCTTTAACACCGGGGAACGAGTCTGGGACCTGATTCTCAACACCAGTATCACCCCCTGTACCAAAATGAGTAATGAAGCTCCAATGAGTAGTGAAGCTGCTACTCTCTGAATTCCCCATTACGTCTCTTCCTTGGAGCATTGCAATAACCCCAAATGTTATCCCTGCGTCTTTCTTACCTCCCTGGAATTAAGTGTCCACCAAGCAGTGACCGGGATTGGAGACAGGAACACAGTCACGCCCTCCCTGCTCAGAGCCCCTGGTGGCTCCACTTTGTACCCAGTGTAGTAACTGGAGCTCTGGCGTGGCTCTTGGCACCCACAGGATCCCACGCCCGCCTCCCACACTCAGCCCCTCTGCCTCCAATGCTTTGCCCCACAGGACCCCACTAGTTCTCCCAGATTGCTTTGATTTGGGCCTTGAAGTTTTTCATCTACTTCCTGCCTGCCTTCGATCTACCGCGTCAGTGCAGATTTCTTTCCTTTTTATTTTTTTAAGGTATTTCTTTACTTTCTGTCATGACAAGCGTCACAGGCCACTCTGATGTGCTTCCTGCCCCAGCCCCAATTCAGCCATTTCCCCAAGGGTGCTGAGTGTTTGTAGATCACTATGAATGAACTCCATTTTTATACTTTGGTGCAACTGAGGCACTTGGAAAGGTTTTGATCCTTTGGAGCATGATACTGAGATCGGAGAGGTAGAACCAGAGAAGCATTTTGTCTGGACCTAACTACTTTCCATTGCTTAAGCAGGTCCTTCTGCATATTGAACCCAAGGCCTTGTGAATTACGAGTCTTTCCAGGCCAGCGGTGGGAACAGGTATTGTTCTCTCTAATTCTTTGAAAAGTTTTCATCCTTAGCTTTAGGGATAGTCACCACCATATCATAAAGAGTGGGAAGGAGGAATTGGAAACATACTGTTGTACACCCTTATTTTACCATAAGGTGGTGTTGTGTTATTGGAAGTTAGTCTTATTCATTAAGGACACGCAAGCCCTAGGGTAAGCAAAAAATTATTTAAAGGTATAAATAATAAGACAATATAATAGGTAAAGTGGAATCAAAATATTTTAACTCGGGAGAAGGAAGAAGAGGATAAAAGAAATACAGAACACATGGAATAAATAGAAAGCAGTAGAATGATAGATAGTAATCTAACCATATCAGCACTTACATGTAAATGATGCAAAAATACCAGTTAAAAGACTGTGCTTTCCAGATTGGATTAAAAAACACAAGATCTGAGTATACAATATCTAATTATATAGTTATAAACACAATGATAGTTTAAAGGTAAGGAGGTGGAGAAAGATGTCCCATGCAAACACTAAACAGAAGACAGCTGGAGTTGCATGGATGTCAGCCAAAGCAGATTTAAAGTCCAGGAAGGTTAGCAGGAATGAAGAGGAACATTCCTAATGATAAAGGGACGCAAAACACATAAAGGATCTTCTAAGCAGGTGCTCCCGACAACAGAGCTTCCAAGCCCCAAATAGATGGCACCAACAGGAGGAGTAGACACATCTCCAATTTTTGTTGGGGCATTCAGTAGTCTTTCCTTCATAACTGATTGAAAAGTAGGCAGACTCAGGTCTCCAGAAGGTACAGGACAGAAGAGCTGGACAATGCTGTGAGCACCTGGGGCTCAATGACAACACCCCAGTGGCAACAGCAAGAGGAGTCCCACATGACCCAGCACGTCCACCTGTGGGCGTACACTAGAAAGAATTAAACACAGAGACCTGAAAAGTTGCTTGCATACCCACAGGCAATAGCTGCATTATTCTCCGTAGTGAGAGGGTGGAAGCAACCCCAGAGTGTTCATTGACTGCTGAAAGGATGAAGAAAATGGAGCATATATACACATTGGAATATTACTCACCCTTGGAAAGGAATTGGAGTCCGGATATAAGCCACAACCCAAGAACATTAAGTGAAATAAGCCAGCCACAAATCAGGACGCGTGCTGTGAGTTTCCACTTGATACCCAGGTGAGTCAAAGTCATGGAGATGGGAAGGAGGGTGGTGGCCAGGGCCTGGCGGGGGCAGTGGGAGTCATTGTTTACTAAGCACAGAGTTTCAGTTTTGCAAGGTGGAAAGCGTTCCTGCGAGGGCTGGTGGGGATTGCTCAATGGTCTGAATGACGCCCCTGAGCAGTTCACGTAAATGTGGTTAAAATGGTAACTTTCATCTTACGTATATTTCCCTGTAATTAAAAATGATAACTAAAAATCTATCAAAAAAGACAGATGTACAGAGACCTGTATAATAAAGAGACGAGCCTAGTTTACAAAAACAATCCCGTTTTTGAGGCACTTTTGAAAGAGGGTGATCCCCTTGGTGCCATGCCCCCAGATGGAGCCTAGGGAAGCAGAGCCCCCTGGGTCCTCTGGGAGCAGCCGCAGTGCCCAGGCTTGCTTGCGACTGCGTCTGCTAGGAGGCTCGCTGGGCGAGCTGACCAGATACCTGTGGAGGGAGGTGGAGACATGGGAAGCCTGTGTGTCCTCTGGTCCAGGTGATGGGGACTGCCTTCCTGTGTGGTCCCTCCTGGTGCCCCAGCGGCCAGCAGAGCCAGCCCTCACCCTCCAGACCCTTGGCTCTCTCCCATTTGGACTTATTTCCAATGTCATGTTCGTCCCCTCCATCAGTGGCCACCCAAACACCCCAGGGGAGGGGGTCAGGCTCCGGAGCCTCGAGGTTCAGATGAGGCAGGCACCTGGGAAGGCTCTGGAGGTCCTCAGCTGGATCTCAGGTAAGGAGGTTGCCGGTGGCTCTGGACCTGCCCCTGGTGACTCAGTCAGGAGAAACTGCCGGTGGGTGTGACGTGCATGGGGCCCCACCTGCCTCCTGGTTGCCACCCGCTCTCCCTGCAGAACTGGCCATTTCTATTCCCCCAGTAGAAATTTCTACTCCTCCACCCCCGCTCCAGCCTCCACCCGGGTGCTGAAAGGTGCCACAGGACAACACAACAAGGTGGAGACAAAAAAGGGCAGCAAAGCGGGGCCCCTGCCCAGCACCGGCCACAGTGCCTTGACCTGGCCCAGCCTCTCTGACCTCGTGGCATTTTGTGGTCCTCAAATGTCTTAGTAGCCAAGGTGGCCCTGCCCCCTCTGTGGACCCCAGGGTCACCCTGTGATGTGGCTGCAGAGTCAGGCTGTAACTGGAGGCCCACTTCTGCGGCTGGCTCCCAGAGGTGTTCTGCACATGGCCACCATCTCTGGTGCCCAGCGAGGCCCTCCTGGGTGCTCTGTGCTATCAAGGTCACCCCAGTGAGTGAGGAGTCCCCATCTCAGTATGGGCTGCTCTGGGCCACCCTGGGCCAGCTCTTTTCCAGTGGCCCCTTGGTCCTTCATGGAAAGAGAGTCCTGCAGGGAGGTCCCTGCTCTAGCTCCGCCCTCTGTTCCTTGCATCTGTAAGCAAGATGCCCTTTGTGTTTCACAGGGGCACTGGGGTTTCCTGGCCTGGACTGAACTGCCAGAGTACCAGCCACCTCCTGCTGGTTCTGTGGTCTCGGGTGAGTCGCTCACTCTCTCCAAGCCTCCTTGGCCTCAGTCAGTTTAAATAGGAATATAAGTTGTACTAACCCCGTGGGACTGATGTCACAACAAGAGGGGACGAAAGCGACATTTATTTTGACAGGGTGAATGTGTAGCAGAAGTTAACTGTCCTTGTTAGACACTAAGACCTCACAGCAAACCCTGCAGGGATGGAGTCTGGCATTTTCCCTCTCTGGGGATGAGGCACAGGCACATGTGATGAAGCACTGGGTCTTGAGCCGCCGTGGGCTTCCGCCAGTGTGCACTTGGTGTTCACTGTACCCAGGAGAGGGAGGGAGGCGGGGACTGCTGAAGGCACAGAGCACACAGCACATGGGTGACTGAGCTGGCTCGGCACAGCCTCGCCTCATGCAGGCCTCATGACACCCCAGGGATGGGGCTGTTACTGTCCTCTTCACAGGGAATCGGAAACAAGTGGGTCAAATCCTCAAATCAGAGCGGTGAAATAAACTTCCCAGGTCATGAAGATGGTGGTGATGCTGGTGGTGATGAAGATGGTGGTGGTGGTGATGAAGGTGGTGGTGATGATGGTGGTGATGAAGATGGTGGTGATGATAGTGGTGATGAAGATGGTGGTGATGGTGGTGATGAGGATGATGGTGGTGATGATGGTGGCGGTGATGAAGATGGTGATAAAGGTGGTGGTGATGAAGATGATGGTGATGAAGGTGGTGGTGATGAAGATGATGGTGATGAAGGTGGTGGTGATGAAGATGATGGTGATGAAGGTGGTGGTGATGAAGATGATGGTGATGAAAGTGGTGGTGATGAAGATGATGGTGAAGATAGTGGTAATGTGGGTAATGGTGAAAATGATGATGGTGGTGATGGTGATGGTGGTAATGATGATAAAGTTGACATGTAAGCACCTACTATGTGCTGGCACCGTCCTAAACACTTCATGTATATTAACTCATTTAGTCCTCATAACAATAGCAGAATTTTATTCCCTTTTTATAAATGAAAACTCAAAAGCTAAAAGCTTAAGTAACTTGACCAAATGTACATGCTAGTCAGCAACAGATGTAAGACTCGAACCCACACAGTCTTGACCAGAGCTCAGCCAACTCTTTCCATAAAAGGCTGTGGAGTAAACACAGTCTCTGCCATAGACATCACCGTGCAAAAGTGGCATAGACATCAGGCTGTGCTCCCACTAACTTTATTTATAAACCAAGCAGTGGGCTGGTCTTGGTCCACAGGCCCATCTTTGCCAACCCATGGTCTTAACTGTTCCAGGAATAAAAGGAGGGTTCACAAGCATCAATACTTTCTGGGAAATGAAATCATCATAATAAAAACAACGGAGATAAAAATAGTCATCAGCTCCTTGGCTTCTTAAACGTGGATGGGGACAACTGAGCATCTATTTACTAAGACATCCTGTGCACCTGGCACCACCGAGAGCGGGCAGTAGATACCACGCAGGGCACATTGGGTGAATTACACAGTCTGCTAAGTGATGAGCCCCACGGAAAGAAGTGAGGCACGGTGGGGGGCGTGGGAGCAGGGGAGGGATGCACAAAGGGGAGAACATGGCCTCGCTGAGAGGGGTGTCGCAGCAAAGGCCTCAGGAGGTGGGGACAACGCCAGCTTCCGGGTGGGGAGCGGAGCCAGTGGGAAGGTCCCTCAGAAGGGCCACGCTGGCTTGTAGAGGAAGAGCGAGGGGCCCCAGGAGGACCATGTCATCTTGTTCAAGAAGAGCAAGAGGTCTACCTGGCTCCTGGTCCCCTTAGTGGGGAAGGAGGAGGCTGAGAGTCCATGGGAGTCCAGTGGCATGGGCCTTTGGAGACTTGCCTTTTACTCACAGAGGTGTGGGGACAGAGGAGTGACAGGACTGACTCAGGTAGCAAAAGGGTCAACCTGAGTGCCGTGGGGCCAATAGTTCTGAACTAGGTTTCCTGGACTTGGGTCTGACTCTAATCCTAATTAGTGGTCAACCATCAGGCGATGTAGTTAGTCTTTCTGTGCCTGATTCCCCTTCCGAATAACAGAAATGATAGTGGTTAGCAGATCAGTAGTTAGATAAGTGTATAATGAAAAAATTCAGGAGGCCCCTAAACGTGATTCCAGGGACAAGGTGAGCACTGAAGGATATGGTCATTTTAATCATTATTAAATCGGGCTCCCTAACGAGAGCTTCCCGCCTGGGATGGTGAGCCGTGTGAGCCTACAAACTCCCAGGGAGAATACACTGACCGACTGTCCTCCCCTCCACCTCCGCCAGGGGCACTGACATCTCACACATGTGGTGATGAGTCGCCCCGGGACACGGTCCCCATGAGGACGCGAGGAGTTTGCTGGGAAGGGAGGGTCCCCACTGACCATGAAGCTCGGCAGGTGCTGCAGGAAGCTGTCAGCGCTGAACATGACTCCAACCCCAGCCGCTGAAAAGGAGAAATGCCTACGGTTTCCCATGGCCTGGGAGTGGGAGGACCAGCCTGGCGGGGTCCTCCATTGTGTAGGTGGGGGGTCAGCAGGGGCTGCAGCCTGCTAGGCCTGTGTGGGTGGCGGATCTGCACCTCAGAAGGCTCACTCCCAGGGTGCTGTCACAAGGCCTTGTTCCTCCCCACACAGGTCCCTCAGGGCTGCTTGAGGTCCATCCCATGGCCACTGGCTTCCACTGGGTGAGCCATGAGCAAGGTGACCTAGCTCAAATGCGATACACTGTCCCTTCCCACCAGGTAACACATTCATCAGGAGCAAGTGACCAAGGGCAGGCCACACTGAAGGGAAGGCGTGAAGTGCTGCTGCCTGTTATAGGATTAGTACCCTATAACACACTTCAAAAATCCCGCACGGAAGCTGTGAGGTCAGGGCAAAGTAGCACCACCCTTGAAAATAAGACAAAATGATCACAGTGTGGGCTTTCACGTTGTCAAAAGAGACAAAATTTAAATTCTCTTCATTCAAAAATTGACTCTCATACACATATGCAGTGAGTAGGAGTCAACGGTTTACTATTAATATGTGAGGGAATCACAATGATAAAACTGATTATCTAAGGATGGCTCAAGGAACAAAGGTCTTTAGTATTCATTGGGAAAGAAATGCTGGAATAGGCTGGCTAAGTTACAATTTTTAAAAATTACTGCCTTTGAATTTCTTTTTTTTAACCAGACAAAAATAAGTTGGAATTTATCAATCTTCTCCTAGTTCACATCTAACTTTAGAGAATCTGTGTCTCAGTTTGATTTCTGTTGCTGAAACAAAATACCTGAGACTGGGTAATTTGTGAGAGAAAGAGGTTTTGTTTATTTGTTTGTTTTTGTTTTGTTTTGTTTTTGGCTCACAGTTCTGAAGACTGGGAGGTTCAAGATTGGCAGCTGCATCTGGTGAGATCTTTGTTCCTGGTGAGAACTCTGTAGAGTCCCAAGGCAGCATAGGGCATTTTATAGTAAAAAATAGCACTATTATGGTTTGGATGTGACCCCCAAAATGCAAGAAGGCTTAGAGGTGAAATCACTGGGTTATGAGAGCCTTAATCCAATCAGTGGTGGGGCGTTCAGACCCTAGGGATGCACTGGGAGCCAACCAATACCAATTTGTGAGACAACCAAGGACACATTTCTGAGGGAACTAACTGTTTGGGGGGTCTGTTTGACAATGTGAAAGCCCACACTGTGGTCGTTTTGTCTTATTTTCAAGCTTAGGGATATAGATAGATAGATAGATAGAGATATAGATATATCTCCAAGTGCCACATCCCCAGCCCTTTTTATTTTTTTTATTTTGAGATATGGTCTCATGAAGTTGCTGAGGCTGGCCTTGAACTTGCAATCCTCCTGCTGCCTCAGCCTCCGAGCTACTGGGCTCACAAGCGTGCACCACACGTGAGCTCATTGGTGCATTGTCCATTCATTCCTCCTATCTGGATTCTCATTTCAGCACGTTTTGTAATAGACAGAGCTGGTAGAGGCACCCCCGGTGACCCAGCCAGCTCGCCACATGCATGCTCCCTTCTGAATGGGCAGAACTTGAAGGAGCTCTATTAACCAGCCAGGTGTCCGCTGATTCACTGTTGAGAGTGGCACCCTGGCGTTTAGGGGAAACTGTGTCCACCTCTACAATCACTTTGCAGACAAGAGCCTATTTTTTGAAAACCACTTTGTCAATAGCTTAACTCTGGAATTTGTTCTTGTAATTGGCAATAATTTCTGAGTCATTTCTATCTGGCCAATTTATAGTGCATTTAATGATTTTGCATAAGCAGCATCTACATTAAATTTATTTTTCTGAATGCTATTTATCACATTGGTAGTCTTATGTGAATAAGGGGTTATTTTCTGTCTTTCAATCAACCCGATATTTATTTTTAAACCCTTTAAGGATTTTTTTTTTTGTCCCACATGTTTGAATACGGTTTCTTTAAAATTCATGCTTTTACAATCAATAGTTACTGATGGTGGTCAAGATGTTGTTAAATTGTTCTGCACTGACGGGCGTTAATTCAGAGCCATCACGGAGAGTCTTAAAAGCATATTAATGGATTCACAATCATGATTTTTTTTTTGGTCAATGAGATATTTAAGAAAGATCAACTGTGGAATCATAGATGTTTGTCACAACGTAGCGCTCAATAGCAAAAATGAACCAATACAACCCAACAAATTAAGGACCCATAATAATGGGCTGGAATAAATGAATGATAAAAGACCCTTAGGAATTTTTGCACAGCTGTTCAAACCTAGGAAGTCATTATTCATGTTAGTGTGGGAAACGAGTCTGCTGTGGTGCCCCAGAGAGCTGCAGGTTGAGAGTGGCCTCTGTGACGCTGCAGCGGGACAGCTGTCTGCAGTGACGTGGGGGAGGAAGAGTGTCCTCACGGGATTTTTGATGGTGCATTCATGGAAGCATTCATGTTCTTCTCCTGGTTTGCTCTTCTGGATTTTCAGGTTTTTCTGCAGTGAACCTGTAGCCTACTACATGCTCCCCCAGTAGGAATTCCCCATGGCCGGTGTCTCCATGGGCCTGACAAAGGAAGGCGGGGAGGGGAGGGAGGGATGAGCACGGCAGATGCTGCTTTTCTGTGTGCTCCTCAGAGCCCCAAGGGCCCGGCTCAGAGCTGAGGGGAGGTTGTCTCCAGAAACTCCCTTCCCCGGGCCGGGCAGAGCAGCAGGTGCTTCAGGAGGCTCCAGGGTGTCACATCACCCTGCTCCTCCCTGGCTTGCAGTTTCAGTCTCCTCCCAGCGACCCGGGAGGAGTGCATAAATAATCAAGTATGCACTTAAAAAGCCGAGGAGCCGAAGACTCCGCAGGCTCCCGCCAAGGGAAAGGAGCCACCGAGGTGTCCTCTGGGTGCTGGCAGGACAGGCTCTGCTGACCCCAGCTCCAGAAGCCCTGGCCCAGCGGATGTGGTTACCCGCTGGGAGGCTCAAGAGCTTGCTTGCTCCCCGGGCCCCTGACAGCCCTCAGCCTTTGTCTGCACCTAATTTTTTTTTTTTTTTTTTTTTTTGCTGTTTGTTTCAAAATAGGGGAATCTGCACATCGAGGAATTCAAGATGGTCCTGAGCGGGGCGCTGTGCTTCCGGTGAGTGTGTGGGCCTCCGAGAAGAGTGCGATCTGGGTGGACCTGTCCAGCCTTGTGAGGGCGGGAAGGGCCTGCTGCCCCAGCCGGGGCTCCCAGCGGAGGACAGGCGGCTGAGAGTCAGGGCCAACAGTCGCTGCCCCTGCCATTCTTCCAGCCTTTCAGACTGGGACAGGACCTGGCAGCCCACCTCAGGGGGACAAGTAACCACGGGGCCAGGGCTGCAGCCTGGTCCACGTACGGGGAAGATGGGAGCCAGGAGCCCCCCTCTGAGCTCTGCTCTGCTCCCTACGCCATGAGTTAATGTCACTCCAGCCACCACCTCCCTGCAGCCCTGGGGGTGGGGGGAATAGAATCAAAACAATCTCCAGAGGTCTGCCCACCCACAAGTGTGTACTGACCCAGAAACTCAGCTGTGTGTGAACTTCACAGTGAAGGGGGAGAGCAGCCCTCTCTGACGTGAGTCTCGTCTGACTGGCCCTCCATATCCTTGGTTTCCACATCCACAGAATCAATCAACTGTGGATTTAAAAAAATATATATATGTATGTATAAATCGCATCTGCGGTGAACATGTGCAGATGATCTTCTTGTCATTATTCTCTAAACAATGCAGTATGACAGTGTTTGCATACATTTGCATGATGGTAGGTATTGTAAGTCATCTAGAGATGATTCATGGTATGGCAGAAGATGTGTGATGCTTCTATGCAAACACTACGCCAGTCTGTGTTGGGGCCTTGAGCCTTGTGGATTTTGGCGTCTGTGGGACCAGCAGCCTGGACACTTGGGGGACGACTGGCTAGCGCGTTTCAAGGTGTGTTCTATGGGCCTCAGTCCCATGGGGTTCTTTGTACATTCGAGCTCTCTGATCAAGTACATGCGGCAAGTGGTGCCTTCCCTGTCCTGGTAAGAGCTCTCGGTGCCCTCAGCATGCCAGTGACTTTGGATCTTACTAAGTAATGGAGCTTGTTTAATCATGTTAGGTCAAACATGCAGCCAATGTTTACACTGCAGACTTTTCCCCAGTTAATATCTGCAGAAACCTGCTTCAGAGTACATCTTTCACCTCACAGTATATCAGAAAACCAATCAACTCATATACAAGCAATAACTAAGAAAAGTAAAATAAATCAATTTTAAATTTAGAGAAAATCCTCACTCAGGAATACATGGCCAAGTGGAAGTAAATGTCCACTGAAGTCTTCAATAATGCTCGAAGATACAGATTTTAATCAGGAAGAGACCTGGGTGCTATCTAACCCATCTTTAGCAATGAGGAGACTCAGGCCCAGAGAGAGTAGGTGATGTGTCCCTGTGGCTCAGCAGCATGGACGGCAGCTGCAGTCACTTCTCTCTGAGAGACCATGTGGGGACTGTGGATAGGAAAGATTGGGTAGGGTGAGACTCAGGTGGGGGCCTGGGCTCATCCCCTGGTAAGGTAGGGGCCCAGCAGGCCTGGGGGAAGGCTGGGCTGTGGTACCCAGCATTGTTGGAAGAGAGGGCGGCAAGACGCTCAGACTGGGGGACTCTGGGCCAGGGCAAGCTGCAGGAGCCCCGTTCCTCACGGCCTCCTCCTTCCCCACGTTTCAGAATGAAGGACTCGGCCCTGAAGGTGCTCTATCTGCACAACAACCAGCTTCTGGCCGGAGGGCTGCACGCGGGGAAGGTCATTAAAGGTTGGTGTAGAGCAGGACCTGAGTGGTCCCCATCCGTGTCCCTCTGCGGGAGGCACCCGAGGAGGCTTCCCAGCAGGCCTGCAGACCTCAGCAGCAGGGAACACTGTGTGGCCTCGTGCTTACCCACATGCTGTGGCGGATAGTCTCTGAGAGTGCACACCTGTCCACCTGGGCACTCGTAAGGGTCACTGGAGCCAGTTGGCCCCTCTGCTGTAGTGTGCACATGTGTGCTGCTGTGTGTGTGAGCATTGTGTGCATGTGCATGGGGTGGGGGGTGCAGGGGGAGCTAGTCCTCTTCTGGGAGGCTCATAAAGACAGGGCTCAGAACGGAGGCCTGGGCATCAAATGAGGTACTGGGGAGGGTCTCTTGGGGTTGGAGACAGCTCTAAATGTGGGGGCTGCAGTGTCAGGTGGCACCAGGTGCTTCTGTGCCTTGATGTCCACTCTGGGACAGTGGCAGGAGGATGGCCTTCTCCCTGTGACAACTGCTGAAAGATTCCCCTTCTGCCCAGCGTGAGGACAGGAGGCCTCATGCTGGCCCTGCTCCCAGAGTCCAAGATCAGGGAGAGGGAAACAAAGGCCCCCAAAGGCCCGTACCTTGACTCTTGCCCACAGGTGAGGAGATCAGTGTTGTCCCTAATCGGTCACTGGATGCCAGTCTGTCTCCAGTCATCCTGGGTGTCCAGGGAGGGAGTCAGTGCCTGTCGTGTGGGACAGAGAAGGAACCAACTCTGAAACTGGAGGTGAGCCCTGTTCCGCGTCCTCACCATCTGGAGACTAAGCTGGCCAGTTCTGAGGCTGGGCACTGCCTCTGGGCACCTTAGGGACCCTGAAAGTTGCTGCTGGTCGTGGCTCTGCTTGCTCCCCAAGGGCTCTGCCTAGCCTGGGCCTCCCACTGTCCGCCCCCGCCCCTCACCGCTGCTCCTCGCCCCTGCCTCTTACCGCTACCCCTCACCCCTGCCCCTCTGTTGGCAGCCCGTGAACATCATGGAGCTCTACCGCAGCGCCAAGGAGTCCAAGAGCTTCACCTTCTACCGGAGGGACATGGGACTCACCTCCAGCTTTGAGTCAGCCGCCTACCCAGGCTGGTTCCTCTGCACAGCGCCCGAGGCTGACCAGCCTGTGAGGCTCACCCAGATCCCCGAGGACGCTGCTTGGGACACCCCCTGGGACGCCCCCATTACGGACTTCTACTTCCAGCCCTGTGATTAGGGCCACGGTTGCCCCCACAACTCCCCGGGCAGCGCCAGCTCCAGCGGGGGCAGGGGGTGAGGGGGACCATCCCTGCTCTCAGAATTCAGGGCACCCAGCCAAGCTCCCTTCTTCTGGTCCCAGTTTGTGTAAAGTCTTCTCAGTTTGGGGATCAGTACCCACATTCATTGCCCACGGGGTGGTCCTACTGTGGAACCTTAAAACACCTCGTGGGATAAACCGGGAGCAGCATAAAATTACTGAGTGGGATTCCTTCATGCTTAAAGGTGCCTGACTCAGCGCCCAGGTGCCCACTGAGGTCCTGTCACCCCCCGGGGTGCAGGAGAGGGAGGTGGCCACAGGTAGATGGACCATGATCCCCTGCCGGTCCAGCCCCTCCCCATTCCTGCCATGGTCTGCCTCTTCCGTCTCTGCCCTCTTCCTCTGGCCCTGGGCATGGGAGGGCCTGGGAGGGTGTCCCTGGGGAAGCAGCTTCACCTCAGAAGACAGGAGATGGGCATGCCATCTCTTTTAGAAACCCAAGATACAAAGAAAACCTCCAGTGCTGTTCTCTCCTCCCATGGAAAGATGTTTACAGCATGTTGTGAAGAGCATATTACAAAGTCAGAGCTCTTGCAATTTCTTTTGAGTTTAAAAGAAATACCTAAGTATATATTTCTGAATCAAACCTCCCTGGAAGTTACGTCAGTAGCAGCAGGTTCTGGGTGGTGGCGCTATAGGTGACTTTTCTGTCTATTTTTATTTTTAATCTGTTTCCTAATTTTTCTATCATGAGGATGGGTTCCAATTGTCATTATAAAGAAGAAGTTAATAGGGAGATTGAGGAACTGGAAAAGACACCATTTCTGACTGTCCTCAGCCTCAAGCTGAGTTGAGCCCGGTGCTCTGGGGGGCAGACACAGGGGCAGAAACCTCCCCAGCAAAGCACCAAGAAGAGGATGCGATGGGCTCCTGTGGCTGGAGTCTCCAGAGTAAGGGAGTCGCAGGAAATACCCCAGACAAAAGACAAACAGAACAAATGAAAAAACAACAACAATAACAAAAACCCTACATAATAAAAACTTTTTTAAAAAATCAAAGTTAGCCTCAGCAACTTAGTGAGGCCCTCTGCAAACCAGTGAAACCCTGTCTCTAAAGAACATAGTAAAAAAGGGCTGGAGATGTGGCTCAGTAGTTAAGTGCCCCTGAGTTCAATCCCTGGTACCATCATCATCATCGTCATCATCATCATCGTCATCATATCATCATCACAACAACAGCAACAATAATAACAATAATAATTTTAAAAATCCTGTGCTTTGAACTGGAACGACCCACAGTCCCTGGAAGCCCAAGACCTGGGATCAGCTCCCAAGAGGGCTGCTGTACCAAATGAATAGTGTCCTTCCTGAGTTCATGTCCTTCCTGGACCTCAGCCTGTGGCCTTCCTTGAGGATGGGGTCTTTACGGATGGTTGCCACAGGGTCAGGCTGCATTAGGGTGGGCTAAATTCTCCTGTGACTAGTGTCCTTGTAAGAAGAGGACCCAGAGACTCAGAGGAAGCACATCAGGACAGTGGCAACCTCCTGGATTGTGAGAGAATAAATCTTTGTTGTTTGACGCGTGAAGTGTGTGGTGACTGGCTGCATAGCCACCGTGACCCCAACTCCTGGAATTCACACCCTGTATGCACGCCTCCCACACTGCGCGCCAGAGGTGTCCTGGGCCAGTGGGATGTGGCTAAAGTGACTGACGGCTTGCCCCCTGTGAGAGTAAGTTATAGGAGACACTGGGCCTTCTATCTTGAGATGCCTTTTCTCTCTCTCTCTCTCTCTCTCTCTCTCTCTCTCTCCATCTCACCTCCTCTTCTCCGCTGGCTCTGTAGCTTCCTAGGTACACCCATGTGAAAAACCAGAGTCTCCAAACCACAGCCACAGGCATGGAACCAGTCCTGCAGCCTGTCTGGCCTTCAGTGATGAGAGCCACCCAGCTGACAGCTGGCTTGCAGCCTCCTGACACAGAGCAGAGCCGTCCAGAGTCCTGCCCCAGAAACTGTGTGAGCTCATTGCTCGGTTCTGGAGTGACTTGTTCTGAAGCGTAGATGATGAAGACCCAAGGAAGGGAGACTCACTGCATTCATTTGATTATGATTGCAATTTTTCCAATTTTTTTCCTTCTCAAAATGAACTCTGACCCTTTATTGATCCAAATAGTCTATTTAAATGCCTATCATGCAAAATTTGTTAAATGTTCTCTGCTTCAGGAAGGATTAGATCATTCTTGACTGCTGCACACATCTAGTTCTACAAGCCAGGGTCTGTTCTAGTGTCCCTACCAGCATCCTGAGGACTGAACCCAGAAGCCACAGCAGGGTCCCATATCTGAGCCTCAGCTATTCCACATGCAGCTCACCTGTTGGACCAGACTGGCAGGTTCAAAGCCTTCAGAGGGAGGGACAAGAACAGGGTCAGGACAGGAGGGATGACCTCCATGGGCCTCAGCAACTCCAGCTCAGGCACTGCTGAGGTCCCCATGGGCTCCAGGTACCAGGCTGTGTTTCTGTACACCGGTTCCTGTACCCGCTCTCTGTGGGTCCAGACACAGTCTTAGGTTGCCCTTCTGCTCTGGGGCTCTTCACCCCCCTCCCTGTCTAGAAAAACTGCCCATCTTTCATACCCTGCTAAGATGTCACGTCCTCCAGGAAGCCTTTGATGAGCTGAGAGTCCTGGTCATTTGTTCTGGCAACGCTTCATGTTCACCTCCTTGCAGTGAGTTGGCTTGGAGTCTGTGGCCCCAGGATGACCCCGAGGTTAGGGCTGCGTCAGTTTGCTTCCGGACATAAGCACGGTGCTTGGCAAACACTGGAATCTAGTGAGCATGGAATGTGGCCACTCTCTCTCCACCCTGGAACATTCTCTCCCTCATCTTCCACCCAACTAAGCCTCTAAGGGTGGAGCTTAAATTCCACTTCATTCTTGAAGGTTTCTCCAGCCTGAAGTGATTTGCTTCACCATTTATGGGATGACAGGATTCACAAGGGCTTCTGCCTAAATGTGCAGGCATTTATAAGTCAGTAGGAAAAGGAGGACATTAAACACTACCTTGGGGTATGTGTGGCCGTGGGTGCTGGCACCATGGTGGTTCAAGTGAAAAAGACCTGGTGGTTTCAGATTTCTGCAATTGTTGATTAAACTGTAGGCCTGGACCCATGTCACCAGAGACACAATCTCCACACCATATGGGGCGTCATGCCAGCTCCAGAAATGGAAGAGCAGAGGAGGTCCCAAGGGCAGGTCACCAGGGAAGAGGTGAAGCTGCTGAGGGTCTTCACGCTGAAGAAGCAGCACACGGGGAGCCCCGCAGACACTCAAAGTTCTGCCGAGTAGAAGAGTATCCTTGTTCGTGTCATTCCAGAAAGCACAAATTGGACAGACGGGTGGAAATGATGTGGAGACGGTTTTTCCTGAATGATCCCAGATTTTTAACCACTAACTCCACAAACATTGTTAGTGCTTCTTCCAGAGGTTGTGCAGTCCCTGGCCTTAGAGATGCGGAGGAAAAGTCTCATCAACCTATATCTCCAGAGCTCCATAATACTGACCTCTCCATCTGGAGGGACACCAGGACATCATGTCCAAGGTCATTTTAATTTCCCAAGATTTTTTTTTTAAACAAGGAGTTTCTCTGCAACTGTGGCTTCCAACATGCCCTTGGTCCACAGCTTAGAGATTCTGGTCATTTAAATTATCTTTCAAGTGTTTGTGACTTTGCTCCCAGCTGAACTGTGAAGCTACTTAACAGCAGGAACTGAGCACTGTTCATGTCTTTGTCATAGAGCAGATAAAAGCTTAGTAAACATGCACTTACTGCCTGATGTGACACCCACGCTTTACTCCTTCCCACAGAGAGGAGGGAGAGTGGGAGGAGTGGAGAGTGAGCGCTGGCTGTAGAAGCAATGTTCTGGCCTCCCTCCTGCCCATCTTCTCTCCCTTCTTGTCCTGCAACCATCTGGGTCTTGGATGGACCCCTCCCTTCTCCCCATCAAGCCCTCTATGGAAATTTACAAATGATATGAGAACGAGAGAGAGAGAGAGAGAGAGAGAGAGAGAATTAGAGAAAGGCTGCTAGTCTCCAGTGGGCATGACACCAATCTCTTTGCCCCTTGTCATAGATGGATGGGTGGATGGGAAAGTGGATCTATGGATGGATGGATGGATGAATGGATGGATGGATGGATAGAGAAATATGTGGATGGGTGGGTGGGTGAATGATGGGATGAATAGATGATTAGATGGGTGAATTGATGAATGGATGGGTGGACAGCCTGGGTTAGGTAATGTCAGTTAGGGAACTGGGTATTCAGTGCTGACCTCTCGTTCTGACATCGTTCCTGCTAGTGTGGGGCACATAGCACCTCGCCAGTCCCAGGGTGAATATGATAAGGTCAACAGCTTCCACAGTTGGGTTTCCTTAGAGGATCTGTTTCATCAAGGTGATGTCAACCAATTAAACCTATTGAAAAGCAGAGACACCCCCCCACCTTTCCAAATAGGGCCACACACTCATGATGCTCTCAGCCCCTGATCTCACTTTCAGGTGCTTTCAGTAATCTTCAGACCTACCCGACGTCCCAAGTAACCACGTCCCAAGCCTTGATGGAGCCCCGTGGGTCACCGTTGATGTCTGACCCTACACTATGTCCCTGGCTGCCAAACCAATAATAACATGGCCAATGACAGTAGCCACAGAGTGAGGCTCAGTGCCTGGCCTCTGTCAGGGCTTTATGGGTGACTCTCGCCCCCTTCGATAAATACTCATTAATCTCCCCACCTTCTCATTATCCATACTGTGTCAAAGACATTGTGAAATCTCTGGGCTCTTCTTCCTCCCTGTCCTGGAATCAATGGCAGCGACTGCAGCAGGCTCGACCCACCCTCACCCACATATAAAGGTGGGGCCGACGCCCTGGAGAGAGCAGTAGGAGGCTCCGACACCAGGGTTCCAGGCGCCCGGATCTGCAGGTCAGTGGTGGGCTGGCAGTATTGCCTTCTTCTTTTTCTTCTATGTCCCCAAAATGTCCCCTTCTTAGTGCCACCTGTCAAGCCATCTGGTTAACAAAGAATCCCCTTCATAGAATTGGGGGGAATGATCGGTAGATCTAGCAGCTCATGGTGGGATCTGGGGAGTGGTTTAGGCTAAATCAAGTCTAGATTTTTAAATATTGAGAACCTTGGACTTTCAAAGACAATGCCAGAAGGCAGCATCTAGGCCAGTGAGGTCAAGCAGTGTTTGGTGAACTCGCGAGACCTTGGGGATGTCTAGTGCCTGCTCTGGTAGACGAGAGGCACACCAGCAGGGTCCCTGCGTCTTCGTCACACCCTGTTCAGCAAAAGCAGTATGTTCAGTAGTTTCTGTGTAAACTCTCACTGTGAAAACTGGTGACCTTGCCCAACCTCTCATTCCAAGGAGAGATAAATTGGAGGTTTAGGGACAAAAGGCAGCAAGGCAAATTGGTGGCCGAGTTAGGTCTGGAACCCAGCATTGCCATTCAGAGCCCGGGGTGTGCATTCCCATGTCCTGCTCATGAGCACCCGGGTCTGTCCGCCGGGCGGCTGGGGAGAGCATCGGGAGAGCTGGGTGCCAGGCTTCGTGACCTCGAGAGCTTATCGGCTTTTACAAGAGGAACGAATGTCTTAATGTACAACATTAAACAACAGTGACACTTAATAGGCCTTCAGAGCAGGGTTACAGCAGTAAAGGAAGGGTCATTAAACTCTGAGTCACGGAACCAAAGAGAATCTGACCTAGAAAGAACCCGAGCCCCGTCATCTAACCCTGGGATTTACAGACACTGACCCTGAAGACGGGCTGTCACAGTTGGGTTTCCTTAGATGACATGACCCTGCGTGTCTGGGTTCTTTGTCTGTGTGAATAATTAATGGGACAGAACTGGATACCCTTCTATGTGGACACCAATGTCCAGCAATCTTAATACTAGAGCTCTGGATGGACAGCGGTGAGAGAAATTGAGAGGCAAGTTAAGGATGCCCTCTGCAAAGGTGAGGAAGGAGTCTGCTGCCTGTAGAGGTGACTCGTGCCACCTATAATAGTCAAGATGGGGCCAGGTGGTGGCAAAACGAGGAGCCACTTCAGATTCCAGAGCTGGGTGGGATGTGGTGAGAGAAGAGCTGAGAACAAGTCCAGGGGCCTCACAAGGGCTGGGCTGGGTTGAAGGCAGAAGAGCAGGAATGCAGTGGAGTTGCGTGGCCATCGAGAGCAGGAAGTTGCCAAAGGAGCCATCCACTGGGATTTGAGGACAAGGCAGACACACAGAGAGGTGGGAGCTAGGTTTGGTTCTCCTCAGGTTTTGAATTTGATAATGAGTTTTATGAGCCCAACGCATATTCTGGAGGTGTGAGGAATGGAACTGAGAGGGAAGTGGGTGGGAGGAGGAGAAGCTGACCACCCCAAGCTTAGGAGTGTAATGTGGTGGAGTGTAATGGTGGGATACCCAAAGTGTAATGGCGGGGTGTACTGCAGACGGCTGGAGGTCAAGGTGTGGAGACATTAGATCAAGAGGTCACTGCGGTGGGAAGCCATGGACTGCAGCTCCATAGGACATGGCACAGAAGTGCTCAGGACATGGAGTGGTGACCTTTGGGACAGCTCCAGAAGGAGGGAGAGTCTGCAATGGACCTGAGACAGAGAGGACAGGTGGGAAGGGCATCACCCAATGTCAATCCTTCCTGGGAGCCAAGAGGTCAAAGCAGAGCCCATGGACGTGGCTCCACGGGAGCTAACACCGTCTCGGAGAGAACAGACTCCACGTAGATGATGTGCAGGGGACAAGGAGAGGTCAGGGCAGGTATGATATATAGGGGACGAGGACAGGTCAGGGCAGCTGTGATGTGCAGGGGGACAAGGAGAGGCCAGGGCAGCTGTGATGTGCAGGTGGACATGGACAGAGCTCAGCACCACTGGTCACTGGGATTCGACCCAGAAGAGAAGTGAGGAGGTCTGAGACAGCTAGAGGTCATGTCCAGGGAGTAGTAAAGGAGGAAAGAGGGATAGAGGCCAAGGTCCAGTGCAAGGTCATCTGGGGCCTAAAGGGAAGGCAAGGCTTGGGGAGGGAGCTCAAGGTGCACTGGGAAGGGCCTCGGCACAGGGGCAGCCCAGCGGCCACCTTCTCAGCCCTACTCACCTCCTCTCAATGTAGCCAGGACCCAGGCAGAGAGGCCCAATATGGAGTCCATGGGACACCCGCTAGGGTGGGTTACAGAACCCAGAGGGTCCAGTGGGGCTGGACCACCACTGAGCTTCCGCCTGCTCTGTGAGCCGACTGACCAGGAGGGGCAGTCTTCAGCCGCACACAAGGCCCGTTGCTTAGGCCCGCCCCTTCTGGATCTCAGTGCACCTAACAGGCTGCCCACGTCTGTGGCCATCACCAAAGGTGCCTCGGCGGTGTGGCTAGGTGGGAGCATATCAGGTGGGCTGGACTCTAGGCCACACTGCTCTTGGACCACCTGGACTGGGTGTTGGTTGGTACTTTGTAACTAGAAGTGTGGTCCAGGGGCCAGCAGTGTGAACACTGCCCAGTTGCATGTTTGAAAGGCAAAGTCTTGGTCCCTGTCCCAGACCCAGGGAACCAGTCTGCAGTTTCACCAGAGCTGCAGGTGACTGGCATGTGCACTGAACAGCGGGAAGGACGGAGCTGGCACACCGAGGCCCAAGGCTGGCCATCATTGAACCGCCTCAGGCCTCACTCAGTCAGTACCCTCAGCCCCCGAAATAATGTCCATCAGAGTCCCCAGGTGCTAGGTGCTGTGTCGCTCACCTGTAATCCCAGCTGCTCAGGAGGCTGAGGTAGGAGGATGGCAGGTTCAAAGCCAGCCTTAGTGAGGCCCTAAGCAACTCAGCAAGATCCTGTCTCAAAACAAAATATAAAAAAGGACTGGAGATGTGGCTCAGTGGTTAAGTGCCCCTGAGTTAAGTCCCCAGTACCAAAAAAAAAAAAAAATATATCCCCCAGGTGATCCAGGTGGTCAAGCATGTTTGGGAGCCAATGATTTTTGACTGAACACTTTTTTTTTTAATTTAAAAAAAAACAACTTTATATTACAAAGAAAATTTGGGGTTATTATAGGAAAAATGTTGAAAGGTATTAAAAAGTCACTTATAATCCTATCGGTCATAGACAAGTGTTATAAAAACACTAGATGTCTTTATTAACACGTGTGCATCTCTGTATGTGTGTGGACGGGCTGTCATGTGCGCATTATTCATAACCTGCGCATTTCCCAGGTGTATTTGAAAATTTCACGTTCTAAACCTTCATCGATGATGTCATCTTCAGTGTACACATATGTCTTCTTTTCTGTAATTGCCATAATTTTTTTTTTTTTAACCAATCGCCTGTTAGGTTCGTTGAGAACACTTAGGCTTTTCCCATCTTCACCATATTATAAAAAGCGATGCAGTGTGCATCGTTATAACTGGACATTTGGGCAATCTGTCATTTTATTTAGACCAAGGAGAACTCATGCCACCTCAGAGCTGTGGGATGACCCTAACGCCCGTGTCCAGCCGGCATCTGCACCCTTACCCTGCTCTCCTTCACTTCCATCAACCCCCAAACTCTTGCCTCAAGGCCCAGGGATCCAAAGTGACCTGTCCAAGGGGACAGTGGCAGATCCAGTACCCAAGGACACCTTGGTTTTGGCCCTACTTCTTCAGCTCCCAGGCCATGGGGCTCGAGCCCTCTGCTCCAGCCGATCCCCTCGCCTGCCGCCCCAATGCCCAGGGTATCACCCTGCCCCTCTAGCCCTGCTCCTTCTGGTGGCCCTCCGGGCTTCTTTCCTGTCTCGTTTCCTGTGTTCTCACGTGTTTCTTCTCTCCTCCCTTCTCACTTGGCCGGGCCCACATGGGGAGAGGGAGGAAGGCTGGTCAGGGACTCCACAGACGCCCCTGGCCAACAGCAGCCCTGGCCATTCTTACGGTTGGCTGCTTTCCATGCCCGAGTCTGGGCTGGCCTCTCTGCAGGGTGGTCATTTCCTGGCGGCACTCTGGGATAGGATGACCCCCCTGAGGAAGGAGCAGGGTCCTGTGAAGCTTTGCACCGGGCTTACACAGGGACAGTCTCTTTGCAGGAGCCTCTGACTCTGGGGGCTGACCCATTTTCCACAGTGAGCACACCAGGACAGGGGGCTGGGCTCCTTTAAGGCCCCGCAGAGCAACAGGTGTCCCTGGGAAGGGTGTGCCTAGCCCTGCAGGAAGCCCCTGCCTGGACGGTGGCTGGAGAGGCCTCCTAGCGATGCTGCTCTTCCCTCTGCGCTCGGGCTCTGGGACATGGAAGCCCTTGCTAGGTCAGGGGACAGGAATGTGGTGACCTCCAGGCTGGGAATTGGGACAGGATCTGCTTCCGGTTCATCTCCAGCTGTGGGGCTCCATCACACAGCCCCTCTCAGCCAGGAAGCGTCCTGATAAGTTATTTGGGGGACCTGTCTTCCACTTTCCCAGAGCTAGCACCAGAGATGGGCACAAGTGAGCGCATGCAGGCGCGCGCACGCACACGTGCACATGCACAGGCACACACCCCCTCCAGGCTCACAGCCCTGCTGCCTCCTCCTGATCCCCAGTGAGGAAGACACAGAGCTCCCTGAAGCTGGATGGGCTGGGCTGGGGCGCTGCTGGATTCCAGCAGGCTGGTTAGAGCTAGGTGGCTTTTGCAGCCTGTTGCAGGTGACTCTGTGCCCTGGATGCATGCCCCTGCCTGCTGCCCCTCCCTCTCTAACAGCCCCTCTCTCTCTCCCTCAGTGAGGACCAGACACCCCTGATTACAGGATGTGCTCCCTCCCCATGGCGAAATACTACATGTAAGTCGTCCTGCTGTGGCCCTGCTTGCCCGCGGGGCTGGGCCCATATGGGCAGAGGGAGGAAAGCTGGTCAGGGACTCCACAGAAACCCGTAATCACTCTCCATCATCACACTCTGCAGTGACAACAGCTCTCTTTCCCAATTCTCCGAGATACCAGCCATTCTATGCTTCCCCCCCACCCAGAGAAACCTGTAAAGAAAACATTACCAACTCTGGGAACCAGGCGCCTGGTGCCCCCATGCCAGGCGGCTACCAAAAGGCAGAGCCTGGGGTGGAGTTCATGTCACCTGTGTGGCCACACCGGCCTCTCTGAAAGCTGAGGCAACCCTGAATCCCAGTGACACTGTCTTCCTGGTGTTGTCTGTGGCCTTGGCCCTGAGCCCAGGCCCCCAACCCTGACCTGCATTTAGCCTCATTTGCATCCTCGGTTACTGTTCTCTGGTCTCCAAGTGGGGTGCTGCCGGCGGTCCAGGTGTGAGGGAGAACGTCCACGGGCAAGCCCAAGATGGTCCAGATCTGTTTTCATATACAAGTAAAACTGCTTTAAACATACAGCCAGTAGCTGAAGGTATTATACCCGGCTATTACTGAGGGAGAGAGGGCTTGGAGGCAGTGGCATGGGTCCAGAGACTCTGCCCTCAAACCTGTCGAGAGCTCCCCAGGCTCTGGGAGCAGCTGATGGGCATCTTGGAAACCAGCCGGGCAACCAAGCTGCCTGCGTGACTCTGCTGTTCCACCCGCTCACCTGGGTTTCTCCCCAGCCTGCCCGGCACGTTCCTGCCCTCCCAGGCTGGTCATTAGGACCACAGCCACCCCCAGATGACTGCAATCTGGCTCTGCCTGGGCTTTCTGCTGACCTGTATTTGGTCCACCTGGAGCACACCAGGCCCTGGCTCCCAGGGGCTGGATGGACACCTACCTAGCACAGCATATTTTAATTTTTGTTTTCCAATTTGCAGATTTTCTCCTACAGAAAGTCTTTAAAATATCTGAAAAAGCAAATCATGCTTCATTATCCACTTGATTAGTCCTTTTATTAAATAAAATAAACATTGATAAAAATTGGAGCAAGCTGGGAAAATTTGGGATAAGGCTCACTGTATCTCTGAGACATCTGAGCCTCGTGAGAGAACTTTCTCTACCCCTCCACGAGAAGGCTGGCTCCCCTCACTCTTCCAAGCCTCTGGAAACCAGGAGCTCAGGGGAGGAGGTCTTCTCTGGCTTCATTAAAACAGAGCGGTCTTGACCTGCTCTGGTGGAGAAGCAAGCATCCCTGCGCTCAGTGCTGCGGGTTAGAGGAAGGGCTTGGGGTCTCGGTGGTGCCTGAATGCAACAGACCCTCAGCACTGCCGTCCTGTTCCAGAATCAAGGATGCGGATCAGAAGGCGCTGTACACTAGAGACGGCCAGCTGCTGGTGGGCGACCCCGACACCGACGACTGCAGAGCTGGTGAGCTTCCCGTGGCCTCCATCCGGGCCCTGAGCCACGCTCCGCTCAGCGCAGCCCCCACTTGTCTCTGTTTCTGTCCCCACCAGAGGGGCAGCAGCTGTCCCCTGACAGAAAGAGGCAGGGGGCAGCTTTGGCCCAAAAGGACCCTGCAGAGTCCTGCTGGCCCTGCAGCCCAGGTGTGGCCAGGCCTGCAGGGCTTCTGCTCCCCGAGACCCTGAACCTGGGCTGCCCTCATCTCCTGTCTCTGTCCTCCTTCCAGAGAAGATCTGCGTACTTCCTAACAGAGACCTGGACCGGGCTAAGGTCCCCATCCTCCTGGGGCTCCAGGGAGGGAGCCGCTGCCTGGCATGTGTACAGACAGAAGAGGGACCTTCCCTGCAGCTGGAGGTGAGACCCCGCCCCTCTCTGGGGGCGGTGTGGACCCTGCCTGGCCCCGAGGTGCTCTGCACCCACTTGTGGATTCTTGGTCAGGGCCATGGTCCCCCTTCCTCAGGGCCCCGTCCACCTTTCTCAGGGCCACCGTCCCACTTCCTCAGACTTCCACCCTCCCCCTTGTGCCCAGAACTAAGAGCCTTGCCTGTGGGAATCTGCACAAGGCATGTCCCTTTTGGTAGAGCCCCAGAGGCCTGTAGGGCCACACTCCCATCAGCACCCTGGTCCTGCAGCGGCCACCTTGCCCCTGCAGGACGTGAACATCGAGGACTTGTACAAGGGAGGCGAACGGGCCACGCGCTTCACCTTCTTCCAGAGCAGCCTGGGCTCCGCCTTCAGGTTGGAGGCGGCCGCCTGCCCTGGCTGGTTCCTCTGCGGCCCGGAGGAGCCCCAGCAGCCGGTGCGGCTTGCCAAGGAGAGCGAGCCCTCGGTCCGCACTGAGTTCTACTTTGAACAGAGTCGGTAGGGAGGCAGGAGGCACAGTCCAGCCTGTGCCCCCAAGCCAAGCTCATCCCACTTGTGGTAGGCAGAATAGTGGCCCACCAAGGACGTCCCCATCCTCAGCCCCAGAATCTGAATGTGTACCCTTCACGGCGAAGTCACTTAGCAAGTGTGACTCGGTTAAGCATCCTGAGCTCTCTGGTGGGCCTGTGGTCACCACAGGGACACATGAGATGGAGGCAGGAGGGTAAGGGGCAGAGGGGGATTGGAGGATGCCATGCTGCTGGGTTTGAGGATGGAGAAGGGAGCCACGTGCCACCCAAGCAGGTGTTTCTGGTGGCTGGAAAAGGCAAGGGAAGAGATCCTCCTCAGAGTCCCCAGAAGTCCCTGACACCCTTTCAGACTTCTGACCTCCAAAACATGAAAAAGAATAAATTTGTGTTGTTTTAAGCCACGGAGTTTGTGGTAACTGGCTAGTGTGACCACAGGAGATGACCACAGGGCCTCAGTCTGTCCTGTGCACAGTGTTCAGTGCAGGGGCTGTGGGGCACATGGAGATTTTTCTTGGAAGGCCACCACAGCTCCTGGATGCATTGAGTGTAAGCTCCCAGGGGGGCCCCTGAGTGGTGGTGACCTGGCATACTGGGGAATGCTGAGTGTAAGCTCCCAGGGGGGCCCCCTGAGTGGTGGTGACCTGGCATACTGGGGAATGCTGAGTGTAAGCTCCCAGGGGGGCCCCTGAGTGGCGGTGACCTGGCATACTGGGGAATGCTGGGCTGGAGCCTGGCCGACAGCTTGCACTGGAACTGATGTGGTCCTCAGGGCGTGATCCTCCTCCGTTTCGTGGAGGGCTGTGGCTGGGCTCAGACTGGAGCAGGGAGTCTGTGCTTCTGTGTCCGACAGGTGGGCTTCTGGTGTTGCTCCTCCTGCGCACATATTCTCGCTGCACTTGACCACGAGGACATTGAGAGAGTGACATGGCTAGCTGAAGGTCTGGTAGGCTTCCATGTTGAAGGCCAAGCTCAGACCTGGCCCACCTGAGTCCAGTGCTGTTCCACAAATCTGCATTCCACTCTAGGAGCTGAGGACCGAATGGCCAACAAAGTCTTACCCCTGGAGCTTGTCCTCGAGAGGCCGAAACACGGACAAGCAAATAAAATGGACAAGAGAGAGAAAAAGCAAACAGATGAGGCAGCTCACGCCTGGACCTACAGGCCCCTGGGATTCAGTGCCGAGTCCCTCAGGGAGGGCAGCACCGGGCCTGGACTCTGGTGAGGCTGAAGGACAGGAAGGAGCTGGGACTCGGAATGACCCAGGCAGAGGAATAGCAACCACTGTGGCCCTGAGACATAAGGCTGGGGGTGGGGAGGGGCAGGAAGGGACACTGGGGAGGTGAGCAGGACCAGCAGGTGTGGGCCAGAGAGGCCTTGAGGCCGAAGGGCGTCCATACACTGGGTGCAAAGGGGCGCTCTGGGAAGGTTTTCAGCAGAGGAGGGACATGATGGCCTTCACTTCACCTGTGTCTGCGACAGCAGCTGGTCTGCAGAAGGTGCTGAGTAAGTGCACAGTCTCTAACAAGTGAGGGGATCTCTGTAGGTTCTGGGAGGATGTCCATGGGCAGTGTAAGGAGGACTCCAGAAGAAAAGTGAGGGGAAGCCCTTGGCACAGAGCTAGAGTCACCAGGGAGGGCTGTGCCTTCAATCTGGGCCTCAGGGAAAAAGTGGTCCAGACAGAGAATGAGGTGACGGGCATTCTAGGCAGAAAGAGCCACTCAGGAAGGTGGGACTGGGGACAGCCCGTGCATCTGGGGCACGATGAGTGGGGCCTCGGTTGGAGTGCCTGGGTTGATTGCGAAGGCTTGATTGGTTGTGCCTGCCTGGCCACAGGGTGCACCTGGGAACCTGGAGGAGTCATTCAGGAACCTCAAGCAGGACTGGGATTCTAAGCTTGGGCCCCCATGGGCAGTGCTGGACTCACCCAGATGCCAACAGGGCCTCGGCTCTCCACCCCTGGCCTGACCTGCCTTCTGTCTGGTTCTGTGGTCAGCCTGACCCCTGCTTCATATTCCCATGGCCAGCTCATCTCCTTTACTCATGGATTAAAAGATAAACTGAGGCATACTTAGATTTTTTTTTTTATTTTTGGTACTGGGATTGAACCCAGGGGTGCTTAACCACTGAGCCACATCCCCAGCCTGTTTGATTTTTTGTTTTGAGACAGGGTCTCGCTCAGTTGCTTAGGGCCTCACTAAATTGCTGAGGCTGGCCTCAAACTTGCAATCCTCCTGCCTTAGCCTCCCGAGTCTCTGGGATTGCAGACATGAACTCATACCCAGCAAGAGTTTATTTGAGCGGACTGTGATTTTTGTATTAAAAGAACACAAGCTGCTGCTCAGGGCTCCTCCAGGTGGGCGTGTGGGGGCCGATTTTGTAAGGTATGCCTGAAGCAGGAGAAGAGGAGCATGGCTGGCTGAAGTGGGAAGTCCTCAGTTGGGTGTTGCCTGGGGGTTTCTAAATGGCAAAGTCTCTACTTAGAGGGTGGCCTGGCTCTGGTGGGGTTAGCGCACTTCATTTTCAAACGCTGTGACCATTCACTCTGAGCTGCACTTCAGTTTTCTGGAGTAGGAACCCAAGTTCTGGGCTATTTCCCCCCCAAAGCCTCCCAGTTACTTGCCTTAATACCTGGTGTTTCTCTCTCTCTCTCTCTCCCCCCCCCACCCCCCGTGGTGGTGCAGGGGATGGAACCCAGGGTCTCACGAATGCTGGGCAAGAGCTCTACCACTGAGCTACATCCCAGCCCGGGTCCCTCATTTTTGCTGGCTCTCCTCTTGTGACCTATGCACACTCTGATAGAAATAATGACAAGTTATTCGGGCTCCAGAGATTGAAAAGTAGGAAATGGAGGCCGCTCCTGCCAGGTGCAGTTCACAGGTGCCAAGGATATTCCCCCTCCCATGTCCCAAGACTTGTCTCCTGAATTCCTTGTCCTCCCTGGAGACCGCCCCAAAGTCTTCCCTCAGCAGCCAGGCCATGAGAGCTAAAATTAAGTAACTCTGCGGGAGAGGCCCACGTCGGCTCTTATCCAGTACTTACATCTCAGAGTGAACTGGTAGTTCAGGCGACAGGGTCAACAGGTAATTGGCGCACAGTGTCGCAACCTTTCAATCAGGCAGCACTGGGAGGCTCAGGGGTGGGGAGGTGTCTGCACGTGCCCATGTGTGTATGGGGTGCGTTTATGTAGCATGGACACGTGTCTGGGTCTGCGTGTGTGTGCTGGTGCTGAGAGCCACGGCCGAGTCTGTATGGCCCCTGGCATTTTGCCAACAGTATTGATTGACAGGCAAGGCATTACTATCCGCCTCTGCCGCAACTTTTGAGTTCTCGCACTATTTTGGAGTTCTCATGGGGATTTCCGGGGATTCCCCGAGAGTTCCCATTGGTTGGGGAAGTGCAGGAGGAGGGATTTCCGGGAGAGATATTTCCGGCTGGGGGTTCCTGGACAAGCCTCGTGGCGTTCGGGAGGATTCCCCGGGAGCTGTGTGAAGTGTTTTCCTGCAGTTTAAAAATAAAGTTTGTTCCTGCTTCAGTGGCTCGTGATTTGTGCCCAGCCAGACTGCGGCATGCTGGGTGCAGATGAGTGACCAGGTGTGCGCATGGTGCATGTCCACTGTAGGCTCCAGAGGCAGGAGCAGTTGGTTAAGAGGCCCCTCCTCTTTACCCAGAAGGCTCTGGATCAACCTTACACAGGAGAGCACTGCATTCAGGGTCCACTAGAACCTGTGTGTCCTAAATCATTCCAACCAAGACTCAGAATCTAGTCCCACTTCCCTTTGACCCAATTTTTCATCTCAGGATTTATGAACAACTGCTCTAAAAGCCACACACAAAAAAACCCTGCAGCACACACACAACACATGTAAGTTCCAGGAAGTCGACCTAGGTTTAGGGAGGAAAAATAAAACTGAAGAAAAGCAAAGGAAACTGTAATGGACATCACTGTTCCTAGAAAATTCTCTGAAATATACTATCAGTCCGTAAATGAACTTGACAGGTGAGTGCATTCAGCATAAACCGAAGTTAACATCTTGGATAGAAGTATTTACATTCAGTTTTTATTTATTTGTGAATCTACAATTTTATTTCACATGTACATGGTGACAAGGGCATGCTACCATTCTACCAAAGCACGCTCCACCCCACCCCAAATGACAACCTCCAATTGAGACCCACAGCCTGCAGTGCAGCCTTTGGGCTGCAGGGGGCGGCAGAGATCAGGCTCTGCGTTTGCCTTGCAGGCCTGGGAGCTCTCTGAGCCCCTGAAGACCCACACTTCCTACCCAGCAGCCCCTGTGCCCCAAAAGTCTGTCTCACAATGGATTCATCCTTCTGAAACAGAGAGGGAGTCAGACCTGGATCCTATGAAGACCCAGAACACATTTCTCTCTTGTGCAAAGTTGTTCCAGAGCCTCTTGGAATAAAGAGGAGGGCTCCCAATCAACTCTGCCTGCCTCTGGAGCCCATATCAAGTCTCCTAGCACCCCCTTAACAAGAGGGACTTGGCCCTGCCCCCTGAGAGTGCCAGGCCCGGTGGGAAGTTAGACACTGAGCACATACTCACATTGGGGTTTCTTGCATAACGTGAAGGAGCAGGGCATGCATTCCCGGCCCTCTTACCCTGAAACAGAGGCTGCAGGGAACAATCCTCCCGCACCCTCCAGCTCCTGGGACACCCTTACCCAGGCTCTGCGTTAAGGCAGAGTGTCTTCTATGGGATGTTTTTCTGAGGGTCCACAGCCAAATCATGGTCCTAGCACTGATCACATGATCTCGTCTACATAGAGGACCATGGATTCAGCATCCCTTAGCTAAGTATTTTCCAAACTGGTTCCTGGGAACACTTTTTAAAGTGAATGCTCATAGGTTTATAGGAAGAGTGGATTATCTCTGACCTCTCCTGTGTGTCTCTGCCTGTTTGTTCTCTCTGCTTCAGCCACACTGGTCTCTCCCAGCTCTCCAAAGACAGACACTCCAACTCCAGCACCATGCAACCCCAGGGCATTTGAACCCACTCTCTGTTAGGAGGCTTGTTCCCCAATGACCTGCATGGCTCATTTCCTCAAGGAGGCCTTCCCTGGCTACTTTATTTAAAATCACTGTATGCACCCCCATGAATCCTAGCACTCCTATGTCACCATGGTACCATTACATCTGACATACACTGTGATTCATTTTTTACTTATTGTACTTTTTTCCTTCTGCATCTGCTAGAACACAAGATCCACAGGCAGAGGCTCTGGTCTGCTTTGTGCATTTGTATTTGACTGGCAGGTGCAAGTGTTTGTGCCCTGTGCTGGGTACTCAGTAACACTGCTAAGTAACAAAGGGACAAATTCACAGCAGGGGTGGAGAACTCTTGTTTGATGGGTCGTCATGGATACCAGTCCCAGGAAGCCCAAGTAGAATTCCAGCGTGGAGCCGTGCTGGGTCACGTGTCCTGAGTCATCAGGAAGGACTGTGGCTGCAGGTGGGAGTCGTGGAGAAAGGGCCTACCTGGTGTCTCAGTTAGCTATTGGTGTGTAACAAACCGACCCAAACTCAGTGACAGAGCAGCAACGACTTGTCATTCCTCACTATTCTGTGGACCTGCTGGGTGGGTCCTCTGCTGGGCTGCTGGGGCTCACCCACATTCAGTGGGAGGTCAGCTGGGCTAGAGGGTCCAAGGTGGACCCTCCCACAGGAATGGCAGTTATGCTGTTAGTAGGGGACCTTGGCTTCCCTCCAGGTATTTCACCCTCTGGCAGACCAGAGTGACTTCCTTATGTGACAATTTTGGTGTCACATTGAAATGGACACTGAAAATCCTCTGAGGTTCAGGGTCCTGAGCTCACAAAACCACTGCCCCATATCCCCTTAGTCAAAGCAGATCGCAGGCTGCCCTGAGGGAAGGGAGAAATTGTCAGAGAAGTAGATTCTACCTGTCGAAGGGAAGAGCTGTAGAGAACTGCTCAAGGTCACTGCTAGCAGATGGGAGGAGGGGGCTGAGAGCAGGCTGCCTGACCCCTGAAAGCCCGATCCTGTCGGTCATGCTGTGCCACCTTGGTGAGGAGCTGCGACGTGGGCCGGGCAGGCTGGCGATGCCCACCCACTCATTCTGCAGAAGGTACCGAGCACCCCGTGGCTCAATGCTGTCTGGGCACCGGGGACTCAGGAGTGAGTGGGTCCCAGTGCGTGGTGCTCCTGCTCCGATGGGAAGGCCAGGCTTCAGGGACCTCTTGGGTTCCTTATCTTGCTCAGTGGTTTTCATGCTAACTGGGAACCTGGGGAGAGGGTCAGCCCTTGGGGGGCCGTGCAGAGGGAGGCGATGCCCCATCGGAACCCCAGAATGGGAACACTGAGGGCAGGGGCTCAGGCACGTCAGTACAGCTGGAGGAGACCCCAAGAACCCAGAGGAGGAGCATTGGAATGAAAGCAAATGATCCTAGGTGGAGAAGCCCCTCTGCCTCCGAAGGGCTAACTGCTGGGGTCCCCATGATGAGAAGGGCTCGTGCTGTTCTCCCAGGGCCTCCGTCCTTTCTCTCCCCACCCCTTCCATGTGCTCAGTCACCCTCCATACCTGTGGCTTCCACACACACACACACACACACACACACACACACACACGGTCAATCAATCACGGATTGAAATCTTCGGGAGAAAGCGTGTCTGTGTTGAACACATACTGACTTTGATTTTTGTTGCTATTTCGTAAACAGTACAGAGTGACCACTGTTCCCCAGCACTCACCTGGCATGAGGCACCGTCAGTGACCCATCATGATTTCGGAAATGTGTGAGGACGTGGGTGTTACACGGAACTGCCGTGCCATTTCATGTGGGGATTTGAGCCTCCTTGGGTTTGGGTGCCCCTGGGGGTCCTGGAACTGCGTCTCCCTGCAAACCGAGGGGGGGTCCACTAACTGGGTGCTGCTTCAGTGGGTTCTATGTCGGGAGCTCTGTGCGGGGTTGGGCTTCGCTTTCAAGTTCAAGCCGCCGCCCTGCCCCTTCTCACTGCCCCAAGATTCAGTGGTGAGCAACCTGAGACTGTGGAATTAAGGGCTCCCGATGCTCAGAGCCACGGAGGCACCCTGAGAGGGAGGCCAGAGGACATTTTCACAGATAAGGGCAGCCTGGCCTCCTGCAGGACACGCGCTATCTGCCCAGCACATGTCCAGCGGCTGCCACTCACTCACCCGCCCGCGGTAGTGTCTGCCATGTGCTCCGCTCCGTAGTGTGCGCTCTCAGTACCGGAGACTCCCAGGTTGCCTTGACCATGTGCGTCAGCACCAGCCAGGATGCGGGGTGAGTAGACTCCTGCCACCCCCACCGCTGCTGATGCAGACCACAGTGCTGTTCCCAGGCACCTGGTTTGGGAAGAGTCTGAGGATTCCCGGAGTTTGCAGCACTTTCCTTCCGCCTGATCCGTCTCCGCCATCGGTGCTGAGCCGACAGAATCTCTGACCCAGCTCCGAGATGTGCTTGTCACGTGATGTTAAAACGCAGCCACCTGCTCGGAGCCATGAGTCAGCCTTACAGGAGTAAATGCCAAGCAGGGTACATGACCCTCTGTGTGTGGGTTTCCATGACAGAAAGGGAGTCACTGAAACAGGAAGTCAAACATCAACAGCCAGCTCCCCTCTGTGGAACCGTGAGGGCCCAGTCTGTCACTTTCTGCTCAGCCTTATTAGTCAGAAAAGATCATGGAAAAACGTCCTCAGCCGGAGAGGCTGCTCATCTGTCACCACTTCCCCCGCGTCCCCACAAGACAGGCAAAGTCTGTGACCCCAAACAGAAATCCAGGGGAGACTGGTTCTGAGAATTCGTGTCTCTTCCCAAAGGAAGGCACGTGAAAAGCAGGGTCCAGGCCCCACCGGGGGCGGGCAGGGCTGTGCCCAGGGCTGGCTAGTGGAGGACAGGAGGGTGGTTTGGGGTGAGTTCAAGGTTTTGCTGCCTCCTGCCCTGATCTGGGATTGGGCCCCTCTCCTTGCTGTGTTGTCCTGGGGTACAGCTTTATAGATGGCACCTCCTAGGCCTGGCAGTCACTTGGCCAGAGTGATGGCTGCCTTTGCCTTGAACAGGTCCAGGTGAGGGGGCAGGAGTGTGGCACAGCCCACCCCACCCCTGCTGGCAGAAGGTAGAGGCTCGTCCTGTGTCTGTTCCCTGGCAGGAGATGACGGAGGAGTTTGGGGAGAAAGACGGGTAAGCTGAGCTTCTGAGCCGGTTGGATTCTAAGCGGCACATAAACAGCAGGTAGGGCGTTCAGTGCCAGTTACACGTGCAGGAGAGAAACTTGGGATGGAGATGGAAATTCTGAAGTTTTCAGCATGAAGAAGGTGACTGAGCTCATGGGATGAATGAACTGGGCAGAGGGGAGTTTAAGAGAAGATGGCCCAGGAGAGAGGGAGATGGAGAGGCAGATGGCAGGTGGAGACCCTCGGGGAAGGCCAGGGAGGACGGGCAGAAGGAAGCCAGGAAGTAGGGTCACGGGGTCCAGATCAGAGAGGGTCTCAGAGCAAGGGGCACACACATTGACGCATCCACCGGGCCTCAGTTGGGGGACGCCGGAGCACATTCAAAGACAGGAGCTGAGCAGAAGCACAGGGTCTTCAGGAGGTGAGAACATGGGGTGGTGGGCGGAGAGGACTCTTGTAATCAATTTGGTTGTGAAGGGGAGGAGAGAGGATGACGTGGAGCTCAGGAAAGCTTCAAGATGCGATGGTTGAGCCAAGTGTGAGAGCTGGCAGGAAGGGGCTCGTGGAGAAGGACAGGCTGATGACAGGACGGGACACCCGCAGCAAGGGTGAGTGGCCCTGTGTGGGCTCGGAGCACCCTGTGTGGCTCTCACCTGAGTACGTGGCATAGGTAGATGTTCTCCAATTACTTTTGCAGTGCTCAGTGTAGCAAAACCATGTGCTTTGATTGTTCCATGACACATTTGGGAGAAAAGTACCAATGACATTTAGACTTAAGGGAAATCTCTTTTATATACCACTGGAAGACACCGAAGTGGTTTTCCAGTATTATTTCCAAAGCATTGGTTTCCTTTATCTTTTGTGGAATGAACTACCCCCCAAATTTAGTGGCCTTCAAAAATAAAGGAAGACACTACTTTTTTTTTTTTTTTGGTGACTCTGCAGTTGCTCAGGCATCAGTGGGAATATGAGTTCTTTGCTCCAGCGAGCACAGGCTGAGGAGGTCTCTAGATGGGACCAGGCGTGGGCTAAGGGGTCTCTGAGTGCAGGTCTGGCTGGCTCTGCTGGGTCTGCAGCAGGACTGTCAGTCAAAGGTCCTTTACACGGACTTTCCATGCCATGGTCTTGCATGCAGTATGGCGACTGGGTTCCCAGAAGGGGCCTCGGGAAAGACGGACAGAAACTGTGTCACTCTTGATGACCTTGCTTTGAAAGTCCTTCTGCTTCATCCAAATCACTCATGCCAGCGGACACCCAGAGGGAGGGAGACCAGGCTCCACCTGTGAATGAGAAAAGTCTGGAAGGATTTGTGGACATGTTTTAAAACCACCACAGACAGCAGCATGGAGCCCATGAAGACAACAACTTACAACGACAGGCTCCTTTTCAGGGTGATTTTTACCGAGGCAGCAACGATTTCTGTGACCTTAACGTCTGTCTCATCAGACCCTTTTGTTTGAGTGCTTGCAAGGGTCTATTTATTCTACCCGAGATCGGAAGAGCTGGGGATGTAGGTGGGTTCCTGGCACTCTTGGTGACACACAGGGGAACGAGCTGGTCCTGTGGCTGGTCTCAACTCAACGCCTTCCAGAGGGATTCTGTGAACAAGTTAGAGTCGCAGAACCACATCCCTCCCCCTGAGTCCCCGAGGAAGAGGGGATCCTTCTTGAATTGCTAAGCTGACGCGGATGGAGAAGGTCTGCTAGCTCTTGTTATTTTGCTCTCAGTGAGGAAACAGGATGTGTGGCCAGGGATGGAAGAAACTGGGGATGATTTGGAATATTTTCTGTGGAGATGGAGTAGCTGACTAATCATCGGATCAGGGAGCGGTTGCTAAGCAACCACAGAAGCCACCTGGTTTTCAATGTCATCAGTGTGCACGGTCTTCCTTGTTCTCCCTAGGGGCTCGGTGGTTTTGGCAAAGAGTCCAAGTGGACAGACCTTGGACAGATCCAGAGCTCTGCCCAGCAGCGCAGCGGGCAGGCAGAGAAGACAGACGGGGGATACACCATACAGGAAGGGTCTCGTGAGTGACTGGATGGAGGTGGAGACCACCGAGGGGAGGTGGCAGAGCAAAGCTGAGTAGGCCAAGGTCTGGAGGTCACTGTGTGATTGATACATGAGCAGTGGGGGTGACGGAGAGTGCAGGCCGCGGGACCGCGTCCTGAGGCCTGAGAACAGGATGCTTATGTTGGACTATTTAGAGGTGAACTGAAACAGAAAGTTCTTGAACTTCTTCACACTGTGAATAAAAACCACCTCTGGCCTGCCTGGCGCCCAACGCCAGACTGTGGCGGTTTTGTGATTAGCGCAGCCTGGCTACGTCCACGTATATCCATCCACCGGCTGCTGGTTCTCTAGATTGTAACTGATGCGGAAGCCACCAGGTGCTTCTCCCCAGTCGGATCATGCTGCTTCACATTCCTCCTCCTGCCCAGGGCCACGGAGCATGTCGTAATCCCTCTGGAGGCTGAGGCAGGAGGATCGCGAGTTCAAAGCCAGCCTCAGCAACAGCGAGGTGCTAAGCAACTCAGTGAGACCCTGTCTCTAAATAAAATACAAAAAAGGATTGGGGATGTGGCTCAGTGGTCAAGTGCCCCTGAGTTCAGTCCCTGGTACCAAAAAAAAAAAAAAGTCTTTCTCCTTTTTCTATCATTTGCCTGTTTCTTATGTGGGTAGGTGGCTGAATCCGGCCATCTGGGGACCAGGAAGTCTCCCTGGCCTGGCTTCCAGTAACAATGATGAGAAGCCACAGGGCTTGGCCCTGGGGGCGGGTGAGTAAGAGAGGGATGGGAGTCACAGGGAGAGAAGCACAGTACTGACCACGGAGCTGGTCATCCAAATGGACATCAAGGTCTCTTGGGGTTTAGGACAAAGATGAGGAACTGGTACCGAGTGCAAAGACTTAAAAAGTAAAGGAGAGTGACCAGGGGTCAGCCGCTGGGAGCGACTGAGAGGGACAGGATGGTAGGAGTTTTGAGGGGCTGGAACTTAGTTTGCGTGGGTTGCTTTTAAGTTCTACAAAGTGGGAGAAGTCACAGTACGGCAGTGACAGTGGGGATGACTCTGTGCCCACCCCCAAGCCCCTGGACCTGAGGAATCTGGGGGGGGGGGGCGCGAGCTTTCTCTTTTTGAAAAAACTGCAGGGGAAGCCTAGCGCGGAGGTGTTGGATTTCACCAGAGGAAGAGCCAGGGATACTCAGAAAAGAGAGCAGGCCAGGCAGTGGGGCCCCCGCTGTCACCCAGTGGCTGAGAGGCTGAGGCAGGAGGATCGGGGGTTCAAAGCCAGCCTCGGCAACTCAGCGGGCCCTAAGCAATTTAGCGAGACCCTAAGTACTTATCGAGACCCTGTCTAAAATACAATAAAGGGCTGGGGGTGTGGCTCAGTGGTTAGGCGCCCCTGGGTTCAATCCCCAGGGCCAAAAAAAAAAAAAAAGAAAAAAGAAAGGTAAAAACCATTTACTTAACAAAAACTGTGGAGCACGCTGAGGCACATTCCTGAACAAGGTGAGGAATGGACATCTCAGCGGTTGGAACAGACGACAAATACCTATGCAAATTCATACTAGGCATAATTTCAGACAGTGACACAAGTTATGAAGAAAAAAAGAAAGCTATTGGATGGAGACTGACCAGTGTGGGCAGGAAGTGGGGACAGGTTTGTCACAAATCGTATCCTCCCAAGGGAATGGAGGTGCCCTGGGAGCTGGGCCAGCAGGAGGCCCAGATAGGTTTCAGGGGATTAGTGCTTGCTGGAGTGAACAGCTCTGCTGAAGAGCAGATGGGACGGCACATTAGGGCCTTCCTGTGGGACCCTGAGGCTCCTGCAGCCCTGCAAGGTTCTCTCAGACATGTGTTCTCACTGGGGCCCCCTGGGGGCAGCCGAGGGCAGTGCAGGCTCTTTCCTACCTGCTGGACCTCAAGACCAGAGGCAGGCTGTTGCAATCGCTGCCCACATCCCCGTGGGTCATGGAAGCTCTGAAAGCAGAGCTGACACTCGTGCGGGGGCTGGAGGCAGCCTCCCAGGCTCTCAGGCCGTCTGCACGCAGCTCAGGAAGCCACAGAGCTCTTGGAGCGGAGCAAAGGGAAGTGGCCAGCGCTTCAGACATGACACCATGCAGGCTCAGAGGACGTGTCTTTAGGGCACAGAAAAGGAAGTTTTACTTCACCAGGGTTAGTAAACATGAGCAATTTGCTTTCTTAGTAGACGTCTGGAGCTGTTAGAGGAAAGCAGGACCGGTACCTGCAGGGAGAGAGTCACAACTGGTTGTCAATGGGAACTGGGAATACGAGGGCGTCCTCACACAGGGAAGTCACAGAGAGGTGGCCCTGAGCTCCTGGGATCCTTTCTGGTGCCCTGAATGGTCTGAGAATTAGAGATTGGTGTCCCTCCCTCCGATGTTCCTTTGTCGTGATTCTCCCTGAACCTGTGCGCCTTTTGCGATCTTGAGCTATATGAAATGGGCAAATTAGGTCATTATTGATTCACGTATTCCCACTTTTTGAGTTGTTAGGGTGTTCCTGTAAGGTGTTCATCTCTGTGACCGAAAGACCTGACAAGAACAAAATAGAGGAGGAAACGGTTATTTGGGGCTCAGTTTCAGAGGTCTCAGTCCATGGACAGCCGGCTCCATTGCTCTGGGCTTGAGATGAGGGAGGACACCACGGCGGAAGACTGTTCTGGAGACAAGCATCTCAGGATGTGACAATCAGGAAGCAGAGAGAGCTCTGCTCACCAGGCACAAAATATAAGTCCCCAAGACACATCTCTTGACCCACTTCCTCCAGTTGCACCCTAGCGCCCCAGGTTACCACCCAGTTAATCCATATCAGTGGGTTAATCCACTGACTTGGTTAAGGCTCTCCTAACTCAATCATTTCACCTCTGAATCTTCTTGCATTGACACTTCATATCCAAATTATAACAAACATACTATTCCCAAAAATAGGGACTTAAGGATAAAATTGTTATAATTCCTATCGCAATAGGGAGAATAAAAAGTGATTTTGAATGACATCACAAAATACCGCAGACACTGGTTTACCCTCCACTCCACACTCATGCACCAAGCTGCAGCCATCCCACGTGGGCCTTTGTCTCTGCTCATGTCCGGGTCTCTATGTCCAGCCACCACTGGGCAGCTGGGTTACACAGCTACATCCGAAATGCCATTCAAAGAGAAGGGACCACCCCCGCTACCTGCAGGAACACCCGCTTCTCCTCCTGTGTCTTCTTTCTCTGTAAATGAAGCTCCTATTCCTCCTCCCACCTCAATCATCTAAACCTCAAGATAAGAATGTCCTTGACCTCCCCTTTGTTCCATGTTTCACAGTCACCCCTGTGGTCACTCAGCAGCCACTGAGGCCTGTTGATCGTCATGTCTTCCCAGGCTCTTCCCCTCCTGGTGACTCCTCGTCTGGAGGCTACGGAGGCCAACACCCCGTCTCCTCACTGCAAAGCCTGGCCTCCTTCCAACCTCCGTGCACACGCTGCACCTCGATGGCAGTGGAGTAGAATTTGATTCATTTATACGAACACGGAGAACATCTTCTTCTTGGGCTGTTCATGACGTGGAGTGTCCCTGGTTGTGCATTCATATATGAACCAGGAAAGTTATGTCCCAGTCGTTTCCCATCTTTCCCATTCCCATCCTCTCTCCCTTCATTCCCCTTTGCCTAATCCAATGAACTTCTATTCTTAGCTCCCCTCCCCTGCATTGTGTGTTAGCATCCGCATATCAGAGAGAACACTCGGCCTTTGATTTTTTTGGGACTGGCTTATTTCACTTAGCACGATAGTCTCCAGTTCCATCCATTTACCAGCAAATGCCATGATTTTATTCTTCATGGCTGAGTAATATTCCATTGTGTCTATGGACATGTTCTTTATCCATTCATCTGTTGAAGGGCACATAGGCTGGATCCATAGTTTGTGGATTGAGCTGCTATCAACATTGAGGCGGTTGTATCACTGTATATTTAAGAACAGCCATCGTGAAATACTGGCAGGTCCCCCAGGTCCCCGTGGTCTCTCACAAGTTCTGTCTTGCATGCATCACTCTTTGGGATTAGACAATCATCCCTCTTCCGTTTGCTGGCTTCTCTTCCTCGTGCTTCAGAGCTCAGCTCTCCCTGGGGGACGCCATGTGCAGCTCTGCAGCAGAGTAAGTGTGACAATGAACAAATGAGGAAGGGGGAAGAAGGAAGAAAGGAGAGAGGGAGAGGGGGACAGAGAGGAGGAGGGAAAGAAACGGGGCACAGGGACGACTAGGAGAGCCAGCCACCGCCTCCCTGAAGTGGGCAGCAGAGCCTTCCAGGAAGAGGCCATGTCTGTGCCAAGTGAAGAGTAAAAGGAAGTTTCCGGAAAGAGCCGGGAAATGCCCTGAAGTATAGTCAAGGAAAAGGGCGAGATGCTGGTCTCTTCGTCAGGATTCAGTGACGGGTGACAGAAAGCACTTGGGGTGTTGTCAGGAAGGTTTTCACATAAGGAACTGGACCCTCACAGCCTCGGCTGGAGACCTGGAGGAGCGGGCCTTAGTCCACATCTGGGAACCGTCCCAAGGAAGTCTCCAGAGGGGGCCTGCTGGGAACTGCCTGTCCGTCTGTCACAGTCAGGAAGGTGCTGCTGCTCCGTTGGCCCCTGTCACCCACCCCTGGAGCTGGGTAAAGGGGCCGCCGGGCTGCTGGCTCTGGGACCACCCTGCTGCACCTGCAGTCGAGATCCAGAACCTGCTGCCTGGAGCGAGCCGTGCTGGCTGAAGTCGGGGGTCAGAGGGCCAGTGGCTTTCCCCTGATGATGCAGCCAAATTCAAGCCTCTCAGCCACGTGTCCGATGGGCAGAGTTGGAGTGACATCTGGAACTCTAGCTGCAAGGGCGTCTGAGAAGCGTGGTTATGGGCATGGAGATGGTTTGCCCCAAAGGGCTGCATGTGGGCAGCCCGGTCCCCGGGGTGGCAGTGTGGAAGTACTGGTGGGAGGGAATCAGGTCGTGGGGTTTCAGGGTGGGTTGATGTACCTGGCAGGAGGGGTCAAGTCTCGAGGGACTAGATTAGCCCTCAGCAGAGTGGGCGGCTGTGAGTGGGGCTGGCCCCTGCGTGACCCCCTCTCCTGCACAAGCTCCTCCTGTGTGTGCAAGTGCTGTCACCACTGCGGTGCCATCTCCCGTGAGGCCCTCATAGAGTGGCTGAGGCCAGCAGTATGCTCTCCAACCTCCAGAGTAGTGAGCTAAGCAAGCTTGTTTTCTTTCTAACATTCCCAGTCTCAACCATTTCTTATAGTAACACAAAATATCCTAAGACGGTGCCCCTTCCGGGCTCTGCAGAGACTAGCTGGAAGGGGGCAGAGGAAGCCAGCTAGGCCAGGTCAGGTCCCAGAGTGGAGGAATTCACAGGCTACTGCCTTCAGCACCCTTACCCACCCTTATCAGGATAACCTGCCCCGCTCCAGCCTGTTGCCCAGGTCACCTGTCCCAGGAATTGCCCTCCCTACAGGCAGCTATGGGTTGTTCATGAACGTGTCCTGGGCTGCTCCATCCTGCCCTTCAGACCCCCTGCTTCCCACCCTTGGGCCACCCCACCGAGCATTCCTGGGCCTAGTCACGTAGGCAGGAAGGAGAGAGGTAAGGGGAGAAGGCAGAACAAAGGCAGCCTAGGACATAAAAAGGGCAGAACACCTTGCTTCTGGGGATGCCAGGATACCAGCTATGGCCCCTTCTCCCTCCCGGGAGAGTCTGTTACCCCTTTTAAATAAACCCCTCTTTCTATGCTTGCCTGGGCATGTGTCTCCAGTGTTCAAACTTCAACATGTGGGGAAGCAGGACTCATCACCAGTGACCCGCGGTCTCCCTAACAGACGTCCTGAGGAATCCAGCTGCCACCCACAGGATCTCTTCCCATATCCGTTGAGTTTCCAGGACCAGAAATGGCCTGGGTGTGACAGCAGCAGTAGCCAAAGCCCTGTGCAGGGCCATGTCTCCTGCTCTCCCAGCCACCTGGTGGGCGGTATGGGCTTGTGGCACATTCACACCACGACAGGAGGGACACCGCCCTCACATCTGGTCATTCACACCCAGGAAAAGGAGGGACACCACCCTCGCATCTGGTCATTCACACCCAGGAAAAGGAGGGACACCACCCTGGCATCTGGTCATTCACCCCATGACAGGAGGGACACCACCCTCGCATCTGGTCATTCACCCCATGACAGGAGGGACACCACCCTCGCATGGGGACAGCTCATGCACTTTGCTGAGCTTCTACCTCACAGCCGAGAGCACATCAGGGGACAGTCCTCATGTGGTGGCTGATGCACGGTGACCAATCTGACCTTCTCTGTGTGGGGGACTGTGGTCGGCAGAGCACCTCAGGGGTGGGAGAAGGTCCCCTCTGTCTGTGAGCCCTCCTCAATAGCTGTGTGACCCTGGGAATGACGTCAGTGTCCTGGGTCTCAGTCAGTGCTCCATGGTAGCCTACGGGGACATGACGGGGACATGACGATACTTTGAAGGATCACTACGGTGGCGGCTGCTCCTACACCCTGGAACCTAGTGCTTTCCGCAACTTTGGGTCATTCTGCAAAATCAAAGTCCTCAGTAGGAGCACCCATCTGTCCCACTGGGCCACACCCTCCTCACTACCTGGGGAGGAGCGGGGAGCACTGGGTCCTTTGAGGTCATGGCGTGGAAGCCACCAAGCCATGACTTTGGAGGGGCTCGTCCCCCAGGTTCATGGAAGCCTGTGTGGTCGATGAACGGAGAGCAAAATGGCCGCTCCACCCTGCATGTGGCCATCACATCTGCAGTTAATTAGGGTCACCTATTTTGGCCTTCCCCTGAGCATCAATCCAAGAAATCATGTCTTTGAGGTGCTGACTGTATTTGTTTCTGTCACATCTTAAACACATAATTATGCTATTAAATATTTTTAAATATTGAGTTCTGAAATTATCCCATGTACCACTAGAGATGGCCACGCTGGGGGGAATTGCCACAGGGAAACATGAAGGGTAGGTGGTGGGTGAAGTGTCACGATTTGGGTGTGACAAGTCACCACCATCGGTGCGTCTCTGTGGCCGTCAGAGCTCTGTGGGACAGCCGGTGGAGTGAATTCAGACTCACTGAAACAGGAATTCGTTACAGAAATGTTTGAAAAAAATGTATTACAGCTTATTGAAGAAGATTATCGGGTAATTCCCGGGATGGATGGGGTGGTGGGAGCGAGCTCAGGACAGAGATATTAAGGGGGCATTTGGGGAGGCTGGAGAAGTTGAGGAAGGACAAGAGAGGCCATTGACAGAGGAAGGCCCTCCTGCCAGGACATTCTGTTCTTCCTTAAAAGCTCAAAAATTAGATTATTTTGTGGCTGGACACATTCAAGTTGTGCTAGTCACAGTATTTACGATCGTCAGAGTAGCACTGAATGACAAAGAGGGATAGGGGCACATCAGGCCACATGTGGCCACCAGGGGAGACAGGATGAGCCACGGTCCACACGCCCAGGAAGTGGGCCCAGTGGTGACCTTGGGCACCGTGCTGTCTGCATTACCTGTGGGGCCTCACCTGAGAGGCACCTCCATGACCTCATTGTTCAGATGAGGAAACCGAGGCTCAGGGAGTCTAAGCAACATGTCCTTCCTAGTAAGTGGAGGGGACAAGGTTGGCACTCAGACCTTTCTGATGGAAAGCCGTGTTTGAAATCACTGTATGCTCACATTCCTTGCTGGAGGGTGTCCAACAAGCTCCAACAAGCTGAGATTTAGATGCCACAAAGAAGATCCAAACAACCTGTCAGGAGAGACCGCACTATCGGGAGATCAGGAAGCTGTGTAGGGAAGGCAACAGACTTTTTTTTTTTTCCCTCCGCCCTCATAAGTTCTTGTTTGGACTGCACCCCTGCAACCAAAGTCAGAGTAACAAGAGAGAATCACACAGGAGTTTATTAAATGTACGTTCCATGTACACAGAAGACATCAGGCAATGAGAAGTGTCAAAGAGGTGGCTTTGAATTCCGTTTGTATAGCATCTTTAACAAAGAGCAAGAAATGAGTAGACAAGACAAAAGCAAAGAGCTCTGAGTCTCTAGGGACAGCAAGTTGGGGGAAGCCAAATAAAGTGAAAGATAGAAACCAGCTAGTAAACGGGTCCATGTAGGTCCTTCCATGCCCACGGGTCTTCCACGGTCACCCTTGTTCCCACTGGTGGAAGAGGAGGGGGGCACCTCGTGCCTTTGTAAATCTGTACCCTACTGTTGGCAAACAGGGGGAGGGTCCGGGCTTTCCTGTACCCTCGGCAACTCCTCCTCCTCCTCCTCCTCCTCCTCCTCCTCCTCCTCCTCCTCCTCCTCCTCCTNCTCCTCCTCTTCCTCATCCTCCTCTTCTCCTCCTCTTCCTCTTCCTCCTCCTCCTCCTCCTCTTCCTCCTTCTTCCATCTCCCCTTCTTCTTCCTCTTTTCTGGAGACATGTCACTGTGTGCCCAGCCGGGCCTTCAGCTCCTGGGTTCAGATGGACCTGCTGCCTCCTGGGTAGCCAGGGCTGCGGGAGCCACCACCACACCTGACCCTATCTGCTGCTCTTAATTGCCTTTAGCTTAATGGTCCTCGTACAAGACACAGGTCTTGGAGGACGGTCTCTGGTTCCCTTGGCTTTATGAAGCCCTCAGGGTTGGAATGGGCTCTGAGGGTTCCCCAGGGTTTCAACAGGTAAATATGAGTCAGTGGGATGGGGAAGTCCCAGGAGCAAAACAAGGCAAAGGAACCAGGAGGGCGGGGGGGGGGGTGGACGTTGGGAGAGTCTGTGGTCCCTGTGGCAGGTGTGTGGGAGTACATGCAGGAACAGGTGGCAGTGGGCAGCCAGGGGTCACCTGGAGTGGCCCAAGAGACAGGGGCATTTCCTTTCCTCCATGGAGGGAGGCACACCCTTTTTCAGATGGGGAGAGGGACCTGATAGGATCAGAGCTGTGACTGAAGGCAACAATTTGTACCAGCAACCTTTTGTAAAATGTGGGAAACCAACTTTTTGTTTGAATGAGGACAGACACTAAGTAACAAGTCGCATCGATTATCACCATTATTTGAAGGAAGAAAGGCCATTTTTACATCTCTTCTCCACGAGACATGGTCTCAGAAGCAAAGACCACCCTTCTCAAGACAGGAGCACGAGGACAGAGCCCCGCCACAGTGGAGTGTCCAGCACAGGTCTCATTTCATTGGGCTCGTTATTAAGATTGACGCTCATCTAGGGCCAGTGTGCAGAAATCACTCCTCTGGAAGGTCTGGCCAGAGTATGGCCGCGAACATGGAAAGGGGGGCTTTACAGAAGAGGTCAAGCCAAGATCTCAGGATGGGAAGATGATCCTGGCTTTCACGGGTGGCACCTGTGGGATCACAAGGGTCCTCACTGCGGAGGAGCAGGGTGGGGCTGAGGAGGAAGTGTGAGGGTGGGGGGCAGTCCTGTGGGCCCAGGAGTGGGAGTGACCACGAGAAGACAGAGAGCACAATCATAAAGGGGCCCAGCAACACCTTGACCCCCGGTGACAGGTTGACAGGAGAAAAGCACAACACATTTTTTGGGTCCGAGTTTTACGTGACATGGAGCTTTTTCAGATGGAACCCCCAAGGACTTAGGATCAACTATTCGTTTTGACACAGAAGTTGGAGTAAGCACAGGAGCCACATAGAACTTGGCTGGACATGGAGACTGGGATCTGGGGCCCCTTCACTGAAGGGAGCCCCTGCCAGGCCGTCTGCTCAGACCCTTCCTGGTTATCTCTGAGACTCCTTCCTCCCGGGTTGGGGCGGAACCCCTCAGGGATGGGCCCCTGGACCTAAGTCCGATGAGGTGGGTCAGAGCATCCTTAGGGGCCAACTCCAAGAAGAAAGGTGGAGGGAAAATAATATTTTTAGGATCTATGACTTATTTTGGAGAAGGAGGGCTCTAGTTTCTATGTCCATCTTCGGGAAGAAAAATTCGAGTATCTTCAGCTTGCTTTGTGGGGGAGGAAGGGGAACAGGAGGCGGCAGGACCGGAGAAGTTCAGAGAAACCTTGCTTCTGAGGCTGTTAGGCTCTTTAGAGGAGCAGTTCTGAGCCCTAACTCTGGAACAGGCCCGGACGTGGCTTGTCCCCTAGAGTCCAGAAGAAGCGCAGCCTGGCTAACACCTTGGCTTTAGCCCGTGGTCACCTGCCTCAGACTTCTCCAAGACAGCAAGACAAGAAGTGTATGTTTGCAGCTACCACGTCCGGGGTAATTGGTTAGAGCAGCCAGAGGAAATGAACAGAAGACGGGCTTGTCCTCAACAGGGACAGCGGGGGAAGACGGCCCAGCTTGCCCGGGGAGGTCGGGGGCGTGGGGGAGCCAATGGCTCCATCCTGAACATTCGGGGTGTCATAAGCACATTTTGGAGGGAAACATCCAACAACAGAAACTGGGAGTAGAAAGAAAGGAACATGAGTAATTTGAAAGGAGGAGAAACAGGTGACAATCAGTATTGTCAGGACCCACAAGGTTTTTGGTTCTCTCATCAAGTTATTTGATTCTCGTGACACCCAGGATGTGGGTTGTTTTGTTTTACCAGATTTTTCCAAAGTGGACCAGGTAAGTGGCCACGGATTTGGAGAAGTGGCCAGAAGATAATTCAGCTAATAACAGACAGAGCTCGGGTCCCATAGGGTCAGTCTGGTCGTGGACTGAGATGCGCATAGTTTCGTGGTTCCGCAGCGGCACTGAGGGAGAAAGTCAAGGGATCTCAGTGACACGGAAGGTGGGCACCCCCACGGGGGGTGTCGGGAAAAGGGGTTGCACAGAGGGGTAAAGGGTAGGTGCAGTTCAGGGCAATGGCAGTGGGGGAAGGGGGGGACTCCTTGGGAACCTGGGGGGGAGGTTTCCTGGAAGTAAAGTTCTCCACACCATGAGGTCACTGGCCCCAGGTCCAAGGGTATTGTGGACCCTGTTAACACTGACTCACTGACTGCTGGCCAGTGGAGGCAGAGGTGGGAGGCTGGGCTCCTCACCCCCACAGTGGGCCTCCCCACTACAGGGGAAGAGGTAAGCAGGGGGACTTCCCCAATGTCTCCGTGTTCCAAGAAAACATGACCAGTCGTGGCTGATTTCCAACCTTAGACCTGAAGCCTATTGGCTTAAGGGGCTGGGGTCTTCTGGACTTCCCACTCCTCCCCTGGTCCTTCTGGTGTGGGGCTGAGCTGGGATCCAAGAGACTGGTATTTTCCTCTTGGTGGTTCACAGGCTCGGGGACATAGCCAATGCTCATTGGGTACTTCACAGGTGAAGCTCTCTGAAGCGTGTTTCTCTTGACTGCCTTTGTACTGAAGGAATGGAAGTTCAGAAAGGCTCAGTAACTCACCCAAGATCACACAGCTAGCAAAGAGGGAAGCTGGAGTTTAAAATCAGATCTTTCCAACTCCACATCCCATCCTTGGCCCATCCTGCCATGACTGAAGCACGGTGGTTCTGATTTTGAGACACTCCAGTTCCAGGAAGGAAACATGACACAGTGCAGTGATATAGAAAGAGAGGGACAGGAACCCTGGCAGGAAGCCCTGACACCGACGTGGAGGTGCGAGAGGGAGGTTTCTCAGAGGAGCTGGCCCTGTAGCTGGCTCGGGTGGATGAGTGTCTGACCAGAGGGCATTCTTGGGAGAGGGAGGACATGCCCAAGGGCATGGAGGTGGGGATGGATGGGGAAGAGTGAGTGGGCGGGGGACCAGCACAATGAGTCGAGGGCTGCAGTGGGCCCAGATGGTGACTGGAGTCCCCTGAGAAGAGCCCGTGAGGCTTCCCGCTGAGCCCTAGGGCCGGGCTGACCACACGCGGTCCCCGGTGGGACCGCAGACCCTCCCCTGCTCATCCCCCGGCTCGGGCACCGCTTGCCCATGAAACTCGCGTCTTCTCCCGTGAGAACTGTTTGCTCAGAAATGTGGACTCTGGACCTGCCACCGCGACGCCACACCTCGTCACCGGGTCCACGGGGTCGGCCGTCAGGAGGCACGAGCAGCAGCCCCGGACTTTGTAACGTGGGGAAATTTGCATTCCGGTTCCTCATCTAGTTCCCCTTTTGGATCCTCCGTGTCACACTGGGACACCTGGGACACAGGCAGCGTGTTATGAGCTTTTCTCAGGTTTACTTCCTGGACTTTCAAATTCAGCACTTCACATAGACGCGGGGTTCTCTCCAAGTGTAGACTTAGCGATTGGTTTTCCTTGGTTTGCACACGTAGGTGTCCTTCCACGGTTCAGCTGCTTTGGTCTGTGATGGAATCATCGTGAGGCTTTGCGCTTTGGATGATTTTCTATTGCGTGGGATCATTGGGGATCAATCTCTTCCTTCTGAAGGCTGCGCCATGCTTTGCTCTCAAAGCACCTTTCACTCACCAGCTTCAGTGGCCAACTGAAACAAAGACTGGTATTCCTTTTGTGACCAAGAGTTGGAGCAATAGTGTGCTGTTGCTGGTATGGAGTTTTGCTGCTGTTTCATGGAGTTGGAAGTGTGCCTTCCTAACATTGGCCAAGCCGTTAGGTGTGAGGACCTTAGTTTAACTCTTATTCCACGTTCATGATGGAAGTTCAGCATTTTCTGTACTGGTTATTTCCCATCTGAATTCTGCTTTTTGCACATTTTACTTTGCTTACTGATCTACAGGAATTTAAATTCTTTTCTTTCCCTTCTGTGACGCCACAGTCACACATGAGAAGATAAGGAAAGATCTTTCTTCAAAGGTACATAACTGAAGAAATAGGTGCAAGAACAGTGGAGAAATATACAGAATAATAACTTACAGCTTATTTCCATTTCTGAAGCACCTATGGAGTAGTGATTCTTGATTTTTTTCTGAGATTATACATAATTTTGAGATAAGGGTTCTTAGTTCCCAAATGAGCCTGACCTATTGCATAAAATTTAAACGACTCCTTTGGTTTTTTGGGTTTGACTTATTTTGCTTACCATGATATTAGCGCCATCCATTTACCAGCAAATGTCATCATTTTATTCTTCTTTATGGCTGAGTAATATTCCACTGTGTATATATACCACATTTTCTTTATCCATTCATCTATTGAAGGGCATGTAGGTTGGTCCCATACTTTAGCTATTGTGAGTTGAGCTGCTATTAACAATGAAGTGGTTATGTCACTGTAGTATAAACTGAGGAGTGAGATAGCTGGGTCAAATGGTGGTTCCATTCCAAGTTTTCTGAGGAATCTCCATACTGCTTTCTATAATGGTTGCACCAATTTGCAGTCCCACCAGCAATGTACAAGTGTGCCTTTTTCCCCCACATCCCCGCTAACATTTATTTATTATCATTGCTATTCTGAGGTAAGATGAAATCTTAGAGTAATACTGATTTGCATTTCTCTAATTGCTAGAGATGTTGAACATTTTTTTTTCATGTTTGTTGATTGATTGTATGTCTTCTGTGAAGTGTCTGTTCAATTCCTTAGCCCATTTATTGATTGGGTTTTTTTTTTTTTTGTGTTAAATGTTTTATATATCATATACTAATTCAAATTAAGGTGGGGCTAGCGGAGAATATAGTCAGTTTAGATTAGGTAGAGGGGAGTCAAGGGAGGGGAGGGGGCACGGGGGTAGGAAGGATAGCAGAATGAATCAGACATTATTATCCTATGTACATGTATGATTACGTGATGGTTGTGACTTTACATCATGTGCAACCAGAAGAATGAGAAGTTATACCCCATTTATATATGATGTGTCAACGTGCATTCTACTGTCTTACATAACTAATCAGAATAAGTAAAAAGCAAATGTTGTACTCTTACAAACAGCAAAAAAAAATTATATGACTTCTGAGTCATTTCCACAAACACCTCTCAGGTTAAGAACCATGTATAGTAATTGCTGCAACCAGAATTCTTGTTTAATTGTTGCTTTGTTTCCTTAACAAAGAGCTACATTGCTATACTAGAAGGTCAAGTTTATTAATAATTTAATATGAAATTTAATTTACTTCATTTGCTTTTTCTCTTTTCTTTACAAGTTTCAGGGGGAATTTCTTCTACACACGCAGACATTCACAATTCAAGCAGAAAATGATCCCTTGGGGACTTCAGAGTTATTAGATTCAGAAATTAAAATATTTTTTGGAAACATTTAAGCTAAAAATTGAATAAAAACAGGAGCAAAGAGATAAGAAAAACAAATGATCTGGTAGATTTGAAAAATAATTAAATTGAGTTGAAAGAAAAACTCAAATAAATGGGTTTAAACAGCACCATGAATAAAGTTGAACCATTGTACTTGAAGAATAAAAGTTACACAGAATACATAATAATAAAGCAAGGTAATTCAGTGTATAACAGATATGTCATGAGCCTGAGGGTCGGAGGAGAAGCCCCAACACCTCTAACCACAACTCTTTAAAGCAAAAATAGAACAAGGAGAAAAACGACATTGAAGAGTTAATGTCTGAGAATATTTTAGAACTTGCAAATAAATGACTCCACAGATTCTGCAAACAGAGATTCTACAAAAAAGAACAAATAAAACAGAATTCATAGATGCATCATAGAGAGTGGCGTAAAACCCAAAGCTAAAGAGATTAGTTGGCAATCAGACTATCAGCCGACTTTTCAGCCACACAGAAACTAGGAGACAGTTGAATGACATCCTAGAAATGCTGAGGAAAAATTTAATTGTTAACAAAGCTGTGACAAGATTGTGTACCTGCCAAAATGATCTTTGAAGAAGTACACAATAAAGACATTTCTGGATGTGCTTACCTCCTAAAAAATAATACCTAAAGGATGTTTCAAGATGACCCCCAAAGGGGAGGTGTATTAGTTTCCTATTAGCTACTGTAACAAATTACCACAGACTTAGTGGCTTAAAACAATACAAAGTTATCTTCTAGTTCTGCAGGTGTGACATGAGCCTCATTGGGTTAGAGCTAAGGTGTCACAGGGCTGGTGGAAGCTCTGAGAGTCTGCTTGAGACCACCCAGTTCCTTGGCTTGTGGCCCCTTCCTCCATCTTAAAAGCCAGCCATGGTCATTGAATCCCTTTGGTCACTCTGAGCTCTTCTCCTACCTCACTCTTCCACTTTTATAGACTCAGAGAATTCAATCTGGCTCATCTAGGCCATCAGAATAACCTCCCCATTTCAAGGTCACCTGATTAGAAGCCTTAGTTCCACTTATAATCTTAATTCCCCCTCTACCGTGTGACATAACCTAGTCACGGCCCCCAGGGGAGAGGATGTGGCTCTAGGAGGTGTGGGAGGCGTTTTTCTGCTTCCTGCAGGAGATCTGGGAAGTGGGAGAGAAGGGGCGCCCATGTCAAAACCAAGTGGGAAACTCTGAACAAAGCTTGTCTTGTTTGGAAAAAAATGTCCAAAAATTTAGAACAAGAATAGAATTAAAATGCCATTCAAATGCCATTCAACAGTAATGTCTAGGTTGAGAAGGAGATGATCGGAGTTAAAAACACTCTTAACCATGTACCGGGAGAAGGAAAATCAGACATTTGTAAACCTCAGACTCTCAAAATTCAAATATTTATGGCAAAATTTCACAGTAATTATTTTTTCTATACAAAGAATATATAAACCAATGTGGAAGGGGATGGGGTAGAAATAAGATAATAGTAAGTGCCACATGCCAGGGGTGTGCTGTGGCTGCACCAGCTCAGCTCCTCTCTGTTCAGTTCTTCCTCCTCCACACCCACACAGGTTGGAACCTGCCGTGTCTCCCCCAGGAAGGCCATGCGTGCTGATCTCTGTTGCATGCTGATCCCCACTGCATGCTGATCTCCACTGCATGCTGATCCCCACTGCACACTGATCCCCACTGCATGCTGATCTCTACTGCACGCTGATCCCCACTGCATGCTGATCTCCACTGCATGCTGGTCCCCACTGCATGCTGATCTCCGTTGCACGCAGATCTCCACTGCATGCTGATCCCCACTGCACACTGATTCCCACTGTATGCTGATCTCCACTGCATGCTGATCCCACTGCATGCTGATCTCCACTGCATGCTGATCTCCACTGCATGCTGATCCCCACTGCATGCTGATCTCTGTGGCATGCTGATCTCCACTGCATGCTGGGCTCCGCACACATTCTGTCTGGGCCCCCTTTCCAGAGTGGCAGAGAGGCTGGTCTAGGTTAGCTATGCACCCTGTGTTTTTGCAAGAAAGGAAGACAGGCCTTCCTGAGATCTAGGTCCACGACCTTGGCCTCTGGCCCTGGGTCTGAAGCAACCTCCAGCGGTGGATTATTCTGTCCCTGGGCACAGCCTCCTCTCCCTGGTGATGCAACTCTGTTACAGACCACAGGTTGGTCACTCGTTCCTGTACTGAGCACACAGAGGCGCGTCCCTGGGTCTTTCTGATGCACTGCAAGATCCCACGGTCTAAATCCTTCTACTTTCCCTGTGAAAGCCCCTGGCCTCAGAGAGGGAACTAGTTCAGGTGACCCTGGTAGCTTTGAGGCAGAGCTTCCCAAGGCCCAGCCACCATGTTATATGGAGCAACCAGCAGAGAGGCACTTTGGTTCTGGTTGGTGTAGGGACAGAGGGTCCTATAATTACCAGTAGCCCCCAACTCCTCCCCCCACAAGAGGATACAATGGAGGAAATGCAACCTCCAGCCAGGCTGGACATCTGGCCTGCCCCCCCACTGGACATCTGGCTCTGCCCCAAGCCCAAGGCTCTCGTGGTGAAGGGGTCTGGGGACCAGGTGCCCCCTCTTGCCCTTTGTGCTGAGTGCTACACTTCAGATCTGAAGGCTTCCTAAATTGCCAGTCGCCTGGCCTCACTACCCTGGAGTCCTTCTTCCTCCCTCCCCCCATCCTCCTCCCCTGAGCCATTTCCAAGCCTGAGCTCCCTCGGAGCCCTGTGCTCCCTTCACCCTCTTGTGTATTATCCTGCAATGGCTGGCAGTTTTCTGGGGTGCAAAGGGTCTGGATTCCATGAAGAGACGCGCTGCCTCCTTAGAATCTAACACAGCACCTGGCACAGGAGCTTGGGAGCAAATGTCACAGAGCAGATGCCCGAGAGGAGCTCACGGGTCTCTTGTTGTCTCCATCATTTGTTGTTACAGGGGACAAAACCCCACCTTGAACTAGCCCACAGCTCTGCCGTTTCCTTGGCCACTGGGAGAGGAAGAGGAGCTGCCCCTTGGGTTTCAGCCTGAAGGATATCAGCAGGATTCCAACTGGGGATCAGGTCCGTGTCCTATGTGTGTGGCCAAGGATGGGAAGATGGCTGAGTGGGCAGCACTGGTGGCAAGAGCCAAGACAGGGAAGGGCGAGAGGGGAGGTGACCATGGTGTGACCATACATGGAGTGCTGTCTAAACTAAGAATGAGGAGTCCTGCTGCTGTTGAGATACAGACAGACCTGGGGGACATGGTGTGACGTGGAAGGATCCAGACACCGAGAGGCAATGCAGTGCCTCTCACCCACACACGGATCTGGAATAGTCCGACTCTGGAAGAGAGACCCGCGGTTGCCAGGGCTGGGAGAAGGGGCGCGGGGAAGGTGGGGGGGAAGAGCCGCCAAGTTTCAGGTGTGAGAGGTGGATGGGTTCTGGAGCCTCTGCAGAAGAGGATGACACCAGTGTGGAAACAAACCCGGATCGGTCCTGCTCCCCCGGTGTCGAAGACTGGGTGCCCAGGAAAGGCCGGGGCGAGAGCAAACACGTTTATTTAAAGGAGAGGAGAGAGAGTGGGGGTGGGGTGGGTGGGGGACACTCCTCCGTAGAGGAGGGGTCCAAGCTGGTGCCCAAGGGAGTGGGGTGTCCTGCCCCTTTTATAGATTTCAGATTTCCTTTCTTCTCATGCTCCCTCCCATCCTGCCTACGTGACCATAAGGGCAGGAAGAGAGTCACGGGTGACTGTTTTTGTTGGAGATGGAATCCTCCCCTCCCCTGGAGGCGGTTAGCAGGAATGCTCTCTACCCATTTCCTTTCCTTTGATAATCAGCTACCTGTCCTTTGCCCTGGTCTCCGTGGCTGAGGCTGGAGAAGGGGACTGGGAAGGTGCAAAGTTTCGGTTACATAAGATCAATGGGTTCTGGAGACCGTCTGTGTGAGAAGAGCCTCTGCCACTAAGGACATTATATGCTTACAGCTGTCCTGAGAGTAGGTTTTATTCTTCCCCCAATGATGATGCTAACGATAACAATAACAATGAAGGGGCAGGAGCAGGCTGAAAGGGGATGGTAGATTAGATGATCTCTGGCCTTGGGGGTGACAATTTAGCTCACAGGTGTATAATCATCCCCAAGCTAGTTGAGAGGCATCCATTAAACGTGATCGGCTTTTCAGATGTTGATTGTACCCCAATAAAATCATCATTAAACATTTTGGTTGGAGTGAGAAAAAGAGGAATAGGTCACCAACTCGAGGCGGGGTCGGGCAGACGAAGCCGCAGGCCAGTCCACTTGCGTCACAGCCGAGTGGCCTCCAGTGGCGCTTCGTGTTCCTCAGCGGGTCTGGCTGGATTCTTGCCCTTCCGCGTTCCTGCTTTTCCTGCTTCTTCAGTTCCTTCTGTGCGGCTTGCTGGATTTTGTAGGATTATCTAAATAATAGAGGGGACAGACACGTCTGAACCTGCTCTGGCTGAAAAGGGATGGGACACAGTGACAGGAAGTTCAGGCTTCATGAGAGACGCTAACTGGAAACAGGAGAGTTGGGAGGAGCAAAGGCAGCCGCGATGGTGGGTCCCTCCAGGTCACCGTGTTCGCTTTCTGCATCTGTCCACCTGTGTGGTTCTGTCTCTGCAGGGTGGCCACCCCTGCTGCTCCGTGCCCCTGCGAAGGTGGCCACCCCACGGCTCGTGGAGTTAGGAGTCCTCAGCCTGGGGACAGTATGTGGCCTGGCCTCTCTGAGGTCACTCCTTACTTCTGGAAGTGTGTTAGTTTAAACCAGGCACCGGTCACTGGTCAGTTAGCCATGACCTGGGGACAAGGTCAGGTACAGTCTCACCTGACTGCCTGTGAGCTGGGGTGACGGAGATGGGTTGTTCCTAGCAGAACAGACCCTCGGCATGGCAGAGCGGGCCCGTCTTGACTCAGTTGATGTGAGCTTGTGTGGCTTAATGTGCGGCCACTTGTGAACATTATGTCCAGGAGTCTCAGTCACCTGTGAATATCTAAGTGTGTGTGTGAGAGTGTGTTTGTGCGTGTGTGTGTGTCTGCACGCCAGGGTGGGAGAGTCTTAGTACGTGTGGGTCCATTCATCTATGGGCGGGTCCCATGCTATGAGCTAGGGACACAATGGTGAACAAAACGGATGTGGTTCTTACTGTGACCTGCCCAGGGGACAGATATTACAGGGTGGACCCCCCATGAAGCAGCTGAGCTGAGGTGGAAATGGTGAGGACAGCCGGCTGGAGCGCAGAGCAGCGTAGGGAGGCTGGTGCATGTCACCGTCCTGAGGCGGAAGGAGGAGGTGATTGTGAGGAACTAAAAGAAGGCCCACGCGGCTCAGAGAACAGGGGCTGTCTTATAGGCTGACCCGGATCCAGCTCTGCAGACTCTGAACCAGGTCTTTGGGGTTTACCTGTGACCATGGGAAAAGTTCAACGGTTTAGTCATCGGTACTGTGAAACCCATCCCACCCTCTTCAGACCTCAGGGTTCTTGCTCAGGCTCCCACAGCTAAAACCCTTGGTCTTCCCACAGCGGCGCGAGCCCTGCCCTGAGCCCAGCTGATGGCCCAGACTTCTGTCCCCCCAGGACACTTCCCTTGGGGAGTCTGGGGGTCTCTCTCACCTGGGACTGTCTCAAACCAAGAGAGGGGTTCTGAGGACACTGACCTCATGTCTCGCTCCTCTCCCCTGCTACCTCCTGCCTTCCCCCCTCCTCTGTCTGTCCTTTGTCCCGTCTCCAGGCAGTGTTCTGGCGCCAGGTGGGTCAGTGCTGCAGCAAGCAATGCATCACCGTCACTGAGGTTAGGGCTCCTAAATGTTCTTCAGAAGCCCCTTCCCATGGACCAGGGTCCCTGGACACCTGGAATTCCCAAGTCCTTGAGTTCCAGTCCTCCTCACTTCTACCATTTGCCCCCAGCTCTGGGAAAGATGCTCCAAGCACCCTCTGCCAGTCCACTGTCCCCCTCAAAGCTGCAAAGCTTTGGAGGAGTGGTGGCAATCCTGCACAGGGGAGTTCTGGGTGGGCCAGGCACTGGGGGGCTCAGGTGCCCATAACAGGACCCTCACGACCTCTGGACATGCTCAGTGTCAGGGCCAACAGGAAACCCCAGGCTCCTGCCTTGATGGACTTGGAATGCCCTGGCCCTGACTGGCAGCCAAGTTTACTCTTAGTGACCAGCCCTAGACTAGTCCAGATGCAAGCTTCCCAGGGAAGAAATCAAACCCAAGCCCACGATAATCATAGCTCATGCTGTGGTCCCCCAGTGTCCATAGAGGACTGGCTCCAGGACCCCATGCAGATACCCAATCCATCCGTGCTCAAGTCCCTTATGTGGAGTGGCACAGTGTTTACACATGATGAGAACGTCCTTCTGTACACTTGGACCCATCTCTAGATCACTTCTAGCACCTGATGTAATGTGAGGGCCATGTAAATAGCTGTCACAGTGTTATCCAAGGAATAATGACCCAAAACATCTGAATGTGTTCAGAACAGGGGCCATTTTTTTTAAGTATTTTTTTTTCTTTTGGTACCGGCCATTGAACCCAGAGGTGCTTAGTCACCTTGCCACATCCCCAGCCCATTTTATGTTTTATTTTGAGACAGGGTCTCACTAAGTGGCTGAGTCTGGTCTTGAACTTACGATCCTCCTGCCTTAGCCCCCTGAGATGCTGGGATTCCACAGCATCTCAACACAGGCCTTTTTGAAGTTATTTTCAGTCCACGGTTGTTTGAACCCACAGATGCGGAGCTGCGGACACAGAGGGCTGAGGACTTCGTGCTTATTCTAAGCTCCTTCCACTAGTCCGCTCAGTCCTAAACTGCACTATGACGTGGCAGCAGTCTGCCCTCATTTTGTAGATGTTGCAAAGAGCACCGAGATAAAATCCGTGAGGCTGAGATTTGACCTCCTGGGCACCAGAGCCCCCTGCACCACGTGACTTCCTATTTGTCATCCCAGAAATGCACAATGATGTGCATTGTCACAACATGTGACCAGCTCGCCAGCAGCTTCACAGGCTGCGCTCAGCTCAACTTTCCAGGTTTGCAAAGTGGCCTTTACAAAGTTTCCAGGTTTGCAAGTTTGGTTTCTGATTCCTCAGCAAACAGGCATTTCTCTTCAAAAGCTACCTGAAGACTTGTCAGGCAAAGCTTAGCGGTCTTAGCCCTCTAGCCTGGGAAGCCACCACCAACGAGAGCAGGAAGTGAGGCCGGGAAGTCCCTGTGGTCAGGGGCACCCTGGCAGGGAGCCTTTCTTGTCTGGGCTCCTGTATCTCCCGGACCCATTGCCAGGCATGTGAGTCCATTGAGGAGATCCTGGGAACCAGTCCAGACTCCCTAAACACTCAGAGGTGGCAGAACTGGAAGCCGCACGCCCTCCCCGTCCCCGCCTGGAGTGAGGTCCTGCACAAACGCACAGTTGATAGAGGGAACTGTCACGTGCAGGCTGCTCATTCTTCCAGCCAGCCCATGTCACAATTAGGGCAGCAAGTGCCAGGGTCATTTTGCCACCATCAAACCAAGACCCCGAGGGCAGAGTGAGGTGCCTAGACTCACCCAGCTGGGTAGAGCTGGGGACCAACCCAGGGAACCCTTGCGACCTGCCACGCATCCACTGATGGTTCTGAGCACACAGGGGTGTGGGCTCCCTGATGGCAGGCACAGGGGTGTGAAGCTGGAGCGGGTGGGTGCTGGGAGGCAAAGAGGGAGAAGGGTTAGACCTTTGGGATCTCCCAGAGAAAGTGCAGGGAGCCGATCCGGCCTTCTGGACAGAGTCCAGCAGTGGCCAGCATGTGAGGCTCAGTGTTAATGGAAGAAGGGGTGGACGCTCCGTGACTGCTGAAGTCACATGTGACCACACCAGCTTCCAGGTGATACTCAAAGTGGCGGAAGACTCTGCCCCAGGGCCTTTGCCTGAGATTTCCTCCACCTGGAATGTTCTCCCCGTCCTAGGCATCCTTCCGATTCCAGCTCAAGTGCCACTTGCTCTTAGTTTCTGTATACCCACTCACCCTTGTGTCCCTCAGAGGCATGCCATGCTTTCCAGGTGACCAAGAGCACTCACCCACCCCTCAAGCCTCATTCTTGCAACTCATTTCTAGTCTGATTTCTTCCTTGGGACACAGGGACCTTGTCTGTCTTGCTTCCCATGCCTGGTAGAGTCCCATAGGCAGGGTCAGGCCGACACATGCTTTTTGGATGAATGTACGTACACTTGTCTGAACTGGTGGTGGTCGGGGCTGGGGTGGGCACAAAGCCCATAAACCCACTTGGGTTTCTACCTACTGTCCCGTTTTATGCAGATAAGAACCAGTTTGGCTTCTGCGGCCTGAGTCACCCTCCTGGAAGCTGAGCTCAACTCCTCAGCGGGCCCACCTCCTCCTGGGGCTGTCTGGCCCTGTGTGGGTGTGTGGGAGGGCCGCTCCCTCCTCCCTTGTCCTCAGGTGGTCAGGAGGGAGGACAGCGCCACACTGGGAGGTGGCACAGGTACCGCCCCCACAGTCTTTATTTGAGCAAGTCGGTCTAGAGCTGGAGGCTGAGGACCTTGGGAGAGCTCGGGAGACCTCGTATCCAATCAGGCCCTCATGGCTCTAGGTAAGCTCCTTCCAATCCCATTTTCCCATCTGAAACGTGGGGGAGGAAAACGTGTTCCACTGGTGGAAGGGCCAGTATTCACCCAGTGCTTCCAGAGGAGCGTTGAGAGCATGACCTCTAGGCCTGTCTGTCTGGGAGGCCAGGGAAGTGAGGCCATGCTCGAGGCTGTACCACCACAGGACCGCTCAGGGAGCCCTGGAGTCTGTTGGTCAATGATAGAACCAGGGAAATATCTCTGTAAAACGAGGGAAAGAAGAGTCTGTGTGTAATGAGAGATACCAATAGAACCCAGCCGTGATTCACAGGGTCGGAGTGGTGACAGGGGAGGGTGGGGCCTGCAGAGAATTAAATGATTGACACCAGGTAGTTCCAGTAGATGGGTGACCCGTGAGAATGCAGGCCTGGAGCCAAACTGATCTCTCTCTCTCTCTCTCTCTCAAGAAAAGCCAAATATTCAGATTTCATTGTGAGTAATGCTCTGGTTAAATAAGACCATAAAGCAAGCAGGTAAAATATTCCATCTATGAGTCACTAGTTTTAACCTCTCATTAGGATACGTATAGGGCAAAGGAAAAAAAATCTTAGGATTGCTGATCTGAGAACCCAGATTCTATTTGCATTTATTTGGCCCTGGTGAGCAGACAGTTTCTCCCTGCTTGGTCTGGCTTTCCTGGTCTCAGGAGAAAGGGGGTAAATGCTCAGGGGTTCACGGTCAGGAGGATGCTCACACTCCCGCCAGCTTACCACTAGATGCCCTTACCCGGCTCGTCTTGTTCTGTCCTCACAGTGCCAGGTGAAGAAGAGGAAATAGACATAGAAAGATGAAGTCATTTGCCCAAGCCAGACAGCCAGTCTAAGCCCGGGTGGGCTGCAGACGAGTCTATCTCCCATCCACCATGCTGTGCTGCAGTACGGGCCTAGGCTGGATGAGATCACGGGAGGAGGAGCTGGGGAAGCCACAGCAGTGATCCTGAGGCAGCAGATCCGCCCCTCCCCAGGCTGCAGGCATCTCTAGTGGGATGTGCTAAGATCTAGCTCAGGGTCCTGTGTGGTTTCCTCAGGTGTACAGACAATGCTTGGAGCTTGAAACCACTGTCAGAACCAGACGGTGGTACGTTGTGAAGAAATTTCTTTACTTAAATAGTCCATTCCAGAAAGGCAGTTGCTGGGTGGGTAGCACAGGAGCACAGCACCTGCCCAGTGTGTGCCAGGCCCTGGTTTCACCCCAGAGCTGCGAAATTGATCTGGCACAGATAGGTGCCAAATAAATGTGCATGAGCTTGACCTGGACTGGATTCAGGAAACCAGTACCAGCAAGCCCAGAGAAGACACCATGCTACCTAGAAGAAGGAACCACAGTCTCCCTCTAAGCCAGGACTACGGCAGGCATCGACCCTGCCAGGCAGAGAAGCCGGGGAGATGTGTGTTCTGATGAAAGCTAGGAGAAAGGACAAGGAACAAGGACAAGGATGGGGTCACTGCACACGCTTAGCACAGCTCGGGCCCACCGCTCCAGGACTCTGCTTCCTCTCTGTACAACGAGGTCCCCACTTACCCTGCAGCTGACGTGTGTGAGGAGGAGGGGGACGAGGAGAGGAAGGAGAAGATGAAGAAAATGTCCATCCCTTTGAGGACCCAGGTTGGAACACAGCTTTAAGCTACCCCGTGTCCACGGTATCTTGATCATGCAGCTGGAAGATGTTGAGGATGAATGGATTAGTTGGAAATTAGCTTGACAGAATGGCAGTTGTTGACTGCTGTGATTGATCGCTGCCGCATTGGCTGCAGTCTCTTTTCCTGAGTGGAGACTCACTGTGGTTTTTGGATCTCTCTCTAGATGGGTCACCTCTCTGCCAACAAAAACAAGCTGAATTGGCAGGGTACAAGGATAAACTAATTGTGTCTGCAATTTGTGGCACCAGCCGTCAGAGGTGCCTTTGCCTTTTAAGCCTTCATAAGTTAGAATGACCCACAAGCAGCTACTTGGGAGGCGGAGGCAGGACGGTTGCGAGTTCAAAGCTAGCCTTGGCAACTTAGCTAGGCCTTAGTCAACTTAGAGAGACCCTGTCTCAAAGTACAAAATAAAGAGAGCTGGGATGTGGCTCAGTGGTCAATCAAATCCCAGTATCAAAAAGACAGAAAAAGAATGAGTGACTGGTGGTCCTGGTTTATCAGGGGCTGAGAGGTTTGCTGAGATGAAGAACTTGCAGTCATAATGTGGTTACGGTAGGATCTGGAATGTCTTCCAAATGTTCATGTGTCAAAGGCTAACAAAAAAGTCAAATCCTGCAAATTAGGGCAATTGGTCACCTGAGGACACAATTAGGTGAAAAGCTTGCCCTGTGACCCCGATTAAAGTTTTAGACTTGTTCTTTCCTTACTACAAATTAAAAAAAAAAATAACCTCCAAAATATGAACTAAATAGTTGCCTAAGCAGTGTAAATTCAAACCAATGGAGCGCCACAAGAATGAACACAATTCTTGCTTCTTTCAACCATTCAATGAGCAGAGAAAACCGAGCTTTCTCTCTGGCTGACTCCAGTGTGGGAAGGACTAACCAAACTGGATTCAAATCCAAGCTCACTGGGGTCTGGAGAAGTGGCTTAATCTTTCTGAGCCTTAAGTTCTTTCTCTGCAAAGTAGCTACGAGAATGTTTCCATCATGAAAATGGGTGCTGTTATGGACCAGAGGACCAGAGATCTGGAGGAGGTAGTTTTCACACAGGCTGGGGCCCAGCTCAGTGGCAAGGTGAGCCCAGCATGCACGAGGCCCCAGGCCACTCCCCAGCGCAGCTGCGGCCACCCAGCTGTCTCCTCCTCCTCTCTGGCTCCTCTTGCCTGCAGAGAAGCTGTCTTGCAGAGTTAATCATCAAAGCCAAGAAGGCAAGAGCAAACACGTATCTCCAAAAACTTAAGGGAAATTGACAAATGCTGACTTTCCCTGCAGATCTGTAGTAACACACGGGAGCAAAAACCACTTGGCAAGACTGAACTTCAGAAAGGATCCGTAGGAGTTACTATTTGGATCTGGTAGGAGAACAAGCTTCTTGCAAACAGTGAGCCATAATGGTTGGTTTATACACAAAGAATGCTCTGCGGCAGCCAGAAGAGCAAATGTGGTCACTCTGATGTCAGCTAGCGGGAGGGATGTAGCTTGGTGGGCAGAGACGCCCCGGAGGCCAGACTCCAAGCCTGGCTTGCTGCCAGGGCACCTTCTAATAAACTGCTAGATGTGGTTCAAATGAACTAGTACCTGGCAGGGCTGGCTGAGGGGAGATAGACAAAGAGAGACATCAAATTATACTGTAGGGGTTTGTATTTTGTTTTCTTCCTCTTCATATTAAAATATATATCCATGACTTGGAAAGAACATCTAGGGTGTTTGTACCATTGTCTTAGTAAAAAATTACAAAGTTTGGACAGTAGTGCCTGTTCTGGGTGGTAGGCCCTAGGGCATGGCATGCTGGCGGAAGATGGTGAATAAAGCCATTGGAACCCAGGGTGCACAGCTGCTCACCAAAGCCGGGTGCTTGCGTCTTAGCCACAGCACTGGCTGATGCACTCGCAGATCCAGCAGGCTCATGGAAAGTGTCTGCATCCAGATTCAGTAAGTGTTTCTGATACACTGGATTCATCAGTAGGATTATTTCCTGCAAAGGTGAGAGGACCTCTGGAGAGTCACTTGTGCTGAGAGGAAGGAGGTGGGAGTTGGAACATGTGGAGATGGTTTCTCTCTAGAATGGATGAAGAGCAGCCAAGCCTCCCTGACGCCCTGGGGCGCTGCAGCCTGCAGGGTCTGACTGTGCCCACGTCTCCCCAGTTCCCGTTCAGTGCAGTCACGTCAGTGGCTTGAGCTCATCTCTGGTGGGAGGACTCATGCCACAGGGACCAGCAAATGCCACAAGTGGACACTTGCTGTTTACCAGCTCAACACGGCCCTGATTTTAGGGTTAGTCACGCTGATTCAAATCTACCCCATCTGTCCACTCTCACCAACCAGGAGGACCTTAACATAAAAAGAAATATGACATCATGCTCTGATTCAATTTTACTAAAGGTCAATTCCCAGATCCTTGGGATGACACCAAGGTCCTTCTGCTCTGTCTCCCCCCAGCTCTGCAGTCACTTCTGCCTCTACCCTCAGGTGAAACTCACATTCCAACCTTCCCGAATAAGATGGCCCCAGGTTCTACCTCTGGCTAGGTTTTTCAGGATAGACCCTCCTGCAAAAACATCTAGAACAGTCAGATAAGATGCTCGAAGGTGCCAAGGCTGAAGGACTGCAGGGCCCAGGGAGGTGGGGCCAGCCCAGAGGCCTTTCACCAGGGCCATCTGCAGGTTCCAAAAGGCTTGGCTGGGTTGGGGTAGCTCAGTGCTAGAGCACATGCTCAGCATGGGTGAGGCCCTGGTTCTGTCCCCAGCACCCAGCCCACCAAGCTGAGCTGTGGATTCCTGGGTCCTCCTTGGTGGGGGCACGTGGGTGAAATTTGTACTATACTCTATTTAGGATGAAGGGTCCTGAAAACTCCCACACAGTATGGGCTGGTACCTGGAGGGTAAAAGTGGAGGAGAAATTCAGCAGCCCTCTCCAGCAGGGAAGCCCCCCTCTGAACCACCTCAAGTCATGTTTGGGTGAAGGTCACCTGGGGCTGCAGTTCTCCCTACCCAGCTTCCCAGCAGGAACAAAGTAACTCATCTGGAGTAAAGACAGCCCCACCCAGAGGTGCCAATGATCTCTACAGGTTTTGATGTATAGTGTCCATCAATCAATAAGAAGTAATCAGGCATGTTACATTAGTAAGTTTTGTATTACCATAATGAAATACCTGAGATAGTTAATTTACAGAGAGAAAAGGTTCAATCAGCTCATGATTTTGGAAATTTCCGTCCAAGATCAGGTGGGCCCATTGCTTTGGGTCTCTGGTGAGGGTAACAGGTGGCAATCGCAGGGAGTGCATGATGGGACAAACTTGCTCACCTTGCCAGCCGGGAAGCAAAGGGCAAAGAGCAGGAAGAGCCAGGGGTGGGGGTGTGCACCTGTCCTCCCAGCAACTTGCAGGGGAATCACAAGTTCAAGGCCAGCCTGAGAAATTTAGTGAGACCCTGTCTCAAAATAAAGATAAAAAGGGTTGGGGGTGCAACTCAGTGTAGAGCGCCCCTGGTTTGCAATACTGAAAACACCAAAAAGAAAAAAAGAAAAAGAAAAGAAGGAAAAGCAACAGGGAGGGAAGGGGCTGGGGAGCACGACCCCCCTCCGGAGCACGCTTCCAGTAACCCAACGAGCCCCGCCACTGGAGGCTCTCCACCTCCCCTAGTGCCACCCTGGGGCGAGTCCTCCCGCAAAAGAACCTTGGGGGAGCACTTATCCGACCCACAGCATATGTGCGAGACAACCTGTGCATTAAAGAAAAACAGACAGCAGAAGGAGACCCAGCAGGGCTTCAAATAATGCAGTTGTCAGCTTTTAAAAGACCCGTGGATAACATGCTCAAAGATTTAGAAGGCAAGATTGAAAATTTTGGCAGAGAGCTGTGAGCATGCAAAGGAGGAACCAAATGGAAATCCTAGATCGGAAAGATGTAATTAACTGGGATTGAGAAACAGCTCACACTATTGAACACGCCCCACGTGGCTGGGGCCATGGTTAGCACTTCACAGGCAGCATCAGAAGACAGTGGCAAAGTCGCCCTCCCACTTCCCTGCAGGGTCCCCTCGGGGCTCCCCGGTCCCCTGTGGTAGCACTCTTCTTTTTACTCTGCTGTCTCCTAAGACGCGGACAGCCTGCCTCCATCTCCCGCTTGGCAGGGTCCCTTTAAGCAGGTCCTCATCATTTCTGATGGTGCCACTGTCTACTAGCATCAGGCTCAGTGTCTAGAAGGCACTAGATATAGCTGTGTGACCCGAAGCCCAGAGGGAAGTCACCAGTATTGGTCAGGAGAGCAGGGTCCTTTAAGTACTGTGGTCATTTAGCTTCATTCAGGAAGCAGAGTTGGGGGCTAAGTACCTAGAACTGAGAAGAAGTTTAGTCAGAGATGTCCTGTGGGCAGAAATCACACGGACACCAACTGGTTTGGTGCAATAAATGGAACCAAGATTGGAACTGTGTCCAGAAGCGTGAGGACAGGGAGAGAGCTTCCCCTCCCCCTTCTCCCTGTCTCCTCCTTTGGGCAGGGGAGCAGACTTGCATCTGGAGCAAGAAAGGAGGGTGGGTCAGTACACAGGGAAAGGAGAAGGGATCAGTACCTAGGGAAAGGAGGGTGGGTCAGTATATAGGGAACAGAGCAGGGATCAGTACCCAAGGAAAGGAGGGTGAGTCTGTACATGAAGAAAGGAGCAGGGATCAGTACCCAGGGAAAGGAGGGTGGGTCAGTACATAGGGAAAGGAGCAGGGATCAGTACCACAGGAAAGGAGGGTGAGTCTGTACATGAAGAAAGGAGCAGGGATCAGTACCCAGGGAAAGGAGGGTGGGTCAGTACATAGGGAAAGGAGCAGGGATCAGTACCCAGGGAAAGGAGGGTGGGTCAGTATATAGGGAAAAGATCAGGGATCAGTACCCAGGGAAAGGAGGGTGGGTCAGTACACAGGGAAAGGAGCAGGGATCAGTACCCAGGGAAAGGAGGGTAAGTCCGTAAGCAGAGGAGAGGCTGGGAGTGCAGGGCAGGGTGTGGGGGCTGGGGCAGTGTGACTCATTTCTCCCACTTTACCTAGGGTGAAAGAGCACACATGATCTTTGCTACTTGGCTACTTCTCACGTGCCAGGGACAGGGCTAAGGACACCACACACAGCATCTTATTTCATTCTTACAGCAACCCAGGATGTGCTTCTGTTATTGGCCCCATCTAACAGATAATGAAACTGGCACCCAGACAGCCTGGCTCATCATCTGAGATGACCCAGCTAGTAAATGACAGGGGAGGATTCAGGCTCAGCTGGGCCCCAGGGACTCCCTCCCCACTGGCTGGGGGTCTTTTGCAGAGAATATGGGAAAAGGATGCAGAGCCTAGAGAGTCCAGGAGCCCAGAACTCTGTTCCACAGGAGAAATCTCGTTCCCTTTGAATTCAAATTGGAGTCAGAGAAGCGGTTCACCCGCGTGGGTGAGACCCTTCCTTGGAATGCTGCCTGAAGGCAGAACCAGGATGGAGACACCCCACCCCACCCCGGAGAGCCCCTTCTCTCCCATCTCTAAAGATGTGTTTTGAGAGAGTGCTAAGTTAAAATTCAGGGGGGCTGTAGAGTAGCCCAGGGGAGCCAGGCAGGAGGGAGCTTGTCACAGCCGGGCTGGCTGCCTGCCCTTCCGCAGACGTAATGATAGTGATATGCCCCAGATGATTAATAGCTGTTCCAGAAATTTCAGTGAATTCTGGAAGTGACCAATAACTGCACAGGTCCATGCTCATCGCATCATTCCACCAGGGCTCAGGAGAACAACCAAAGCAAACATATGAGCAGACCAAACAGCCCCGTGGGTTCATAGTTTTCTATGGTTTCAAAGAGGCCAAATGATCCATTCAAGTCCACACAGCTTCTGAGGACTGTGAAGGGACACAGGCGAGCCACCTTGCCTGCCAAAGCTATCACCCAGAGTGAGCTTTGCAGAAATGTTCATTTGCTTTAAAGACCCAGGGAATTCATTTGCAACCTCCACAGACTTTGATTTGTTGGTTGAAGATGAAGTCAAATGCATTGAGATCAAGTGTGGTGGTGGGAGGATCCCGGGCTGCAGGTGAGAAGACCAGGATTCCTGGACATACACTTGGCATTAACAAGCTCTGTGACCTTGGGCATGCCCCTTCTCCCTTCTGGGACCTTCAGATCTCCTTAAAACAAATGAGATGTTTGATCCTTACCCTCTTATCTAAAAATGCCAAATCTGTGCTTCTGCAATGCCATTTCCCATCACATAGAAACCCCCTTCAGCTTTTTGCATCCATAAACGGGAAACATGATGGCCTTTTCCTGTTTAGAATATTGGAAGACAGGAAATTCATGTTTATCAACCCAGAACGGGCCAGGAGTTGCCCTTTCCTTCCATCCTGCCATCCTCCCCACCCCACCCCCTGCCACCTGCAAGGAGGACACCGTCATCTTCACGCTGAGGCCTAGATGCAGAGGGAGAATTTGGGCCTATTTCTATCCAAGGGCTGAGTGCCCTCCATTTCTCCAAGACCATGTCTTTAAAGATGTGGGGAGTAGGGAGAGAACTGGTTTGAGAGTACCTCTCGGGAAGGACTCGCTTTTCTCTAGAACAGGGATCAGCACACTTCCGGCGCACTCCGGTGGCCCCCTGGTCTGTAAATAAAGTTGTGTTGGAGCACAGTGTGACCTTCCTGTTTGCAGACAGTCCGTAGCCGCTTGTTCAGTGGGACGGCTGAGTTGGGTGATCGCGTCAGCTGGACGGCCCACAAAGCCCAAAATATTTACAATCTGGTTCTGTACAGAGTGTTTGGCAGTCCCCTGCCCAAAGTCCAGCAGGCCATCCCTCCTTCACAGAAAACAGAGTGACATGATACAATCCCACGTACTGGGAGCCCTGTTCTGGGCTCTGTGGGGACAAGGGGACATTTCTGCTCAGATCTGGTTTTAACAAGTCAACATCCCAGACTACCTGTCAGGCAAAGGAGGGACTTGGACTTTCATTGTTCTCTTCCCACGAACCCAGTGAAGGGGAAATAGAAATCTTGATTTTGGGGAAATTGCACAGGGGAAAAAGGGGAGGGCATTGGTTACAACACCCCATTGCGACACTCGTTGGGGTTGAAAGTGACAACAGCAAGGGTTTCTCGTTTTGGAATTGCGAGGGTATTTCCGCTTCTTGCAGTGGGACTGGTGGCAGCAGCCTGGCCCCGGTGAGTGACTACCTTCTTTATAAGCAGCAACACCGGCCCCCAAATGGCAGTCTCCACTGCCTCGCTGGGACCACAGGATGGAAATGTGCAGGGGTACCTGCAGCCACCTAATCTCTCTTCTCCTCTTCCTGCTCCACTCAGAGGCAGCCTGCCGCCCCCTGGGGAGGAGACCCTGCAGGATGCAAGCCTTCAGGTAAGGACATGAGGGCACACAGGCCTTCTGGGGCCACCGGCTCTGCGGGCTCCAAGAGCTGGGTTTGGGTGGGCAACAGAAGTGCTGTGCACAAGATCTGCGAGCTGCCTGGGCTTGTGTTTTAGAATACCCCAGATGTGTGAAGCAGGGCTGAAGCGCAGCTACCTCCCCAGAGACTAGGGCAGCTCACCCAGGGTCAGGCACGTGCAGAGATGCTGGTGTCTGGGCCAGCAGAGCGGGGCAGGGCAGGACACAGCCGGAGACCCCCACTGACTGTGGAGACCCCGGTCTGTGTTGACTTATTGGAGGCTTCACTTCCTGGTGCCTCAGTTTCCCTGTCTCTGACTTGGGCTCATGATGACTTCCTGCGTGTCTTACGGGTTGTCGTGAATGAAAAGCAATTGCACCGAAGACAGTGTAACAGTGTCCTGGTGACCGAGAGTGCCTAAAAATGATTGTGAGTTTTGAGATTAGGTCCGGAGCCCCAGGCGATGGCACCGCTAGTGCATATGAGTGTGCTGCCTGTGTGGGTCCCCCGGGCCAGGACTCGTCCCAGGAGGGAAGGCATGTTCAGCGAAATCCATCTCCGTCCCTGGATGTTTCTGGTCCATGGCTGCAGGTTGGGACTTTGAGTGTGTCAGGGTCCGTGTGGGTCCCAAGACGAGGCCCTCCCTTCCCAGACGCAGGACTGTCTGCTTTCTGAGTGCCTCTCACCAGCTGGGGGTTGCAGAAGGGCTCTGGGGTTCTCTAGCAGGGATGTTGGATCCCTTCAGGCTGAGACTCATCTGGGAACTAAGGACAATCAAAAGAAGTCCAATGCTCACACGTGCACAGCCCTTTGGTTGGCCTGAGGACCCCTCCCTGAGCTAGTGCTGCTCAAACCCCAGGATGGCAGGTGTCATCAGAGGGCTTCACAGGTGAGGAGATGAGGCCCTTCTGGGCCCCGGGCTGGCTCTGTTTACTCCATCTCAAGTTGCCAGTCCTGCTGTCAGCCACAGGGACACGTCAGCGAGAAGAGAGGATTGGGATCCACCAACAGGTGACTGGGTGAGCTAGAGGAAGCCAACTTGTCCCCCGGGGAGACAGCTGCCCCTGCCAGACCCAGGGCAGGTCACTAGATAGGAGAAGGTTTCTAGCAACAGACCCTGTGGGTCCAAGGCTCAGTGAGTTAGCGGCAAGGTGTTGTGTCCCTGGAACTTCTTACACTGAGCTGCAGTAGCCCCCAATCTCAGGGGGCTGTTTATATTGAAATGAATGACAATAGAGTCAAAATTCAAGTCAACCCCCACCCCCCCACTGGCAATTCTGAAATTCAATGGACACAGGTGGCTGCCATATTGGACAGGGTGACTGCAAGGCTTTTCTGCATCCCAGGAAGGTCTATGGGACAGGGATGCTCTAGAGCATGCTCTGCTAATGCAGGAGGTGCCCGTGCTGGGGTCTGGGATGAGAAGCAGGCAGAGGGCATGGGTAGCAGGAGCTCCACTCACCAGCTGGGGGAGTTGGGCTGTCGGCCTCAGTCTTCTCACCCATGTCCTGGGTGTGCAAGTCCACACTCCTGGTAGAACTGGAAGCAGATTAGGTGAGCTCTGGGGGACACAGGAGGGTGTTTGCTGGGGTCCTGCCCCAGTGGGGTCCAAGGGGTCCTGAAGGACGAGTGGCATCGGTGCAAAGGATGAGACAGGAGTCGTTCTGTTGGAGCAATCTCCAGAGAGAGAGCTGTCAGCTGCTCTCTCTCTCTCTCTCTCTCCTTTTATTCTGCTTTTTCTCATCATTATAGGTATACACCTGTACTTAAGATCCCATCTAAAAGACCCCTCTAACAATCTTATAATATATTCTAAAAGCATCTAAAAATGCCTACATTGATTCTCATAAAACTGGTTAAGCTGCTTCTTCAGAGAGTGTCTTTGTTCCTTAGTCAAAGTACAGCAGTCTTAAATCTTTGTAATCTTTAATGAAAGGCCAGGTTCTGCCTGTCAATCCCCCTGCCAATAACATCATCTATGCTCATCATAAATCCCGAAAGTAAGAGAGGGTCTATTAGAAGGACAACATACTTTTACAAACCTTTTCTCCCCTGGATGAATACCATAACCTATCCTTAATTAAACAGGCTACATATGGTGGGCTTCGTGCCACAGGCATGATAACTATCTGCTTAGGCTTTTTAAGAGACTGAGGACATGAATTGGATTCTTAGTTGATATAATCAATTGTGGTGTCCAGAGTTCCTGTAGCAGTTCCCAGAATGATTGTGGATATTTTTCTGTTTTGTCCTCAAGGTCCTGAGAGATAGTAAAACAGCCTTTAAGTCATGAACCACCAGCTATATTCTTGGCCATCTAGAATTTAAAGTCTACTCCTGGATAGGAGTAACCCATCCAACTGAGAACCATTGATAAATAGGTTCCGGTTTAGACAACATAATACTTGGCCATTGTCTAGCAAAGAAAGGACTTTGTTGTTGAAAATCTGTGATGATCATGATCAGGAGAAAAAGATAGAATGATCACGTATTGGAAAAGAAGAATCTCGAGGGAAAAATTTAAATCCTTTTTCAATATACACACATTTATGCCAGGAAGGAAATCCAAATAGTCTATCTATCCCTGACCATGAACTTTTAAGGTGAACCTCAACTTGGGAACAGTTTTGAACCACAGGAGGAGCCTTTTCTGTACATAAATAATCTTTAAAATTATGTAAACCTAAGGTTAAAATAGAAAGTGCCCAAAGATCCTTTTTGTTTTTATTAGATGGGGAATCTGCTTAAAATGTCCTATAATTAAGTGATAAACAGCCTATTGGTCTAGCAACACAATGAGTAAAACAAAGAAGAGATAAATGACTGTCACCCTTAAAATTAAAATTATGAGTCGAGACAGGAGTAATAAAATAATTAGATCAGTATTATTGGTAAATACCCTCATGTCTCCTTTTCCCCAGATAGTAAGATGAAACAAAGGTGGGTCAGGATAATGTGCCCCAAAATATTCAGAAGATATATTTGCTACTTGACAGGCAAAAAGGGTTAATGGTGCATAGGAATTTGAGAAAAAATAAGTACTGGAGCTTGATCAGTCAGTTGTTCTATCTGTCCCCAAGTTGGTGGTCTTGCGGATCTCATAGAAGATGCTTGTTTAGGTAAGAGTTGAGAAGTGTCGAAGTGTAATTGAGAAAGAGGTGGAATCAAGGTGGTTGTCAGATCTTCCTTGGGCACCATGGTCAATTGTGGGAAGTATTGGAGATTTGGAGGGAGCCATCTGTTCCGCTTCCTGTTCTGAAGGCTGGGACATAGAATCAGTCTATCAGGATCCAAATGGGAGAATCCGCATCCTGTGGGAAGAAACAAGCATACCTCGCCCACAAGTTAATAATATATTAATCAGGTCCTTTCCATTTTCCCTTCAAGAGATCTTTCCATTTCACTAAGGGTTTTGCTGATATTTTCTCATTTTCCCAATGTCTTAGCATGAGAGTTACTCCTTTATAGTCACAATTAAGGAGGTTAATCACAAACAAGGCATGTTGTAGACCATGATGAGGAGAACTGTATTTATATTTTCCTTGAGGTTTAGCAATTTGAGCCTTTAGTGTTTGATGAGCTCTCTCAACTACAGCTTGTCCTCGAGGGTTACAGGGAATCCCCATAGAATGAGAGACTGTGAACATGTCATAAAAATTTTTAAAGGCATTTGAAGTATAAGCTGGTGCATTTTCTGTTTTTAGTGCTTTAGGCATCCCCAAAATATGAGAAACAAATAAACAGATGTTGGACCATATATTTATATGCTTCCCCAGTTTTTGCTGAGGCAATAATCACATGGGAAAATGTATCAACAATGACATGAACATAAACTAATTTTCCAAATGAAGGAATATGAGTGACATCCATTTGCCATAAATCATTAGGTCTTAAACCCCGAGAATTAACCCCCATGGCTAGAGCCATAATGTTGGGCAGGTTTGATAATTTCTAACAACAGTCCTAGCTGATTCCCTAGGGATATGAAATTGCTGTCGATGGGTGGAGGCATTTTGATGATACAAAGTGTGACTAGCTGTAGCTTCTTGAACAGTAAGAATTGGGGGTTTATGAATCTGCTAAAGCATTACCTTGTGACACTTTCCTGAAAAGTTAGAATGTCCTCAGATGTGTCCTATAAAATAGATGTTGTCTTTCTAGGATCAACTTTTGTAAGGAATTAATGAAAAATTGTAGTCTTATGCTGAGAAAGAGAGGCTGTTTCTATATGAGGAAAGATTTTCACATTTGACCATGATTCCAGGTACCATTTCTGCCCTCTGAGCAGAAGTTTCCTCTGTCTTTTGAACATAAGTTTTATCACTAATAACTAAAGATGCTTGTCCATTTGAAGAACCATCAGTGAAAACTAAGACTGCTGGTTGAGGTAAGGGCTCAGAAGAGAACAATTTTGGAAAAATGATAGGGTGGTTCTTAACCAGGTATAACAAAGGATGAGATGGCAGATGAAATTTAACGTGACCATAAAATCCCTGTAGGGCTATTTGCCAGTCTTCAGAATATTCCATAGTGTATTTAGTTGATCTTTAGCATAAGGAATCACAAAATTATGTACATCTTTCCCAAATAACTCTCTACTTCTATGCCTTCCCTTGATTATTAATAATGCAACCACAGCAGGATATGAACAGATAACCTTCTCAGAGGTAACTGGCATATGCATCCATTCTAAAGGACCTGACTGCCACAAATCCCCTGTGGGTGTATGAGGAGTAGCTAAAATAAGAAAATCCCAAATCTGAGTATAGCCAACTCTTTGCAACTGTTATTAACCGCTTTTACCTTGCATAAGGCCAGATTAGCCTCTTCTGTCAAAACCCGAAGAGAATGTGGGTTTGAGTCTCCTCTCAAAATATCAAATAATGGTTTAAGTTCTGTAGTAGTGAGTTTCAAAAAAGGATGAATCCAGTTAATATCTCTGAAAGTTTTTGAAAATCATTTAAAGTCTATAAATGCTCAATTCTTAATTTTAAATTTTGATGGGAAATAGCTTGAGTACTTATAATTCTACCCAAATAATTATAAGAAGGGGATTGCTGAGTTTTATCTGGGGCAATGATTAGACCAAAAATTTTTAAAGATTGTTAACATCAATAAAATATGATAAAGCAATTGAACGTTTTCATGAGCAATTAATATATCATCCATATAATGGATAACATAGGCATCTTTATATTTATCTCTTAGTGGTTGTACTGCCGATGCAACATATTTTTGACAGAGAGTAGGGCTGTTCTTCATACCTTGAGGTGATATCTTCCTCTGAAATCATTGGCATGGTCGTTTCAAATTGGCAGAGGGAAGGCTAAAAGCAAACCTTCTTACAATCATCAGGATGTAATGGAATAGTAAAAAAGCAGTCTTGTAAGTCTATTACCATAACGTGAGATCCTTTAGGGACAGCTGTTGGAGAAGGGAGTCCTGGTTGTAGGGACCCCCTATCTTCTATGGTGGCATTGATAGCTCTTAGATCTTGTAGTAATCTCCATTCCCCTGATTTCTTAATAACGAATATAGTAGTATTCCATGGACTATTGGAGGGTTCTATGTGTTTTAAATTAGCTGTTCCTTAACCAGCAAGTCTGCAGCCTGTAATTTTTCTGTTATAAGGGGCCACTGTTCTACCCATACAGGCTCATCATTTTTCCAAGTCATTTTATCTGCTGTTTCAACAATGGCCCCAATTAAAAATCCTGTTGAGCCTCTTCTACAAGAGCAGTACAGAGAGAAACCCCCATTTTAAACATTATGTCTCGACTCTATAGAGTAAAAGGAAGAGGAGGAATCACATATGGCAGAAAAGTGACCGAATTTTTGTCATCAGCCCATTTAAGTATTTGTGTGCTTTTTTTTTTTTTTTACATTAGTAGCAGTTCCAAGTCCCCTGAGTATTGAGGAAGTCACCATTGTAGGCCAGGTCGAGGGACAAGCTTTTCCTGCTACACAAGTAACGTCTGCTCCTGTGTCCAATAGCCTTCAATTATTTTTCCTTGAATCTTTAATTTTTTCATAGGACGAGAGATTTGAATTTTTTTTAACCCCGAATGCCAAGTCACTAGAACCAAAACCTCTAGTTTGTCTTTGATCTTCTGAAATAGCTCAATTTCCTATCGATACATAGGGAAGTAACAAGATCTGAGCAATCCTTTGCCCTTAATGAATAATCAAACTTTTTTGAGATGAGGGCTCTACTAAAATCTTAATGTCTCCAGCATAATCAGAATCAATAACTCCAGGAATAACCTTAATCCCTTGTAGAGAAGCAGGCTGAGGGGATGGGTAGGAGGGGCTCTCCACTCACCAGCTGGGGGAGTTGGGCTGTCGGCCTTAGTCTTCTCATCCCTGTCCTGGGTGTGCAAGTCCACACTCCTGGTAGAACCGGAAGCAGACTAGGTGAGCTCTGGGGGACACAGGAAGGTGCTGATGAGTGGACCATGCACATACCAGGTGTCCACTACAACTGGGTTCTTTTCCTTTTCAGGATCTGGGATATTAATCAGAAAACCTTCTACCTGAGGAACAACCAACTAGTCGCCGGATACTTGCAGGGGCCAAATATCAAATTAGAAGGTGAGTAGTTTCCAGGGGAACCATTGTTGTATGGGAATTGGCTCACTCTGTTCCCGGAGTCCCAGCATTGCCATCTGTCCCTGCAATTTCAGGTGCCATGTTCTAATCCCTGTGAGTTGGAAGCTGGGGAGATGGGAACCACTACAGGTCACACGGGACCTTCCCTTCCTCCTGTGCCTATTAGGGCTCCCACATTCCTGTGTCATTCAAACTTGAGCCAGCCCCTGATTAAGACCCCCTGTGCAAGGCTGGGCCACGTCCCATGAATAATCACGGACACCATGTTCTGGTTCACACTCCAAACCAGCTGGATGAACTTGGGTGAACTTCACCCCCTGCCTAGTTTTCCCTTTAGTAAGCTGAGGGTCCTGGGGTGGAGGATTTGAGATTCTTTCAGCCCTGGCATCCAGATACTCTCACTTCCCTGTTTGGTAGGTAGCATGGTGCTATCTCCCTCGCCCCACCCTGCCCAACCCCTTGCTCCCTCTGCCCTACCTTACGTGGAAAGAATCAGAGACCTACCCTTCCTGTCCTGCCGGTAGTTCTCCCCATGAACTTGTTGAGGCACAGGGAGGCTGAGATTATTCCTGCTACACAAGAGCATGGGGAAGCTGGACTCCCAGTCCCCAGGGTCCCCTGGAGCCCCACTCATTCTTGTGTGCTGCTGTCCCTGGCGGTTGGCAGCAGGGTTGTTGACCTGGAGCACAGGTGTCCTGGGAGAGCGAGGGGAGAAGTCACATGAAGCAGAGACTAGAGCCTCAGCCTCTGGGGAGTGCTTAAGCAGGGAGTGAACTTCCCTCTGGACACAGACAGGAAGGTGGGGCCTCCCTGTCCTTCTGACCCTGGATTTTAGCTGTGGAGAGGGGACCAAAAACAATACTCAGGGTCTCCTCCACATCCCTGCCTCTTCTTCCTTCCTCCTGATCCTCCTCTCTTCTCTTCCCCAGAAAAGATAGACATGGTACCCATCGACCCTCATGCTATGTTCTTGGGGATCCACGGGGGGAAGTTGTGCCTGTCCTGTGTCAAGTCTGGTGATGACATCCGGCTCCAGTTGGAGGTAAGGATCTGTTCTGGGGCATCCAACCCCTCCAAAGCCCAGTGCCTTAAAGCAGTTTGTTCTCATGATTCTGTGAGTGGCCCAGGATCAGCCGGGCTGTTCGGATTCACTTGGAGAAAGGTGCTGGGGTCCTCCTGCGGCTGCCTTCCTCGGTGACCTTGACTGGTGCTGGTGTCCACCATGGTTCCTGGCCCCCGAGGCTCTCAATGTTTGGGAGTTAGCCAGACTTCCTCACAAGATGGCGGCTGGCCTCCACAAGGGATCATCCCAAAGAGACAAGCGTCAATGGGAAAGCACCTATTAAACTTCTACTTGTGTGCTCCTATCCGCAAATGGCGGCTGCATGGCTAAGTCTGGATTCAGCTTGGGAGGGGATGGCCCAAGAGTGTGAACGCTAGGAGGGGGCACAGTTCATTGGGACCACCAACATGACACTTTATCACAGGTTCTGAACTACTATGGGCCACAGCACTGCCCGGGGGACCTGCCGTCTTTGAACAAGGCCTATCCTCAGGACCTTTCTCTTCTGAATCTTATCTATTTAGCTTGAATGGTAGGGATCCCATCCTGACCCTTGCTACTCCTGGTCCCATTCAATAGTAATGGGCTGTACCAGTCTGGGGAAAGATGGCTTTGTCTCAGGGGCTTGTTGGGCAAGATCTTCATCCAAATGCAAGTGTCCATATCCATGACAATGTCACTTCCCTCCACCAGTAGACAAGAGAACATTTTTGGAGGGTGACAGTTGTTCTGTGTGGAGCAGGGCTGGCCAGGATAGCTCATGTAACAAATCAAATGAGCCTTGAGACTCTGCCCATCTCTCCTCCACCCACTTTCCTTGGAGGCTCAACCCTGACAGACTGCAGCCCTGGCCTCTGTGGATGGGTCTTGTGTTTAGCAGACTTCCTGGTCTGTGGCCAGAGTGACCACATTTCCAAAGTCAGGGTATGATGAGGGGCCAACTGTTTGTATCCATGCTGTCCTATGAGACCTGGGACCCGTGGTCTCTGGAGACCTTGGTGCTGTCCTATGAGACCTGGGACCCATGGTCTCTGGAGATCTTGGTGCTGTCCTATGAGACCTGGGACCTGTGGTCTCTGGAGACCTTGGTGCTGTCCTATGAGACCTGGGCTGTGGTTGCTGGCTGGGTCCAGGCATTTCTCCAACACTTTAGCCTGGCCCAGCCAGGGGCCCACAGCACGGTGAGGGCAGGACTTCCCAGGCCCTCAGCCATCACCCACCTGACTCTTGACTTCCAGGCAGTTAACATCACCGACCTGAGCAGGACCAAGGAGCAGGACAAGCGCTTCTCCTTCATCCGCTCAGACAACGGCCCCACCACCAGCTTTGAGTCTGCAGCCTGCCCGGGCTGGTTCATCTGCACGGCGTTGGAAGCTGACCAGCCTGTCAGCCTCACCAACAGGCCCGAGGACACCCTTGTGGTCACCAAGTTCTACTTCCAGGAGGACCAGTAGTACAGGCCAGACCTGCCCTTCCACACTCCCGGGCCATCGATGACTCCAGGGCCTGCCTGTCCACCCCTGCCTGGGGGCTCCTGACAGCTGTGAGGTCAGAGGCGGGACCTTTGCAGGGTGGACCCTGGAAGGAGGCATCAGAACCCCACAACAGGATTCTGCCTGCAGCCTTTTGGTGACCCCCACCTCCATGCTGCCTCCAGAATGATCATCTCTCCAAGTGCAGATGGGATCCCAGCAGCCCCTGCTCCAAACCCTTCTAGGTTGCCTCTGACCTCTCTCTGGGCGAGGTGAGGTGGGGAAATCCAGACCACCTGCCCGCTGAGTGCCCCCTGCTCTCCTCCCTCTGCTCCGTTCCCCCTGCCCCACACATGACCCCCATCCATCAGGTCAGTGCCCTCCCCAGGTGGCTTCATGACCTGTGTTACCAGCTGAGGCTGGTCCCTGAAGAAGTTTGCTATTGTTGGTTTTGGTTTTGGTGTTGGGGATTGGACCCGGGGTCTCCCTGTGCGAAGGCACCAGCTCTTCCACTGAGCTCCATCCCTGGCTGTGGGAAAGTCTTTAAGGGTCTATGGAAAGTAGAGATTAAGGAGTTCATGGTAATATTTATTAGCCAACTCTACTCCCTATGAAGGAATTTGGAGGTTGGATCCCTTCTGAGAGGGATGGGGCATTAGGATGTCCTGCAACTGTGAGGTGGCGGGAAACGAGAAAGCAGGCGGCATATGACCTCATTTCCCTTCCTTTTGTAATGTCCCAAACTTTAGAAATTAAACATTAGTGGACTGTATTGGAGTCCTGTTCTTGTTCTTTTTGAAACATTCCCGTACTCTGAGCCCATGCCTGGCCCCGAGCACCATCTGCACTCCACATAAGTCCCCTCCTCTGCACTGGGCAGATGGAGCTCCCCAGGTCCCTCCTGCTCTGCCAGGACGGAGGAGTCGAGGAGTTGCTCCTGGCCCATTCTGGCGCTTCTGATGCGGAGACTGGAGTGGGACTGGCTTGCCTCCGTCTGGCTCCCCCGCAGGCCGTGGGCTCCTCGGGCAGGGAACAGGACTTGTGTGTGTCTCAGGTCCCTGGGACTGAGCCTGGCCCTTGGCCAGAACACAATGACAGGTGCTCTGTGCGTTGGGTGGAAAACTTACTCCTTGTGACTTCAGCGCTGTGTTACAATAAAACCTCGAACATGCCTACTGTGTTGCAGATGTCTGTCACCCTGTGAGGCTCGGGGCACGGAGGGCTGGGTGGACAGGCAGGCCAATGATCTATTTCTCTCTGAGAGCCTCTCGTCTGAGAGTCCTTTCCTCCTTGGTCCTCACGGTCACCGGATTACATGGGAGCAAATGTCCCAGCCTGGCAGGTGTGGTCAGCACTGTCCACAAAGAGCCCCAACCGGAAAAACCACCAATGCCCATCACCTCCATCCATTGCATGTAGTGTGACCCTCATAGCAAAGACAGTGAATAAGCCACAGCCAGCGGCACCCGACGTGACAGGCAAATCTTACAGCATGATGTGGGGTCTGAGGATCCCGAGGGTCCAGAGGCTTTGTGTGAGCCAGGTCCAGCCAAGTCAGTCCCAGGGACCCTCAGGTGAGCTCTGGGAGCCTAGCCACACCCTGGCTCTCCTGCTTGCTCCATGTGCACACTGGCGTCAGCTCCAATCTCAGAGGCTCAGTTTTCTTATCTGTCAATGTAAATAAGAGATAATGCAGAGAGCCCAGCAACAGCCATCTGTGGTTACTGCAATGAGTCCAGCAAGAGTCTGTGTGCAGAGCGATCTGCCCTAAAGCCCTGTTGCTCCCAGTGTGGTCTGTGGGTCATTTCTGTCAGCACCACTCGGAGTTAAAATGCACACGCCTGGCCTCCCGTCACACTTCCCAGCTTGGCATCTTGGTCTTCACCCAGCCTCCGTGAGCCCAGCTGTGGCTCCTCTGTGTGATACGAGGACGGGGAGGTGGCTCTGGACAGCTAGGCCTGGGGAGCAGGCCAGGCTATTAGGAGGCAGTGCAAGGTGACTGAGAGGCAGGAGGGTCTCTGTGGGAGGAAAGGCAGAGAAAGAGACCTGAACAAGCACCCAGGTGGGACATCATCACCTCTAGGTGTCACCACAGAATCCAGAACGAGTTTGGAAATTTCCAACTGAATTCAAGGTTTTCTGACCCACATTCCCGTCAGTTCTCAATAACGTGGCCAAGTCCAGCGGTCCCTCCTTCCTGGATCTCAATGTTCTCGCTGGTAAAAGGAAGGGACTGGAGTAGATCTGCATTCAGTGCCAATACCTGACCTTCCCATCCCCACAGAGATTCTGGCCTGGTGGCCTGGGTGGCACAATGACGTTTCAGCCACTGCTGAGACCCTCTGGGGCCCTGAGGCCACGTCCTCCTAGCTGCCCACACCTGGCAGTGTCTGTCAATGTAAAGGAGGCAGATGGCCTCACTTTGGGGAGGGGATCCTTTCCAAGTCAGCGGTACATTTCAACTACTTGCTAAATTGGGCTAAAGGTAGAAGGTTTTCTACTTTCTCAATCTCAAGACTGGTTAAGACTCTTTGAGGTTCACTTTTCATTTTGCTTTTTTTGCCAAATTGGGGAATACTTTTTTGCAAAACTTGGAGAAACCAAATAATTCTGTGTTTTCTCTTTGGGTCACTATGAAATCCCTAAGCCACAGCAGCAAATCTCAACAAGCTGATATTAAACTTTGTTTTATCAGGAAATGTCGGGAAGATTGGAAATAGATTTGGGGGTTCTTCACCTCTAACTGAAGAACATTTGAATAGAGGTACTAGGGACTTTCCAAAGAATGTGCCAGAATGACCAAGAGATCTCCAACTGCCTCAAGTGTGGAGGGGGCAAGAAAAGAAGCTCAGGAAATGTCCACCAGGGGGCAGCCTTTCAAACGTGCCTGATGCTATTCTGGAAAGGTCCCCAGAAACACAAACACTGCCATTGGTTCAGTTGAGGAATGTTAAGCTTTGCAGACCTCAGAGTGTAGGAGGTTATAGCTTTAAAGACTCCCTAAGAAAACTCTGGATTTCTCTCGAGGAAAAATTTATTTTTTTTTTCATTTAAACATTTTCACTTAAACTAATTTGGGGTAAACATTTCATAGTGTACATGTAGGGCCTGGCCCCTGACAGTATCTGATTAATGTCTGTTCTCCAGAGGCTCAGACCCAGGAAATTCCAAGGGCCTTCTGGACCTGCTTTAAAGCCCCCCTCCCAGGTCCGGCTTCCTGCTGAAGACCTCTTCCTGAATGGCCGACTCAAGTGTGGAACTGATCCTACCCCCTCAGCCCCGGAACACACCCCCACCTGCTGGACTCAGTGCAGAGCCCTGGAGGCCTGAGAGGGCAATGTGCAGATGTGGCTCCCCAGGTCCCTCCTGCTGGCCCATTCTGGCACTTCTGACCCAGACACTGGAGTGGAAGCTGGCTGTGCCTCTGTCTGGCTCCCCTCCAGGCCAAGCTTCTCAGAGGAGGGAGCAGGACTTGTGTGAGAGTCAGGTCTCGTGGGACTGAGCCTGGCCCTTGGCTGGCACAGGGTGGACAGGTGCTGTGTGCATTGGGTGGAGAGCTTCTTACACCCTGTTACAATAAAACCTGGAAATGCCTGCTTTGTTGTGTCCATGACCCTGTGAGACACTGAGGGCTGGGGGGACAGACTGGCCAATGATCTTTCTCTAAGGGCTTTTAGTGTTGGTGGATGGTGGATGGAGACCTCAAAGACAGATACAAGACTTAGACATTTATTATAGTGAAGAACGGATCTGTTCAGGGACAATCACACTCACATCCTTTCACCAGGGGTAGCTGACACAGACTCGGAGCAGAGGGGCTGTCCTAGTGCCAATGACCTCGGCCACCCACTCCTGTACTCCAGCTCCACTCCAAGGAGCTCCTGCCAGGAGATGGGCATGTCTGAGCCCCACGGCCAAGGCCTTCTTCCTGGGGCCACGGTGGGTCACACGGTCACCTCCCCTTCTCACCTTGGCAATGGTCTCGTATGGCCTAGAGGTCGCTTCCCTTCCCGTGCACACCTATGGCTGCAGCGCAGGGAGGGGCTCGGCAGGTGCAGGTCTGGTGGGAGATGACAAGGAAGCCCAGCTCTTCTGCAGCGTGAACAGGCCTGGGGAACTCTGGAGTCCTCCCCTTCAGGGCCGCAGGCTCCCTTCTGGTGAGGCCTCTCTCCTGCTGCACCACCTAAAGCCTATAAAATCTCCTTGGAGCCAGGTTCTTGGGGGATGGTTTCCATGGCAACACTGAGGAGCATCCACACCAGCCCTCAGTGGCTGGCTCTGTTCCAACCCCCTGAGGACCTGAGGTGCAGCCCCCTGATGTACCCAGCACTGGGGCCTTTCCCAGGGCCATGAGCACTGTTCCCTGAGTGCCTTAAGTTAGGGACTCAGTGTTTTGCATTCTGCCATCTCCAGAGCTCTGAGCCACTAACCTGAAAGCACATTGCAGACGTGTCCTGAGGTACATCAATCACACCTGCTTCCCATCCACGCTTTGCTTTTCTAGAATACTCCACTCCAGAGATCCAACTGGCTTGTGTCCTCCTAACCAACTCAATAAGTTGGTTAAGTTATTTCTAAAATGACACCACATTCATAGCTGATCCTTCTAAATCTCGGCCAATATCATGGCTTTTGCACATATTGGTCTCTGGACCATCAAGATCTCCAATAATGAAGAATTTTTTTCTTCTTTTTCCAAACAAAATATTATAAGTATATAATATAGCATCACTAACTCTAAGTACGAGGTTGCACAGCAGATCTCCAGAACGTTTTCATTTTGCTTAACAGAAATTTTATGTCCGTGGAAGAGCATCTCCCCATTTCCCACTCCCCAGCCTGGCAACCACGGTTCTGCGTTCTGCTCTCATCAGTGGTCCTGCTGTGGATGCCTCCTATAAGTGGAATCATGTGGTATTTGCCCTTTCAGGACTGGCTTAGTTCACTTAGTATAATGTCCTCTACGTTTTTTACTTGTTCTTTGTAGATACACAGGGCAGTAGAGTGTTCTGACATATTACACGTACATGGAGTATAGCTGATTCTAATTAGGATCCCATTCTTGTGGTTGTAGTGACCTGGGGTCTCTGTGTCCATCCACAGCGTGCAGAGCAAGCCCTGGGTCCCCAGCGCCTTCCCTCTAGAGAGCCACAGAGATACCACAGAGGATGAGATACAATGAACTGAAGAGAATAAAAAAGAAAAAAATTAGAAAAAGCAAACGAAGTTCCCAGCACAGGTGGCCACATTGTCCCTGGAGCCTGAGGTGTCCTGCGCACCCGGCTCCCTGGCTGCCCCGTGAGGCAGGCTCCTGAGGAGCCCTACTGCTCGGTCTCCGGCCCTCTCCAGCGCTGGCCCGCGTGATTCTCCACCTCCTGCCACCCCAGTGGGCCCCTGGTGTCACTGGTCTCCAAACACAGACCAAAGTACAGTGCTGGGCCCCGGGCCCCCTCCACAGGGGAGCAGAACTGTGACGTTACAGTCGTCTTATTATCAAGTTCTGTGGGGGCAGAGCTTCTGCCCTCTCAGACCCCCTGCGAAAGCACACAGGTCCTCTCCCACCATTTCTGAGAAACTCCGTTAGGAAGACCAGGCTGCGGAGGGGAGGGGAGCCTGCCCAGCACACCTGGGTCCACACAGGACACAGCAAGACGGACAGGAGGGTCTCCAGGTGGAAGTGAGGGCCCTCAGGAATGAGGTCCCGCTGCCCCTTAAGGATTCCCCCTGGCGATTTTGAAGGACTTACGCTTCCTGAGGCTGTTTTTATTCACCTGGAAAATCAAGACCGAGATACTTCTCAGATTGGTTGTGAGAATTGAATAGCACGTCCATGTGCTTTGTGTGAAAGCTTGCTATAAAAACAGATTTGATGGTGTTATGTCTCAGGGTCACCAGGTGTCTCCAGCTGTGACTCATCTGAATGTCCTGGTCCTGACTCAGAAGCCCTGGAAGTTCTCGCTGCTCCTGACGTGTCCCCAACACCTTTTTCTGAGATGACCCAGGTAAGGCACCTCACTCATGGCTCTCAACAACCTCAGCCTGACACTTCACTCTTCTCTGTCTTATCCATCAAGGTCTGGGTTAAACACACGGTCTACAGGCAACCCAGAGCCGCCAATTCTCCAGGGACCAAGTGGGTCCAGAAAGAACACCGGCATCCCGGCCTTCTGCCACTAGGTGGCGCTTGTGTCCCCACCCAGCAGTCGTGCGTCCTGGGTGATCATTCATCTCCTAAGACTCATCCTCCCCAGGTGGGAGGCATTGCAGGCATTGTAGTCCGATGTCGATTTAGAGACAAAGAGGAGGCAGCAGAGCGTGGGGCTCCTGTTCTGAGCAGCTCTCTCCTTTTTTTTTTGGAGAATGAATTTTCTTTGCAGACACTTAGTTGAAGTCTCATTCTTTTGCCTAGATCAAAAAATCCACCTGCCCCAGATGTGTTTCATTATGTTCATTTATCTTTCTTCTCCTCCTCCCCCTTGTCCCCCTCCCCCTCATCCNATCCACCTCCCATCTCTGCATTTGCCTATTCTGTGCATTTTATATGCATGACATCATTCTTTTGTGATTGAGTCCAGGGGCACTTGACCACTGAGCTATATCTCTGGCCCTTTTTCTATTTTATTTAGAGACAGGGTCTGGCTGAGTTGCTAAGTTTGGCCTTGAACTCGTGATCTTCCTGCCTCAGCCTCCCGAGTTGCTGATTGATGCTTTTTATTGAAGCATACTTTACATACATTAGATCTTAAACGTTTTCTTCCTGAGTCGTGACAAATGGATTCTTTCATTTGACTACCATCCCAATTTAGGACATTTTCATAAGTCTTGAAAATTCTTTTCAATCTCTTCAAATCTCCGCTCCTCAAATGTAATCTCTGTTCTGATTTCTGTCCCCAAAGACCAGTCGTGCCCTCCTTAACCTCATATAAATGGAGTCGCAGTATGTACCCTTTAAATGGCTCTTCCTTTCAACACTCTGCTTATGAGATCCGTCCAGGCCCTATGAGGATTCAGCAGATCCTTTCTCTCTACTGCTGAGTAGGAGGACCCAGCTTACGTATTAATCGCAACAGTTTGCCCATGGACTTGGGGTTGTTACCACAGTTTGTTTCTGTGACAAATACAGCGGCTCTTCCACACCACTCTTCGAGTTGAGACTGGTTTTCAGTTCTCTTGAATAAATGCCTGGGACTGGACCATCTGCCTCAAATGCATGTGTAATTTACCAAAAATTGCCAAGCTCTTTTCCACTCCCATGGCTAAATACGAGCCCCCCCCCCCCACCACATCAAACTTTCAAGTCCCCTGTCCATAGTCGGCATTATCAGTGTTTTAAATCTTAATCATTCTGGTGGGGAACTGTTGAAAGGGGAAAATGATAGCATCTCATAATTAGCTGTATTTGGAATCCTAGGACTGGAGAGCATTCCTGACCAAAAAGACTCCAGAGTGCTCTAGCCACCCCAGGGAGGTTATAATTATAATCAGAGAAAGGGGATGACGTACAGAAATGTTCAGAGACAGTCGGCTCTGTTGAACAACTGGCTACTTGTGATTGGCTGAGACTCATGGTTTGACACAAGAGTCCATTACAGTCTGGTTGCACGTCAAGTTAGGTTGCAGCTTACTAGGTAAAGAGAAAGCCTGCCGCCAAACTTCAAATATCCAGGAGGCAGTTTTGGGCCAAACAATCCCTCTAGAGCCATGAGGACCCTCATCAGGGTTTGAGTATCCACCATGGCTATTAAGCATCTTTTCTTAGTTATTTATCTTTTATTGTAAAGTGTTTATTTAAGACTTTCAGGCATAATTTTAATCAAGTGGCCTTGTTACAGGGTGGGGCCCTCCTAGGAAACTGAGGCATTTGGAAGCTTCCCCTTTCAAACCCCGATTCTTGTAATCACATTGCTCAGAGTAACAGGCCTGAGTTTATTAGAAGGGATAGGAAAGGGGACAAGGGGACACTCTCAAGGGAGAGAATGGGTCCTCTCAGAGAGGAGAAGGACAGCGTGCCTCTCCTGCTCTCCAGTTTTGTTGGAGGTCTTGGGGAACTTTCCAGAGTCCACCTCTCGTCTTTTGACTGATAGCAGAGTGACATCAAACTAGCAAGTCCCCACTGGCCATGACCATTCAGGTCACTTTGGCCCATGCTGACCAGTTCTATCTGGAAGCTGTTATTATAGATTTTATGATAAGGGGAATTATCCTTATCTCCCTGAGCTCTGGGATCTGTTTGGTATAAATGTGACCAAAGTCCCCTCTTCTGGGTCACTTGTGTTCTTTTTATTGACATTTGGGGGTCTGCATTTTTCCTGCAGATAACAGGAAGTTTGCTGAGGAAAGTAACATATCTTGGGGCTGGGGATGTGACTCAAGCGGTAGTGCGCTTGCCTGGCATGCGGGTTCGATCCTCAGCACCACATACAAACAAAGATGTTGTGTCCGCCGATAACTAAAAAATAATATTAAAAAATTCTCTCTCTCTCTCTCTCTCTCTCTTAAAAAAAAAGGAAAGAAAGAAAGTAACATATCCTATTGATTTAAGTCTGGCAGGGCTACAGGGAAATGGCTTCTTAGAAAAGAAAGCCTGTGGGGTCAGCACAGTGGGCCTAGTTTACAGAATCGGTCCCCTAACCCCACGTCCCCACCCCTCATGTCTGTCTGTCTCCTGCCAGTCTGTCTTTTTCCTACTGATTTATAAGAATTTTATTTATTTTTATAAACATATGAGTTTTTAAAATCCATAACTCACGTTTTTCACAGGGCACTCAATGGGCAGAATTTGAAAAAAATCTTATGAAGTCCAATTTACCAATTCTTCCTTTCTACTAAGAAATCTTTGCCATCCCTAAAGTGGCCAAGGTTTTCTCCTGTTTTTTTGTCTAGATGTTCTGCAGTTTTAGTTTTCATATTTAGGTTTATTAGCCATTGTTTAGTTCAAATATATATATGGTGTGCAGAAAGAACCAAGGTTCATTTGTTGGGTGACAGATTTATTAACAATATAATACGTGATTCACCCGTGAGGTGTACAGTTCAAGGGTGTTTAGTGTATCCCTAGAGCTGTGCAATCATGACCACAATCAATGTCGTAAAAACTGCATCAGTCCCAAAAAGGAACCTGTGTCCGTTACCCATCACCCCATGCCTTCCATCCTCTGCAGCCTAGGCAACTCCTGATCCACCTCCCATCTCTGCATTTGCCTATTCTGTGCATTTTATATGCATGACATCATTCTTTTGTGATTGAGTCCATTCACTTAGGATAATGCTTTCAAGATTCATCTATATTATAGAATGTCTCAGTACTTCATTTTTACTGGCTGAATAATATTCCGGTGTATGAACACACTGTATCTTGTTCATCTGTTCACTAGCTGATACACACTTGGGTTGTTCCCCCCTTTTGGCTACCATGCATAACACTGCCATAAATATTTGTGCATGAGATTTTTGTGAGGACATAGTTTTCATTCCTCTTGGTCTACACCTAAGAGTGAAATTCCTGAGTCATGGAAACACCATGCTTAAGGTTTTGAGCAATTGTCAAACTGTTTTCCAAAGTAGTTGCTCCATTTACCAACCCCACCAGGGGTGCCTGAGGGTTCTAGTTTCCCATAGCCTGGCTGATGCGTCTCACTGTGTGTCTTCCTAAATTAAATATCAGTTATACCAAGGGGCTATATGCATTGATTATTTTGGTATGCGGTTTTGATGTGTGTCTTGATGTGTGTTTCCCTGTGGCTGATGGTGTGGGCACCTTTCCAGGTGTGCATCCTCCATGTGTACGTCTTCCTTAGAGAAACGTCTGCTCAAGGCCTTGGCCTCTGTTGGGTCAGCCTTCTTTTTATATTGGTTATGAGAGTTAAATTTATATATATGATAAACACCAGGGTCCAGGGCCATTTTTTTTTTTCACCAGATAGATTTCTAGTTATTCCAGCACCATTTGTTGAAACTGTTTTCTTTTCTCCATGAAGTACCTTGACACCTTTGTCAAAGGATATATGAATCTGTATCTGGACATTCTAATTCTGTTACTTTGATCTGTTTTCCTCAATGTATGCCATTTCAGTTTGTAGCATTTCCTCATGTTTCCTATGATTTATTCTTTGACCTCCTAAGTTACTTAGAAGTGTCTCACTTGTTTTCCAAATATTTGTGTATTTTTCTAGATAAGATATCATTGTTGATTGTTCAATTAATTCCATTGTGATCAGAAAACACTTTTTTTCTAGTACTGGATTGAACTCCAGGGGTGATCTTCTACTGAGCTACATCACTAGCTCTTTTTATTTGATTTTAAGACAAAGTCTCACTAAGTTGCTGAGGCTGGCCTCCTGCCTCAGCCTCAACTGGGATTATAGGCCTGGCTCAGAAAACATGATCCTATAATTTTATCCATTCAAGTTTAGAGATTCTTTTATAGTCCTCTGTGTGGTCAGTATTGGAGAATGTGCCATGTGTACTAGAAAAGAAAATATATCTTTCTATTGGTGGTGTAATATTCTATTATGTTGATTTGGTCAAACTGAATCCTAGTGTTGTTTAAATTTTCTGCATCCTTAGTGGTTTTTCTCTGTACTTTTTAATTCATTACTGATATGAGGTTTAAATTTTTGACTCTGATTGTGGCTTTTCTATTTCTGTCTTGATCCCTTCACTTTTTTACTTGAGATATTTAGAAATTCCGTTGTTAGGTTCATATACATTTGGGATTGTCTTCTTGATACATTGATCCTTTTATTATTTTAAAGTGACCCCTTTTATTTCTGATAATACTCATGTGTCAAAATCTACTTGGTGTAAAATGAACACTGCATCGTAGATCTCCCCATCCTTTTTCTTCCAGCCATTCTGTGGTGTTTATATATAAAGTGTGATTCTTGTGAACACTACTCAGTTGGCTCATTTGATGGCACTACCTTTAAATTGGGGCATTTAATGTCGCTACTGATAACTTTTTTCTTACTAATGTCACTATTGATACATTTTCCTGTTTGTCTTACAGGAACTTCTATTCTCTCTCTCTTTTTCTCACTTTTCTAATCTCTTTGGGTTAGTTATTCTTTAGTGACTCAGTTGGATTTGACTCTGAATTAATATCCCCAAACTCCACATATAGTGTCAGAACTTGCATTTACCTTCTCCTCTGTGCTTGGTGCTGTTCGAATTGAGTGTTTGTTTCCACTGTGTTAATAAATCTTACAACATGTGACTACTTTTGCTTTAGTCAGTGGACTTTCAATAACAATACAAACAAGAAAGACACTCTCGTATCTATCCACCTATTCGCGGCTCCTTGTTCTTTCATTGTAGATTCTAATTTTTATTTGATATCATTCCTTTCATCTTGAATTGTTTCATTTTCTTATGATATTCTCAGATTTTGTTTATTTTAAAACATCTTGCTTCCTATTTTAAAAAAAAGATGGTGGATACAGAATTGTAAGTGAGCAGTCACTCTCTCCCAGCCTTGGAAGTCCACGTTCCCTGCTACCTGGCCAGCATGCGTTCTGACGAGGGGTTTCTGACGCCCCCGCCTCTGGAGGATTTTAGGAGTTTTCTCTTGTCTCTGTTAAGTTGGCAAGTGAAAGGGTCTGAGTCCTCATTCTGCTGGTAAGGTGACCTGTCAACCTGCCACAATCTCACAGGTCCTCCTGACGGGAGGTAGCAGATGGCAGTTTATTTCTCAGTGCAATATCAGGGAAACACCACTATGGACTCCCTGAGCACCGATTTCCACAGTGGTGCACGCTATGGTTGGATCTTAAATGTCACCCAAAGGCCCCTGCTCTAAAGGCTCAGTGGCCTGTGGTGCTGTGGAGGTGGCGAGGCCTAGTAGAGGGAACTTAGGTCACGGTGGGCGGTGTCATTGAGGGGAACACTGGGACCCTGGCATCTTCTTCTCTCTCTAAGGTTGAGTGGTCACCATGAGGTGAGCAGCCTCCCTGCCCTGAGGTCCTGCCTTGCCACAGGTCCAAGGCAGCGGGGCCAGGGAAAGACAGACTACAGCTCCTGAAACCCTGAGCCCAAACAAATTTCCCTCTTTTGAAGTCATTTACAGGGAGCTCACCACAGACGGGAAGCTGGCTAACACTAGGGTGATGGGTCATGCATGGCCTGAACCCACAGTGCAGTAACCACAGGTGAGGACCCCCAACAGCAGGAAGCCTGGTCTTGTTTAGGGCCTAAGGGATGACAGTCTGTTTGTCTTCCCTGTAGAGGGCAAAACTTGAGACGTGTGACTTCATTCTAAGGTAATAAATTTAGAGATATCATCCTGGCTGGAGCAGATTTATCTAGATCTCACTGGGTTTGATTATATCAATCACCGTTTTAGTTCCATATTCCTCATTTCGACATCCTGGTTGTCTGGGAGTTGTCCTCAATGGACAGCTGTTGTTTTTCCTCTTGATGATGATCTACAGTTTTCTGTTTCCTTGGCTGTCTAATATTTTATTTAAAAAATACACCGTATGGTGACGTTGAAAGTGTTATTGCAGGTTCTCCCTGTTCTGTTGTTCTCCTCTGAAAAGCATCAGGTCCTTTTCTCATAGGGAATTAAGTCACCGGAAGCTCACCTGGACTTCACAGGGCCTTGGTCTTGTACTTGGATGGATTTCTGTTGATTCTGTCCTGAATCCGAGAGTAGAGCTCCTAATCCTGAGTTGCAGTCTTTTCCCTTGGGTGTGACTGCTCTGGAATTTCAATTTCTGCCTGGAGTGTTTCCCAAGACCCTCTAAAAGGGCAGGCTTTGAAGTCCATCCCCTTGCAGCAGGTGGCTAGCTGGGCAGGGCTCTGCTCACGGCTGTTTCCTTTGGGTGATTGGGATTCTTGCCCCCTGCCTGTTCATTCAGGAGTCTGCCAGGGATTCGAAAACAGTTTGGGAGCATGTGTTGGCCTCCCTGCTCTGGCTCTCTCCTTTCCAGGCTCCTTTTTGATGGAGGAGCCCTGCGGGCAGGCATTATACCACTTCAGCTTTCAGAGTGTTGGTTCCTCCTCCCTTCCCATAATGCCTTGCATGTGTGGAGCAGGTGCACAATGAATATTCACACAGGACCACAGCCTAGCGTCCTCGCCCCATCTTAGACAAAGTGGGGTGTCACACAGTGTTGCAGAGCATGGCCTCTGGGTCCTGGGGGTCTCACGGTGGGACGGTGGGACGCTGACTCAACCTCTGATACCTCGGTCTCCTCATTATATGAAAAGCACCCCACCTCACGGCACTGCTGGGAGGATTAGATCTGTTAAGACAGAGTGCTCATGACCTAGCACTTGGCACTCCACAGATGCTGGACATCCTGGTGGCTCCTGTTGCCTACCCAGACAGAGCCCAGTCAGCTCTGTGCCAGATTAAAAGATGGGCTTTTCCGGGTTGCCAATTTGTAAGGGAGCTAAAATGTCACTGGGTATGTAGAAAATAAGCGATAACTTAGCTCAGATTTTCACCTCTGGTGCCCTCTGTAGTAACAGAAATAGAAGCCAACAGTGCCATCAAGTGGGTATTGAAGAATAAGTGCCTCTCTCTGGGGCCAATCTGTCTGAGGATATGTTCAACTTCAAGTCACAACAATCTGCCAGCATGCCACCAACCCCAAAGCCACTTAACAAAATTCAGTTACAGGGCTGAGTTTCCGAGCCCAAATAATGCGTGTGTGTGTGTGTGTGTGTGTGTGAGAGAGAGAGAGAGAGAGAGAGAGAGAGAGAGAGAGAGAGCCAGAGAGACAGAGAGCCTCCACAATCAGTAGCGAATAATGGTTTGCAGGGACTCTCAGTTGTCGCCTGTCCCAGCGGCGCACGTGTCTGGGCCTGGCCTCAGTTTCCGGTGTCTGTGCTGCAAACACAAAGGCCAGAGCGCCCAGGGGCGCCCGCGGCTCGGCTCGGGGCAGGG
>NW_026000020.1:9365741-9379269 GCF_001458135.2 Marmota marmota marmota
CTTCCCAGCCTGCGCGGCCGCCCAGACCAGTCCGACGGCTTCGCCTGGCGCCGCCCGGATCGGCCCGGCCTCCCGGAAGCGCGTCCCTCCTCGAGCGCCCGAGCGCACCGGCCCCGCCGCGCAGCAGCCCGCAGCCCTCCCGGGCCCGCCCGCGCCTGGGCGCAGAGCCATGGTGCGCCCGGCCGGCGGGAGGCGGGAGCAGGAGCCGGCGGGACTGGGGTAAGGGACGCGGGGAGGGCTGGCCGGCGATCCGGGAGCACCTGCCGGGGCGCGTCTGGTCAGGGGCCTGGAGCTGGAAAGGCTGCAGGAGGCTCAGGGGCACGCAGGGCACCGTGAGAATCCAGCCTCGCGGGACGGCGGTACTGGGACACCGGGAGGCTTGGCCGTGCTCCCCTGGGAGAGTCCGTCTGGGCCTGAGGTGGGGAGCTCTGTGCCCCGCTGGCGAGCAGGGAGCCTGGAGAGCTCAGGGTCCCAGCCCAGCGACCCACAGGGCGTTGCTCCCAATCTCCCCAGTGGTCCCTGTGCCTGCGTCCTGGCTAGGTGCGGCGCGGTGGGAGCTGCCGGTCTGCACACTGGGGTGAGGCCAGCTGGGGTCTTCCCCCAACCCCCGCCCTGGGGATGCTGGCCCCTCTTCCCACCCTGGTCTGTTTGGTATGTCTGGCCAGAAGGCATGGGAGACCCGGTACACTGTGTCAGCCCAGCTGATAAGGGCGCATCCTCTCCAGGATTCCTTTCTGGCCCTGGAATTGACTCTAGCCTGGCCTTTCAGTGGGAGGATGATGGAAGCAGGGACGTGAGTTCTTTGCTGGACTTTTCCAGGCCACAAGATGCATTTTGCTGCTTGGTCCATACGCACACCTGACCCCGGTGTCCCAGGCCTGCTGTGTAGGTCAGGAGTGAAGTCCTGAAGGACACCAGGCCCCACCAGCCCCTGAATATCATTAGCCTTGCCTCTCCCCAGGCCCACAGCTGATTGAATGTAATTAGCAATTAATTGGATGTCTGTGAAGAGACTACTTGAGAAACATGCTGAGGTCAGGTGTGGACAGCTGTAGTGCTGTGACTCATTCTCCCTCCCTGCACGTGGCATTTCCTCTTGCTGGAGAGTGTGCAGTCACTCCTTCATTCATTTACTCAAGACACACCTACCCATGCAGGCTGCAGTCACTAGGCTGCACTGAAGGCTGCGAGGCTCTGCTTTCACTGACAGGGGTGCTAGAGAGAAAGGAGGGAGAGGCAGATGAATCACATTGTTTCAGAGAGTGGTAAGTGCTGCAAAGAACAAAAGACGAGCAAACAAACAGCAAGAACAGTGAAACAAATGAGAGACGTTGGTCCAGAGCAGGAAAGGGCAGCAAGCCGACTTTCTAGATGAGGGGGGGGGGGGAAGTGGGACTGTCCTCAAGCCCTTAGGATCTGGAGGCACAGGACAGAATGTCCTCGAGTGTGTCCTGTTGGGAGGCTGCAGCCTGAGGTGGAGATCTTGAGGACATGTTCTGCAGTGTCCTTGGCCACTCATTTCTTCATTCATTCAACAGATGTTTATTGCTGGTCTGTAAGTTCCAGGTACTAGTCCAGGCTTTAAAGGAACATTAGTGAACAAGATACCCACCTCCCCCATACCCCTGGATCCTTATTTTCTGTTGGGGACAAATGGACAAAAAAAAAAAAACCCAAAAACAACCAATAATTTTTACGCCATGTTAGGTGAGTGCTATGCAGGAGAAACAATGTGAGGGTTTGGAGGTTATGGGCTGCAGTGATCAAGAGAGGGTCGTCAACACCGGCCAAGCAGAGGAGGTGAAATTGACCAGAGACCTGAATGAGGACAGGACTCAGCCATGTGACTCCGGGGGAAGAAGACTGCAGCCCAGGGAACAGGGAGGCTTGAGCAGGCTGCATGTCTGGAGGAGGAAGGCAAAGGCAGGTGGGCTCTGGAGGCCCCAGGATCTGAGAGAGCTCAGCCCGTGCACAAAGCATCCCAGCAAGATGTGGGAGAGTTACAAGCTCCCCCCAGAGCTCAGAGTGAGGCCTGGCGGTTCACACCAAGCAGGGCAGGTGGTCACCAAGGTGGACAGCATGCCTCCTGGCAGCAGAGTCTGTTTACACAGAGAGAACCAGGATGCAGATCCAAGGTTTGGAACCAGTAAAGACCCTGGGGGGGCTGGGGCTGGGGCTCAGCGGTAGAGCGGTCGCCTAGTACGTGTGAGGCCCTGAGTTCGATCCTCAGCACTACATAAAAATAAATAAGTAAAATAAAGGTATTGCGTCCGTCTATAACTAAAAAATATATTTTTTTTTTAAAAAGGCCCTGAGAATTGGAGCTTGTCTTCTGGGACAATTCCAGTGATCTAGTCTTTTGTCTTAAAGCTAATTATGTGATCTAATTAGGAGAATTTATCGCCCTTCTATAAAACACTTCTAGCAGGAGAGCATGTAGTAATGGATACCTGTTGAGCACGTGCTGTACCCAGGTCCTCCTTTAAGCACCTTATGTGCAGAAAAAGCAAACAATCCTCCCAGCAGGTGTATGCTTCTGCTCTCCCATTTCACAGATGAGAAAAAGGACCTAGAGATGCTAAGAAGGTTGCCCAAGGTTTGCAGGCAGGTAAGTGAAGAATCAGAACTCACCATCAGGTGGTGTGGTTTTTGTCCAGTGCTCTTAGCCACTGTGCAGTTTTAACGTCCGAGAGCCAACCTCAGGCTCACGCTGCGGGAGTCTCCACAGAGAGAGTCTAGCGAGGTGGAGCTCCTTCTGCTGGCCCAGCTGTTGGAGAGGTACAGAGTTGATGAAGGCAGTTGGTCCCTTCATAAAGCAGTTGTGGCCGTGTGGCTTATTCTTACGACTGCAGTCACAGGCTGGAGTGAGGACATGGGTACACAGGGAACACTATCAAGTGCACACCAGGTCAGCTCCTAGATTCTGTTTTGTTCTGCCCCAGTGTGAGGTCCAGCCCGGCGCCCAGGGCTGAGTTTCCGGTTGCTGTTGCAACTCAGCTGTCATCGCATGCTTGCCTTAGAGGTCAGCCCTGTTCCCACCACTTTCTCTCCCCGAGTCCACTCTGGGACACCTGGATCAGGGACTCCATTGCAGTTTAGTTAAGGTGGGGAGAAGTGGTCTGGAGGCAGTTGGTGTCTTCATCTGTTTTCTGTTGCTATAACAAAATACCTGAGGCTGGTAATTTATAAAGAATAAATGTTCATTTAGCCCATGATTCTGGAGGAAGGAGATGTTCAAGAGCTGTGTACTGGGACATAAATAGCAGAATTTAATACTCAAGTAACTAAATCATCCTGAACAATTCATCTTCAAGTCGTAGATGGAGTTCATCTTTTATCAGGAAGGGTTGAATATCTCCTTGAAGGGATGTACCATGTTTATGGAACAAGTCACTGTGGGTTTATTTATAGTTGTTTTCCCTGTTTTTATTGTTTGCTATGATAGACAAAATGCATTAAGCCTGTGTGTACCTCACCTCTCTCACTTCTGTGTCTGTTCCAGCAGGAGAACTCATAAATGTGGTTCATACACAAACGCAGGTCATGTGTGATCTAGATCATGGCGGACGTTGCCAGTCTGCTTTCCAGAGATGCACGTGACTATACTAGTGAGAGTGCTGATTCCCCACAGTGCCACCCACTCACTGTATCACCAACCTTCTTTTCTTGCCAGTGTGACTGATAAAAAAAAAAAAATGTCATCACACTGTAGTTTGAATGGGCATTTCTTTCTAGTGAGTCTCACATTTGTTTGAAGCTGTTTGTCTTTATGTGTACTGTTCATATCCTTGGTGTGTTAGTTTTCTGTCACTGTAACCAAATACCTTAGTCAACCAACTTATAAAGAAGAAAGGTTTATTTTGGCTTGCAGTTTGGAGGTCTCTGTCACAAGTTGGCCCTTTAGTTTAGGGTCTGTGTGAGGCAGCACATCATAGCAGGAGCCTGTGTTGAGCAAAGCTGCCCAGCTCATGGTGGGGAAATGAGAGGAGAGCAAGGTGAGGTACCATTATCCCTTTGAGTGCACCTGTGACCTAATCCTCCCACCAGGCCTCCCTCCCTCTTAAAGGCCACACCACCTCCCAGTAGCACATGGACGGTGGACCCAGCCTTTAACGCTGGGACTTGGGGGACGATAGCCCTTGGCCTGTGAGTTAAATCAGACTTTGGTCTTTGTTATTGATTACTGAATATAAGAGGTCTTCCCAGGCTGTGATTGTGGCTCAGCGGTACAGCGCTTGTCTAGCCCGTGTGAGGAGCTGGGTTCGATCCTCAATACCACATAAAAATAATTAAGTAAATAAAATAAAGGTATTGTGTCCAACTACAACTAAAAAATGTATGTTTAAAAAAAAGAGGTCTTTTTTTTTCTCTGAAAAAATCCCTAGTCCCACAAATGTCCTCATGTCTGCACCCCTACTCTCCTGAGTGTACATTCTGATATGTTTCTGACTGGCTTATCCTTGGAGCTGGGCATATTTTAGAAAAATATATGGTGTTTATTTATATCTGTATCTATTTTAAACTTACATAAGTCGCATTGTGCTATGGAGCAACACTTTTCCTTACTTTTTAAAGACAATGCTTTCTTTTTTTTTTTTTTTTTTGAACAGGGGATTGGACCCAGGGGCGCTTGTCCACTGGCCACATCCCCAGCCCTTTTTATACTTTATTTAGAGACAGGGCCTTGCTTAGTTGCTGAGGATGGTTTTGAACTCACGATCCTCCTGATCCACAAGCGGCTGGGATTACAGGTGTGCACCACCAGGCCTAGCTCAAGACAGTGCTTTTTTTTTTGGTAGGATGTATCTGACTGCTAGGCGTATCCTGAGCTTGTTGCTTCTGATGGTCAGGCTGTGCTGGAGCTGGAGCTAATGGAATTATTGTAGCAGCCGGTTCTTGTTGGATTGGTCCAGAAAGGTTGTCTGGAGAAGTGGTGTTAGGGGGACCTTGAGGGATGGAGAGGACTGGGTGAGTGGACAGGATGGCGTGAGGACACATACTGGGACATTTAGGGAAGGGCCGGTGGACTGCTGGGGCTTAGGGTGGGGGAAGGGGGTGGTCCTGGAGGGAGGTGGGAGGTCCCAGATGGTCCCTGAAGTACCAGGGAGAGGCCGTGGGGTGGCATTGGGGTGGAGGGGATCCAGTCGTAAGGATTTTCCGGGGTGGGAGCGATTCCTGGCAGTGGGGATTGGGGTGGCTGAGGACATGGACTCTGAAGGTGGGCAGTCCTGCAGTTCCCTGGATTAGAGGCTGTGCCAGGGAGGGCAGTGGGCCTGCACTGGACAGTGTGCTGGGACCCATGGCAGCGCGCAGATGTGAGGGCCCAGAGGGGCCGGCCCCGCGCAGAGCTAGGGAGGCGCTCAGGGCCCTTGCACAGGCCGTGAGGTCTGGATCCTGCTTGAGATTCCCATGAGCAGCTGGGACTCTGGGCCCGAGAGGGGTCTGTGGCTCTGCAGTGCACTGTTGGAGGTGGATACATGGGAGTAAAGTCTCCCCGGAAGAGTGTGAAGAGCCAGAGAGAAAAATCCAGAACAGCACCAGGGGCAGGCAGGCGGGCAGGAGGAGTGGGTGGATGGCTGAGCCGGCCCAGGAGACCCAGAGCATTTTCTGGCTGAGGGGTTAGGAAAGCATCCTCCTGGAACCAGTTTTTTAACATTCTGGGTATTGGACAGAGGTGTGAGGATTGCACACAACAAGGCCCAAGTAACCATCCTACCTTCCAAGAAGCTGGAGGTGCAGCCCGGGGGGCCCTCAGGGGAATGCACAACGTGCTGAGGCAGAGGGGACAGAGGTAGCCTCGGGAAGCTCAGGTGTGCAGGCTAAAGCCCCAGGCAGAGCTCAGAGTTTCCAGCACAGTCCCTGCTGGGAGCTGCCCAGCCAGGCTGCCTCTTTGTCTCCCAAAGGTGACTGTAGAGAGGGCTCTGAAAGGCTCGGGGCTTTGTACTAGGGCCCAGCTTGAGCGTGGGCACCCCCAAGAGAACATGTGGCTCAGGCATCGCCCTGTTCTGAGTTGCCCTCTTGCTTTGCCTGCTCTGTTTGATACTCCTCTGCTCCTCACGCACACCTGGGTTCCTGTTCCATGATTGATGGCCTCTCAGGGCTGATGATCGTCCTAAGGGACCCTTCCCCTTCCTTCTCCCAATGCTGGAAATGTCAAACGCAGCCATACCAGGTGTCTGCTTGCTTACCTGTCCTGCTCGTGACCTCTGATACAACAGTTTCTCTCCTGTAATATTGTTTAATCTTTTTCTTTGAATTCTCATCAAGTGGGCATTGTCCACTCTACTGTGTATCCATGAGGTAAATTATAGGTCTGTACACCACTTGTATTTTGTCCGGTTCACGTAGTTAAGTACAGCACCTGTGCAGTGCGCATGTTACCCCCCAGACAGACAGACAGACAGACAGAGCTTTCCCTCTGTGGAGGGGGCGCTGGGGCAGGGCTTCCTCCTCCCCACCCTGGGCAGGGGGAAACCCCCTCTCCTCTACCCTCTTAGACTTAGTAGCTGGGACCTGTGAATTAAACTGACAAAAGACACATTAATAGGGGCAGAAAAGCCTTCTGTGGGAAGACAAATAGGTTTCCGTAGGAAAACCGGATGGGTTTTTAGGAGAACAGATGAGAGACAAAGTTACGGGCAACGTTTGTGCAGACATGATCTCACCATGGCCTTCAGGGCTACAAAGCCGTCACAGGGAAGGGTCTGGGGTGGGCTTCACTTCTCTTCTCCCTTCTGGGAACAGCTACTCCTGACAAGGATTTTAGGGCAGCTTGTTCCCCAGACGTTGCTGCTTGGAGTCGTGAAGAGAAGCTCCAGGAGAACCCTTTCTGTCGCTGTCAAATCTCAAATGTCTTCACCTTTAGGTGGTTTTTGTGCCGACTCTGGGCTTCCAAGTCGATTCCCACACCTACATCTGACAGGTCACCATGGCAGCCACTTGAGAGACAGTGATGCTTTAGGTCAAGTAGAGCAAATACTGCCGGTGCTACCTGGAGGCTGAGCAGCAGGACCGCAATTCAAGGCCATTCTGGGCAACTTAGCGAGAACCTATCTCAAAACAAAATAAAAAGGGCTGGGGATGTGGCTCAGTGGTACAGACCTCTGGGTTCAACCCCCAGTGCCGCCAAAACAAAACCAGACCCACCTGTGCAGACCCTCTGGACCCCTGTGTCTCAGCCTCCACTAGCAATGGGGAGACAGGCTGCGAAAGGGTCTGCCAGCCGCCCCGTGAACGGAGGAACCAATCACTATTTAATCCAATGAGTTTAATTTGCTGATACCTTTACTATTTTTGATGATGATAAACACATACTTATTTTCCCAAATTAGGTACATTCCAAGCAAAATTTCCATAGAGAAATGAAAACTTTGTATTCGGTTCCCATGCAGATTATCAATTGCTGTTTTCCTGTTTTATTGCCTAAATAAACAAGGTTTTAAAAGTAGAGATAATATGAATATATAAATAGTTTTATTACTTAATATGCTATAAGCATCTTTCCACTTCACTAAATACTCCTCAAAAACGAGGTTGCTAGAGGGTGCCTGGGTCTGCATGTGGCCATGTGACAGCCCCCCCCCCCCAACCATTTATCTGATTCGCTGTTGTGGATATTGAAGGCTGAGCATTTTTGTCACTGTAAGTAATGACGCACACGTGTGTTTCAGGAGCTGTTCTGTGGATGACTTCTGGTGCCAGGGGACTGGGAGATGGAGAGCTAACTAGAGCCCAACCCTGAGAGGGCAGATCCACAACTAGAGGCTGCCTGGCAAGTGCCCATCTTTAAAACTCACAGTGTTGGGAAAGGCTGGGAGGGGAGGCCCAGAGGGGAGGCCAGGCAAACCTTCATGCTGGGGCAGTGAGAGCCTGGCGCTGTGTCCAGGCTCTGTCTGCAGACACAGAGGGTCTTCTGGTTGAGTGGCAGACACAGCAGTAGAGGCTCGTGCTGGGAAGTGGGCAGTGACTTACCCCTGGACTGTTCCCTGTCCTCCTGCTCCTGCCTTGAAAGACCTCCCCTCCAGAGGGGGCGCCTTTGTCCCCTCAGGCCTACCCCCAGCTCCCTGCTCTGGCCATGGGGTCCATCCTCAGAGGCCCATGGGGGATAAGTGTCTAACTCAGCAGAGGGAGCGCAGGCGTCCTGTCTGGCCTTGCTGGGGCCTGGCCTGGCAGAGGCGCAGAGCTGAAGAAAGAAGCCCCTGGCTGCCTTACCCCCAGGCTTCCCCAAGGGGACAAACGTTCACAGTGTCAAATTCAGGGGTCCTGGAACCTCTGAGTTGCTCCAGGCCTCCTTCTCACCCTGCCAGGTGGCTGGTCCCCCTGGAAGGACAGTATTCCATCAGCTTGAGCGCTACAGTAAGCCCCGAGTTGAGAGGAATGGCTTCACCCCACCCTAGCATCTCTACTGGCTTAAGAGGAGGGCGGCCTTGGCTCACCCCCCTGAGGCATGTGGGTGGCCAGGGAAGAGCGGAGGGTGTGCTTGCTGGGGTCAGCTTCCTGGTTCACATCCAGGCTTCTCCACCGACTGCCTGTGAGCGTGAGTGACAGCTGTGACCTTTCGTCTCCTCCCCTGTCTGTGGTGTAGGTTCAGACACCCCTCCCCCACACACCCCTAGAGTCTGGTCAGGTGCTGTGGAGGGCCTGTCGGTCAGCACGCAGGGCCTCAGGAAAGGGCGGTGTGAGTCAAGTGCCCATGTCCCTTCCTCTGCTGCCCTCTGCTCTCTCCCCTCTGCCTCCCAGGAGGGCCAGACTCTGCTGAAATACCCAGGGTTCCTTCTTAGAAGGTGGCCGCTTCCCCTCCTGGCTCAGGGTATGAGAAGCCACCTGGCCACCAACCTGCTGAGCAGCTTCCTCTGTAGGCAAACAGGAAGTTGCTCACCAGGGCTGTGGGTACAGGCCGTGTGGCCTCAGGTCCTGGGGAGGGGTGCAGGAGGCCCAGGAGAGAGCCCAGGAGTTGGGCAGGAGGACCCAGCATCCAAGCTGACAGCTGGAAGGGCTCTGGGCATGGGAACCTGCCTGGTGCTGGACATCCCGCTGTCCTCCACCGAGGATCCTCTGCCCGAGCGACGCTCCTTGTGGCCCTGGGAAGACAAGAGTCAAGCAGACAGGAAGGAGCGGGTGCTGCAGGGCTGGGAGGCTCATCCTGGACCTGGTGTAAGCGGGAACCTCTCAGCCCACCTCCAGCACGCTGGGTGCGCCCAGACCACGGCCGGGAACAGCAACGGGCGCTGGTGTTGCTTGTGGTGTCCTCTTGAGGTGACTCGAGTGTTAGTTACACATCACACATCTACAGGAACCTGGCTCTGGTGCACAGTGACGGCACCCGTCCTTGCCCTTGAGTAGCTCACAGTCAAGGGGAGCTATGGACCCAGGAACGAGTGGGGGCAGAGCTGGGGAGGGGTGCAGATCCGGCCAGGTGGCACTCCGGCTTTGAGGAGCAGGGTGCTAGGGAGGGCCAGGGAAGCTGGACCCGAGGGGCACAGCCTGGGCAAGGAGGTGGTGCGTCCTCCCCTCACAGCCACCCGTCTTCTGCCCCATTGTCCCCTCCAGCCTCGCTTGCCCTAACCTCTGGGTGGCCCCTCTCAATCTACCACTTTCTCTTCTTATCTTTCTCTACTTTGCAGAAGCTTTCAACAAAGCCGGCCACTTCCTCCTCCGCAGCCGCCTCTCCTCTTAGTGACAGGGCTCTCTCTCCCCGCCTCTCTCTCTCTCACCGACTTCATGGCCCCTTTGCAGATTGTCCCCTCCCGTCCTGGTAGGCTCCTCCACCCCTGGCTCTGATGACTTCTGGTCACACACTTCTCTAAGGCCAGGTACGATCTTCGGTTGCGGACTTGAATATCTCAAGTAGCTCAAACCCAGTACTTAACAGTCCCAGCCCAGTGCTTTCTCTCCCCGGTTCTTCCTGTTTCTGTACATGTCACTGTCACCACTCAGCCAGGGGCTCAAGCTGGAATCCTGGGAGTTGCCTTGCCTACTCGCCCATCTCTCCTCCTCCTCTTTGAGCAGGAAGTGTGACCATTGGTCCTGAGGGTGGATCCCAAGCCCCAGGTCTGCCCTCCCTCTGCTGGACATGCACAGAGACATGACTGGTCTCCTTGCTTTTACCTGCCCTCTGTTCTCCGCACAGCAGAGAGATAACCTTAAGAACAAAGTCACAGATACGTAAATGCTTTCTGACCTGGCATTTGCCCACCTTGAATGGCATCTTGGCTTACTTTGTAGACCTGGTCTGGTGTGTCGGGCTCTGCCCCTGCAGACCCTGGGCCCATCTCTTCCACTCTGAGCACATGGAGACCTTTCCCACCCCAGGCAAGAGTGAGATCTACAGTTCCCTTGGCCCTCCCTGACTGGCCCTCCTCCTGGACAACCTGTCCAAGGGCAGCAGAGGCCCCCCTGACCTCCCTTGGTGACTCGCTCAGCCCTGCCACCGGCTGTCATTTCTCCCTGGCTTGCATCACCACTCACCCTCAGCCCGCTCATTTATTCTGCGTCACCAGATTGGAAGCTCCCTGCGGACAGGCTCCTGGGTGGTCATTCCTGATGGATTAGCAGTTTCCAGCAAAGAATGCTCAGGGCAGGTGCTGGCCTGGGCTGGTATTGCAGAGGCCCTGAGGGCTGGGGGCCTGAGAGAAGGGTTTGTAAGAAGGTCCTGGTGACCAGGTGTGGCCTGCCCAGTGGGGCGGAGAGTTGTGAAATCTGTGTGAGGAACCGTAGCCAGGCCTGTGTCACACAGTTTGAGGGGCCTGTGAGCTAGGCCTGCCTGTCAGTCTCAGAAAGTGAGGAGTGTAGATGAAGCTGGAGACCCGTGGTGGAGGGGAGTCCTGCCCTCTTCTACCTGATCGCCTACCTCACTCTAGAGCAGCCCAGAGGCCAGGCGTCAGCTGAAATCTGGGCCTCCTGTGAATGTGCCTTCTCCTGTGGCCTCCCCTCCCTCCTCTTCCCCACCCTGCCTCCTGTCACAAGTCTACAGGGTGGAGACCTGGCCATGGCCCCAAGTCCTTCCCACCCCATGGCCCCCCTGCTGGCCCCCTGCTGGTCCACAGTCAGCCTTCTGGCCTCTCTTCCCCAGTCGGGGCTGCACAGAGCAGCGAGGCCTGGGGCCGTGGGAGGAGGAGGCCACACAGCCCCAGAGGCAGAGTTCCAGGATCCTGGGCACCTGGTGTGGTGGAGGAAGGGGAGCCTGGGCTTCAGGAGCCATGTTCCTCTGGACTCCCCTGTTCCCTGGGGAGGGGTGTGGCTAGAATGGGGCCCTCTTGACAATGGCCCAGGTGGCCTGGGACTGAAGGCCTTGGACTTGACTGAGGAAGAGGCTCCTAGGCAGCAAGTGGACTGGAGGTCTAGAGCTCAGGGTGTGGTCTGAGAAGTCAGCGGGGGCTGAGGCTGGAGAAGTGGACAGGGTAGCCTGAGAGAAGGGGACCATGGGTGTGGCTCCCCTCTAGCCTTGGTGCCCAGGACCTGTGTGGGGGGGGCAAGAGGTGGCTCCTGTGCTCAGAGGTGCTGAGTTCAGACCCCGGCTTTGTGACTTCCCATCTGAGCTGGTGTGACCTCTCGGAGCCCGTCTCCAGCTCTGTAGAGTGGGCACAGTAAAGCATCATAAAGCAGGTGGGAGAACCCAGCAAGGAGAGTTGGCGACACTTTGTAACGACAAGGCTTGTATCAGGTGTCATTATGAGACATAGCCGTGCAGAAATGGAGATGTCATGTTAAAAGGGAAAAGGAAAGTTGGCTGGCTTGGGACCCTCCTGTCTCCACAGGGTGCCTGCAGGTGACTGAGCTGGGCAGAACTGCAGGGAGGGAGGGGGAGGGGCCTGCCGCAGTCCCCATCCAGCACCTTCCCTTCCCTCTCCAGGCCCTTCCATGGTGAAGGCAGAGCAACGGCAGGTCCTTCCTGGGCTGGGAAGGGCCCCCCGAGTGGGATGTGGAGAGGGGCTGAGGCCTGCCGCTGGGCACGGAAGACTGGCCTGTGGGCAGGAAGTGTGAGGTGCTGGGCCCTGGGGAGCCCCGGGGAGCAGGATGGTGTGTGTCATCGTGATGAGGGGAGCGAGCGGAAGTCGGAAGCACAGCGGCCGCATTTGTGGGGCAGACGACTGCTCGACAGGAAGTTCTCCCAGGACTGGGGGGCCCAGGGCAGCTCCTCACTTCTGGACCCTTTGGAGGTGAGCTGGGAGAACCTGCCTGGGGAGGGGCTGGAGGGGATGGAGCCTAGAATGTGAGCCACGTGTGGGGCTCTTGTGACGGGGGCTGGGGATAGGTGGGCAGGCAGGAAGCCAGGGCCTGGGCCCCACTGTGTGCACCTACTGCATGCACCTGGCCTGGGCCTGGACCCTCCCCTCCCCTTCCTCTTCTCCATCCTCCGACCCGGCAACACCCCCTCCCCAGCCCTTCTCTGATGTTCCCTGTCCCCAGAGCCCCTAGAGGTGTGCAGTAGTGAAGGGCAGGGGCTGGGGAAGCCTTCCCAGAGCCCCAGGGCCTCTGTGGCTGAGGCCCTGAGCAAGCCCTGGTCCGGGACCCCAGGGAGGGAGCCCAGGTCTTGGTGCTGGCCTGGGTGCGGTCGGTGGCTGTGGGGTTGGAGAGGCAGGCCCTGCCGTTAGGGGGAGCTTCACCCTGCATCCAGGCCCCACCCAGGAAGGTCAGGTTAGGGTGGGGGACGCTGCCTGTTTTCTCTGGCTTAAGCCTATTGTCCTGATGTGCAGGAGGAACGCTGTCACTCTCAGTGTCCCTGTTTGAGATCCTTTAAGGCCACTTGTTACCCTGAAGGTCAGTAGAGTCTCATGGAGGGAAGGCCTAGCTACTGCCCCTTTACTCCAGAGGCTAAAGTCCCCCTGCTGGAGTCACTGTGCTGCTTGGAGGCTGGGAAGATGACCTGTCCTCAGCTGACCAGAAGGCGCCTCAGAGGGCTGGACCTCAGCTAGGCCTGAAAGACCTGCCCCCTGGGCTGTGGGCTGCTCATGGCCTCCTGAGGCCAAGGCAGCACCCAGCACAGGGATGGGTGCCGGCTGCTGGGGTCTTTGTGGCGGGAGGGGTGACATCCGGAGTCTGGTGAGGGGACAGTACTAGGTGTTCTGGGGCTCTTTGGTTCACACCCCCACCTCCTCCCCACCTTTTCTGCTCCCTTCCTGAGCCCCAGCTGGCTCCCCCAAGGAGCCCCTAGCTACCTCTCCCCACCTCTGAGCACATTTGCATGAAGGCTCCTTCTCAGGGGCAGGATGTGGGGCCTCCCTGATCAGAGCTCTCAGGGCGCCAGCTCACATTCATCAGGGGCCTCTGTCCTGCGGCTCCAGACCAGGGAGCCCCAGAGGCCCCTTCTCCTGGGCAGGCTGCATGTGCAGGATAGGGCCGCCCACTTCCACTTGGAGGATGGAGGAAAGGACGGTTCCTGGCTGGGCCTGGAAGCTTACAGGACAGAGGGGCGGGTGCACTCCTGGTAGAACATGGGGTTTCTCCTCCTGAAGCTGAGGGCAGACGTGAGCCAGCCGAGCCCGACAAGGGGTGTGGTTGCTGTTTGGGGTATTCTGGCTTCTTTGGG
>NW_026000020.1:9380534-9383189 GCF_001458135.2 Marmota marmota marmota
GGCTCTTAGGGGGGGGGGTGGCAAAGCAGCAGAGTTCAACAGAGCAGGACATGGGTTCCTCGGTAGGCCCTGCCCAGCATCTGCCCTGAGAGGCATTCCCACTCGGGAATGCAGCTGCAGGTACTTCCCGCCATCTGATTTCCTTACTTTTGAGGAACCAGGTGAGGTTTTCTTCTCAGTCACCTGGCTTGGCAGGTGGCATAGAGCTCAGATGTGCCTCTAGCTGTGAACTGCTGGTCACCATGACTCCGAGGTGGGCAAGGGACGGAGGTGGGCCAAGTTCCCAGGCCTGTCGCATCCCAAGTCTGTGCCTGGCCTTCCCATTTCTTTTTATTTGGTGGTGCAGGGGACGGTCCCCAGGGCCTAGGGCTGAGGGGACTTGCATGCTAGGTGCTAGGCAAGCGCTCTGCCACTGAGCTGCACCCAGGCCTGGGCCTCCCCATTCTTCAGCCAGAGGACTATCCCCCAAGCCAAGGGTAAAGAGCAAACCCATTGATAAAAAGTCCAGTCCAGTGTCCCCAGGGCTCCCTCCTGCCCTGTAAGATCAAAAGGAAACTGTACCACAGCCCTGGGGTGGGGGTGGGACACTTTCACTCCAGGGCGAATCCCCAGGAGGGTCCCCTGCAAGCTCCAGAGCAGGGCTGGGACCCACTGCAGCTGAATGGGGTCTTCCCTCTTCTCCGCCTCATCCCCTTGCGGCTCCCTTCCCCCTGCTCCAGATCTCTTTCTGGGATCCTGCAGAGCCAGTCTCCATATCCCAGAATTTATCCTTAAACTTCCTGAGCCATCGCAGAGTGCAGAAAAGCAAAGGGCCACTTTATATTAGGTGACAGAAGCCACCAGACCAGGCGTGTGCCACATTCTTCTGTTGCGGAATCCCTTCCTCTCCGTTTGTTCCGTACTGGACACAGGAAATTTCAAAAGAGGTTTTTACTAAACTCTGGACCTGGGAATGTCAAAAAAGAAAATTCTAGATGCATGCATAAGACATGGGTTCTTGCCTTGTCTCTGCTTAAGAGGGGCCATCCCACCTCCAGGAAGCAAAGGCTGGTCTCTGTCCTCACCCAGGTAACTGGCAGGACACCTCAGTGGCTTTCAGACGTGACCATACCCTTAGGCCTTTCCACCTGAAGGAGGGACAGATTTAAAAAGAAAAGAAGGAAGAAGCACTTTTCCCCTTCATGAACCTCATGATTATCCAAGGGGATTGATTTGGGGATGGGAAGAGGGTGCTGGCTAAGAGAGCTGTGGACCTGGACTCAGACCCCTGCCCCCTGCTTACAGCTGAGTTACCTGGTGCAACTTCAGAACCTCTCTGAGCCTCAGCTTCTTTGTTAGGAAGGAAGGGATGTCACCACTTGTCCCGCCATGGTGTGGTTGGGAAGAGAGAGGAATCAGCTGAGAGCTGGCACATGGCAGGGGCTTGATAACATTGTTTATACCTTCCCTGTGGGGTTGGGTTGCCAGATAAAAGACAGAAAGCCCAGTTAATTTGAATTTCTCATAAACAGTGAATAAATTGTTAGCACAAGTATGTCCCAGATGTTGGGCATCCTCATACAGTTATGGTACCCTTGGCCACCCCCACCTTGAAGGTGTGTGCTGCTCGTGTCCGGTGGTTTCTGTGGAACTAGGACTACCTCCCACCCAGCTATGGAACCTCAGGTGTCCAGGGGTGGACCTGAACTTCTCAAGTCAGCATTGACCTGTAACTTTCAGGTCCACTTGAACTGCAGGGTAATGATGTGTCCTCAGAACTTCTCCTTCACATACCCCTGTGCCTAAGTGCACACTTGCAAAAAGAGCCAAGTGGGTCACCCTCTGGTCTCATAAAAATCCAGGGTGCCCTTTCTACCCGCCCTGCCCCTGTTCCCAGACCCATCATGGGCTTGTGAACTTGTCCTGTTAAGCGAGTTGATGTCAAATTGCCACGGTGCCCACGGGGACGTGAGGCTGGCACAGGTTCAGATGCAACATGTCGGGGCTGGAGATGAGGATGAGGGAGGGGTTCAGGAGGAACCGGGTGGACACAGATTAAGGGGTCTCGGCAGGGAGGGGTGGAGGGAAGCAGCCTGGGGCCTGGCAGAAGGCTGGGCTAGGGCTGGGATCTGCAGGTCCAGGACCTTCCCTCCCTGGACTCCAGGCCTGCCCTGTCCTAGGGGCTTTCAACCCGATGAGGACAGCAGGGCTGTTTGGCCTCTGGCTACCACATGGTCCTTGTTCCCCCCAGCAGGCCAGGAGGGAGAATCGTGATCCAGGGGTGCCCTGGTCAATCAGCTTGTGAAGAGAAGAGAAAAGGTTGATTTTAGCTTGGATTTAGTCCACAGTTGATTGGCACCTTTGCTTTGGGCTGTGGCATCCGCAGGAGCACATGTGTGTGGGGGCTACCCTGCTCCCCCCATGCCGGGGATGGAAAGAGAGAAAAGACCAGGGTCCCAGACCCCTCCCCACGCCACGTGAAGACCTCCCACCAGGCCCGCTGCTTACACTTTCTACCACCTCCCGGTAGCACCATGCTGGGCACTTTGAGTGACACTGCAGACCCAAACCCTAGCCGGCCCCAGGGCCCCCTTGTCCCTTTTCCAACGAACCAGGACGGCCCCAGCCTCTTACCCAGAGAAGTGAGGATGGGGGATGGGCAGCTGTGGGGGGGGG
>NW_026000020.1:9383205-9396671 GCF_001458135.2 Marmota marmota marmota
GGGGGGGGGGGCAGGCATTGCCACTCAGATCTGGGTGGGGCGAGGGGTGGGCAGAGGGCTAGCTGAGCAGAGGGTGACAGGCAAGGCTACGTCCCTTCAGGTCGCTTCAGAGCATCAGCTGCATGAGTAGCCTTTCCAGCCGTGAGATGGTGGGGCCTCTGGAGTCGAGCCTGGAGAGGGACAGGGGCTGAGAACAGGACGGGAGCTGACTTATCACTAACTGATAAAGGACATCAGGTGACCTATCTCAGTGGCTGAAGCCTCTGCAGGCCCAGATTCCTGTTCTACGGAAAGTACTGGACGTGGGGCTAGAACAGAAGTGGGTAAAAACCTAGGAGGGGACTCTATCTTTGAGGAAGTGTTAGGAGAATAGTTTGAAGATGAGTAAGAAAGTGACATGCATGTTAATACTCCCTCGTTTCTGGGGGACTCTTCTTCCCCCAGCACTGGAGATCGAACCAGGGCCTCATACACTGAGCCTTTCTTAAATTTTATTTTGAGACAGGGTCTCACTCAATTGCTGAGGCTGGCCTCAAACTTGTGATCCTCCTGCCTCAGCCTCCCTAATCCCTGGGATTATGGCCTACACACGGCCCCTGGCTCTGGTGGCCTTGAACAGTAGGGGGCCCTGTCTGATCTTTTTTTGCAGGGTTGTGGGGTTTCCATTTTGGGTGTCCAGTGGTGGGCTGAACCTGGGCTGAAGGCTGAGCTCCCCCAGCTCCCCTCTGAGTTGGGCCCCACAGGGCTGGGGCACTTCCCCGGCTGTCACTCAGTTCTAAGTAGCAGAGGGAGATTGAGAGGCCAGGCCCTTGCTGTCTGCCACCAGGCAGGGAGAAGTTGTCCCTGTGGTTTTCTGGGCCTGCACACCAGGTCTGGCCCTACCTTCTTGTAGCCTGCCTGGGTGGGGCCTTGGATGAGGTCTGGAGCCCTGGACAAGGACAGGCCATGGTGCTGCAGGAGGCTGGGCTGGGGCGGCCATCTGGCAGCCCCCCCCTCCATGTCAGAGGGAGGCTCCTGCAGCGGGGGTGGGAGGAGGGAGCTGTGGACTGGAAGGTGGGTGGTCTGGGGTCAGGCCTGGCCTCTGTTCCCAGCGGGGACATTGAGCCAGCCTCGGGCTTTCTCCCTCCCCATGAAACAGGGCACAGCAGGTGCCCGCCGGCCTTCCCTGTCTGGGTTGGCGAGTGGAGGCTGGGGATGGGCTTGGATGGGTGGAAGGGGCTGCTGCTCCTGGGTATCTGAATCACTCCTGAGGGTGGAGCACCCGTGGACACACGTCCTCGGGTACACCTGGGAGGGTCTGTGCTGAATGAGGGCCCACCCAGACCTGTCCTGTGGACGATGTGCTGGGCAGCCCGAGTGGGTGGGCAGCTCCTGGCAGATGTGGCCATGCCCGCTCCCAGAAGGCCAGGCTGCCCTCCCCGAGCTGCAGGTGGCCTTGCTGCGGGGCAGAGGGCTGGAGCTCCTTGCTGCTGCTGCGCCTCCGCCCAGCTGCTTACAGGCTGCAAGGGCCAGAAGCCCAGCCTTGGGAGTAGCCCTGGGAATGGTGCAGCCCCAAGGACAGGACGGTCAGGGTCAGGCGGGCTGAGGCCTTTGTCTCCTGGGTGGTGCCTGTTCCCCTGCCAGGCCGCTCCCCTCCCAGCCTCTGCGTCTCCTGCGTATTTGGTTTGCATTTCCTTCTCACTGGCCACTGCTCCACCATGCTTCCAGCCAGCTCGTCCTTGGCTAACCCACACGGTGTTCCTTCAACCGGCAGATGGGTGTGTTTGGGGCTCCCTGGTGTGGGCTTGAGATTGCGGACCGGACAGCACGTGCAGGACATTCTGCTCCACGGCAGGGCGCGGGCAGGGTTGCCCCAGCCTCCTGGACACGGCAGGCCCTCCAGACCCCCTCACGCTGCAGACGTGTGCTCACTCCCAGGACACGTCTCTAACCTGCGCTCCTTTGGGCATTTCCAGGGCAGAGCTGGACTCCCGGTGGCCCCCCGTGGTGGACACATCCCCTGTCACACCCTGTGGGATGGTGAACGTGGACACTCCAGAGGCTCCTGTGCGGCTTGAGCTCTGTGCATGATGGGCGACAGGAGACTCCCCGACCACCCGCAGCCCGTGGAACTGCTCAACCTCTATTTGGGAGACAACCTGCAGCCCCACCCAGGAGTATGCCAGAGGGAGACCCATGGCCAGCCAGGCCCTCCTGAGCCTTGCGGGGGACACACCTGGGCCTTGGACTCTCCCGAGACCAGCAGGCCTGACGCTCCTGCCAGGGTCTCTGGTGTGGAGCCTGCGCACGTGGGACGCTGCTCCTCCCCAGGAACGCCAGGGGGCAGCTGTCCCACCGGGAGCCCCCGACCGAACCATAGCTCCTCCACTCAGGTGGTGTTCTGGGCCGGCATCCTGCAGGCCCAGATGTGCGTCCTGGACCTGGAAGAGGAGCTGGAGAAGACGGAAGGGCTCAGGGCTGAGCTGAGGTGCTGCGTGCCCTCGTCCTCCCCGGGCCTCCCTGGCGACAGGGACCTGCGGCCCAGCCCAGCAGTGGAGGAGGACTCCGGGGAGGACAGTAGTGGGCCTGAGGGGGAGAGCCAGGCCTGGGCCCTGGAGGGAGCAGCAGACTCCTCCCCAGAGTGGGGTGCTGAGGAGGAGAGCCTGTTCTTCGACAACCCCCTTTTCCTGGAGAGCCCCTGCTCGGACACCAGCGCCTCTGGGGAATGCTTCTCCTGGGGCTTCTCCGACTCCTGCCTGGATGTGAGGACGAGGCCCCACAGCCCGCAGGCTCTGGAGCCTCGGCTCCTGGGAGGCACAGGGCCCCGGGAGCTGGGCAGTGAGCCAGACCTGAAGGGCAGCACCGCGGAGTCCAGCGGGTGTGCCACCCCTCCGTTCCCTGTGCCCTCCTACAAGCTACACACCTCCTGCTGGGCCATCCACGGGGCTCCCACAGCACCTGCCGCGCAGGAGGGCGAGGTGAGTTCACTCCCAGGGCTGCCCTGGGGACACGCAGAGCAGGGCCTTCCTGGGGCCACCAGGCCCAGAACACTCTTCAATGCAGGGTCCGCTGGTTGTCTGAGGTACACTGCTGACCAGCAGGACCAGTGTGGCCTTCAGAACCATGGGAAGGTCATCAATGCCACAGTGTTGGCCCAACACCATGGTAGTGAGGTCCACAGAAGTCCCCATCTCCGAGGGGCTGTGTCTAGAGACACGTGAAGAACAGACAGCTCCTCCGTTGCAGGGTGTCCCAGGCGGGTTCTGAGTCTTCCCCTCCCCACCTCTAGACTGTCCCAAATACCAGCAGGACTGGCCTCTGTCCTAATAGAAAGTATCTCGAGGGATACCGGGGTTCTGTTACTTGTAGCTCCCCATCTTCCACTGTCCCCCATCCATGGTCAATAGATCAGGCTCATATGACCATGGCAGGGGGCCTGTGATATCACCCAGCCCTGGGGACGAGACAATAGGGAACAGTTTTCCCAGGGAGGCCTCCTTCAGAGATAAGGAGGCTCAAGATGGCGGAGGGGCTGTGGCTCTCTAATCTCTCCAGAGAACATGGAGTGCGAGGAGCCCAGCAGGCAGGGCCCAGGGGGTGGCTGGGCTGCGTCCTGTGAGGGGCACTGTCTCAGGACCTCAGAGGGAAGCCTGGGAGGAGCTGGGGCTTGCCTTCCCACTGGCTGAGCCTGCCGTCCAGGCCTGTGCCCGGGGCCAGCACCCTCCCTGGACCCATGCCCCTCTAGGGCAAGTACTGCCTGAGCAGGCGTCTGGTGAGGTGAGGAGACTTGTAGGATATGCAAAGATCCTGGGAATAACTTCCTTCTGGTCAAACCTCTCCTCTGCACCCTCCTCCTCTTAGACTTCTCTGGAGGACCAGCCCCGTCTGGCCTCACCTGCGGTACCATATGAAGATAGGGCACTGGCCTGGGAGACTGCACACCATGGAGCTGACCTTAGCCCTGCCACACATCCTGTGCAGCCTTCGGCAAGTCAATTCCCCTCTCTGGGCCTCACCTTCTCCATCTATGAAGGAGGAACAAGAACCTGCTGATTTCTACTCTCCTAGGATGTGGGTCTTCTCCCATCCGGGATCCTCTTCAGAACTGAGGACCCAGATTGGTGCCTGTGTATTCCGGGTGGGGGTCGGCAAGGAGGGAGGGGCTTCCGGGTGCCCCGTGTTCTTCTCTCCCCTTCCCCCTCACTCTGAATCTGGGGCTTATGGGATTCTGTAAATCTCCACAGGAGCCACCCACCCCTGAGGCCTGCCAGACAGAAGAGGATCTTTCCTGGCCCCAGGAGCCTCTTATCTCCCAGGATAGAGGTGAGACCCAACACAGGGGTCCGGTGGCGGGAAGCGGGGGTGGTTCTTGGGGTCATCATACTGGGTGGGAGCCAGAGAGTCTGGGGTTGAATCCAGACTTTGTTGCCAATAAAAGGGTTTTCAAGACCCTCCGTTCCCAATGGCTGGGTCTCACTGGTTCAGAAAAAGTCTGGGGCTCTTAGTCACCTAGGGACTGAATCCTGGTGGCTGCTGCCCATGTGGCAGAGGCACAGCCCCAGGGAGGATAAGGCTGTGTGGCTCCAGGGGGAGAGCTGGGTGCCTGGGCGGAAGGCCTGCAGGACAGCCTGCCCGGCTGGGCCTCCTGCCCTGTGCCTGCTCATTCCACACTCTCCCTCAGGTGGAAGGGATGCCGGGCGTCCCCAGGAACCTGCCCCCTGCATCCTGGCCCCTGGGCCCTGGGGGAGCCCAGAGTCTGAGCACAGAGGCCTCGGCCCCAGGCCCAGCCCCTCTACCTCCCCGGAGAGCAGCCCACTGTCCCAGCGCCACAGCCCTGGCACTTTCCCCAAGTGGTCACGAGATGCTCCACACCCTTCTCTTCTGGAGTCGGATGGGGCAGAGCCGAGTTCCCTGAAGAAAGAGGTGACGGGGAAAGCTCCACACCCAGGGCAGGAGGCACAGAGCGAGGGCCCAGCCAGGACTCCAGAGGCTGCAGGTGCTGAGCCTGGCGAGGACTCCATTGCTGCGGAGGGGTGAGTCTCAGACCAACTGGCGCCCTGGCTCCTAGTTATGGTTGCATTCAGAGTACCCAGCGTGGAGCTGGCCGTGTGATCCCAGCTACCAGGGGTGGGGGGCTGAGGTGGGCAGAGTGCAAGTTCAAGGCCAGCCAGGGCAATTTAGTGAGTCTCCAAGTAAATAAGTAGCTCAGTTGTAAGAGCTCTTACCTCGCATGTGAGAAAGCGTGTGCTCAACCCCAGCACCAGGAAAAAGAATGAAAGAAAGAAAAGAAAAGGAATCCACAAGCTCCCAGCCCTCCTCTGGATGGAGGGTAAAGCTATCTGGCCATGAGTCCTTCTGACAGCCTCACAGCTGGGCTGTCTCAACGGCCTCAGGAGAGAGCTGATAGGGACCAGAGGGTCTAGAAGTTCAAGGAACAAATGGGCGGATGGTCCCAGGTGGAGGTGGAAGGATGGAGAGGCCCGACCCTGGGGAGTGTCCACAGCTGGACGCCAGGTGAGGAGGAAGGCAGGGAAGCGTTGTGGGGAGCTGACCGGGCCCTGGCCGCCTTGGGGGAGAGTAGTCCAGTGACGTGGGGATTAGAGATGGCTTTGGACTGAGGGAGTGTTTGGGAGAAAGTCACCTGACAGCCTAGGCTCAGGGTGCTGGCTTTGATCTCGGAGGGGAGCTCTGGTGGGGACTGAGTGAGTGGCTCTTGGGGCCCGTCGCAGGTAGGTGTCACCTCAGGACTGTGGCCAGAGGTGGGAGCAGGCCACCTGGGAAGCGGACCTCATTGACTACCAGCCCCCATGCTGCGTCAAGACTCCTGACCCCTGGAACTCGGCAGGGGAGCGGGGCTTTGTCTCTGGTTGGCTAACAGGGGCATATTGGACCGGATGGTGCAGATATGGGGGGTTAGTGTCACCAGCTGGCCAGGCTGACAACTAAGAAAACCACACAAACACAGAAATACCTTTTTGGGGGGTCAGGGATGGCCCTGAGACCTCAGCTCCATGCTGGAAGGCAAGGGGATCAGGGAAGGAAAGAGAGAGAGTGCACCCCAAACCCCTCTATTTATTGGGGAAAAGACATTCAATAGAAAGTTCCACCCAAATAAGGCCAGGGGTTGGGTTTTGAAGGGTGGAGTCTCGCCTGGTGATGTCTGTGGTCAGCAGATTGATTGACATCTCGGCAAGTCACGCCCATCACAGGTGCTGTGTGGGATCACAGGCAGAGCGAGAGGAAATGACACAAATGTCACACGTCCAAAAACCTTGTAACGCCATACCAGTCCCCTCAGACGCTCAAATGCACATAGCTCACACACAGCCCATGGGTGGCTTACGACAGGCCAGCCCTATTCCCATCTCGGGTGCTTGGGTGACAATGACAAACGTCAATCAGTGCCAGAAACCACAGAACCACTTTCCTTATGCTTCTGGAAACTTCCCTGCCATGGGGCTGTTCAGAGGCCAGGTAACCAGAGAAATCTCAGCCTCCAAAAAGGGAGGCTGCAGATACCAAAGACTAGTTAATCCAACCCAAAGCAAAAGTAACTCCACCTGAAGTGACAACTCTAGTTTCATAGTAAATAAATGGTGAAAAGGGTTAATTGGGCTTTATCTTGGCGAATGGCTTTATCTTGGCTAAACATATAAGTAAGTTTATTTAGTCTTACATTTAACACACTGTAGGAAGTTCAATTTTCTTGACACAGCCTTGGTGGCCTCTTTCATTTATGCCACCTTTCATAGTGAGATCCTAAAGATCTTTTTTCTTTTTTTGGTACCACAGATGGAACTCAGGGGTGCTTAGCCACTGAGCCACATCCTCACATTTTATTTCTTATTTTGAGACAGAGTCTTGCCAAGTTGCTCAAGGGCTCAAACTTGTGATCCTCCTGCCTTAGCCTCCTGAGCGATCACAGGCATGGGCACGGCACCTGGCTCTTTATCAGCTTATTATCCATATAGTTCTCATTACTTGGCCAATTGTGTCATTATTTCTATTTCCTCCTCTTCAGTTTTCTGGGGGACTAACTCTGGCAGTCCCCGTCTGTCAGTGGCTTTCCGTGGGACTCCTGGAGTCTTCTAGGGTCACTTTCATGGACTTCCTGAAATCCTACAGGTTTTGGCAAGATCTGCCTTTTGCTCTTCAGTGTCTGTTCTATTGATCCTGCATTTTGGGATGTTTAGGAGACTCAGGAAGCAGAGCAGTTATCAGCCAAGAGTGGACCTGTTCACGAGAGGTGGAGAGGACCCTCGGGGGTCTAATCAGCCCTCGGGTTGCGGGCGACCATTTTCACCTTGCGATGATATTTGATGACATTTGCGTTCTGTGCGACTCTGTCACTGTGCCGACTTGCTCATGAATATGTGAATGACTAGGACGCCCACACCTGGTGGTACCTTTGCAGGGAGCACAGCAGAGTCAGGTAGAGATGGGGCTGAGTGACTTCTCAGAGCCTTGGTGTGGAGCTCAGTGCTCCTGATCCTGGAGTGAAGCGCCACTTGGCTTAACTCACCCGCCAGGCTCTTGGTGGTGAGCAGTGCCAGGCTCAGGAGGGCAGGCTGGAACCCCCCCTGTTTGACTCCCCTGTCACCATCCAAAGCCAGTCTAGCTCCCTGTTCTAAGCCCGGCCTTCGCCTTTCTTGGCTAGGGTGGGAGCGGGGGACAGGGCTGGGCTCAGGGGAGAGAAACGCTCCACTCACTTTGGTTGACAGAACACCTTGGGGGCCTGGAAGGGCTGCACCTGAGCTCCAGGTGAGAAAGCTTAGATCCTCCCCAGGAGGAAGTGTGGGGCTCCCAACTCTCCTGTGAGGCAGGCTGAGACTCTGTCCCCCCTGGGTGAGGGTCTGGGCCCAGCTCCAACCCCGAGCTCTGGGCACCCCCTTCCATGGCTGGCCTGCATGGACCCGGGGCCCAGAACGCCTGCAGGCCATCCAGGTGTGAGTCTGAGGACACTGATGGACTCTTCCAGGCATGCTGAGAGCTCTGCGCCCCAAGTGCAGTCCCCAGAGGAAGGCCGGAAAACACTGGCTAGGGACAAACTGGCTAATGGCCTCCGGACTACGGACAAGACGGCGTGGAACTTGGCCTCACGCCTCTATCACCTGGAGGGCTTCCGGAAGTCTGAAGTGGCCGTCCACCTGCAGAAGAAGTAAGGACTTCGGGCCTGGGCAAGGCCGGAGGGGAGGCAGGACAGAGGGCAGCTGCCCACGGGCTCCCCGCATGGGCTGTCCCCCTCCTTCCCTGTCCTGTGACCCCTCCTCACCACCCCCAAGCCCACTACTGCCTGTCCTCCCAGTGTCCGCCCTCCTCCGCACCCCACCCTCGGCCTTTCCCCAGTTCTCTGGCCCCCTGCTGCTTCCTCTGGTCCTAGGTGGACCATCTCTGCTGCACACCCTCCATGTTTCTTAGAGCCCCGGCCCAGCCCCTGGCCCACCCCAGAACCCACAGGCCCCTCCACACAGCACTGGGTGGGTGCCAGGGGTAGGTAAGCTCTGACCGCCCCTTGCCATCTTGGGATCTGGGGTCCATGTCTGGCCCATGCCGTGGCCAGGCCCAGCCTGCCCCAGTCCAGCTCTCAGGCGGCTGTCCCTCTGCAGCGATGACTTCAGCAGGGCGGTGGCCGAGGAGTACCTGTCCTTCTTCCAGTTTGGAGGCCAGAGCCTGGACCGAGCCCTCCGGTACCACCTGCGGGCCCTCCCTGGGGAGGCTGTGGAGGGGGCAGTCGTGGGACACGGGATGGGCTTGGCTCCCTGCCCTGGGAATGCGGCCACCCACTTGCCTCTCCTTGACCGCGTCCTCCTGCAGGGGCTTCCTCCAGGCCCTGGTGCTCAGCGGGGAGACCCAGGAGCGGGAGCGGGTCCTCTACCAGTTCTCCCGGCGCTTCCACCACTGCAACCCTGGGGCCTTCCCCTCAGTAGGTAGGGTGGGCGGCTGCGGGTGGGGCAGGGCTGGGGGNTGCAGGGCGGGGGTGCGTCCCACCCTGTGGGCAGAGGACGTGGCAGTCAGAATTTCCGTGGCTTCCCCTTCTCTCTTCCTGGGGCAGACTCTGTGCACACCTTGACCTGTGCCATCATGCTCCTGAACACGGACCTGCACGGGCAGGTGAGAGGCGGGGAGCTGAGGGCCCGGGGCACAGGGGTCTGGGGCCCTGGAGGATTCCCCCGAGGGACCGACAGGGGTGTGTTCAGTCGGGGTGGGGGGTGCTCAAGCTGTCCCTCTTCTCTCCACGCCACAGAACATTGGGAAGAGCATGAGCTGCCAGGACTTCGTCACCAACCTGCACGGCCTGCAGGATGGCGGTGACTTCCCCAAGGAGCTGCTGAAGGTGTGGCCAGGCCCCCCCCCAGGCCCCCCCCTCCAGGCTCCTCTGTCCAGGCTCCCCCTCCAGGCTCCCCGTGGAGCCTGGTCCTTGGTCCCTTGCCCCAAGGGGGACGCAGAACTCAGCCTGGCTCTGCTGAAATGCCAGGAGGATGTATTTTGGCTTGGTGGCAGCATCAGGGACATCTCAGAATTGGTTAACTGCAGATCTCAGCCCTGGACCCTCTGAGCCACACTCTGGGGCTGGAGCCTTGCAGATGCTCCACCGAGTGTCCGTCTAGGTGATTTTTGTCCCTTTGAAGTCTGAGAAGCACTCTGAGTAGATGACAGGCAAAGTTTCATGCAGCAAATGTCTCGAACTCAGGTTTGGGAGTGGGACAACATACCCCTGGGCCACTCAAGACCCCCACCTCACAGTGTCCTCCTCAAGATGAGATCACCTTCGCCAGGTGCAGCACCTGCTTCCCAAGCAGATCTCTGGTTCTTTCATCTAGTGAACATTTATTGAGCGCTTACTGTATGCTGCACACTTTGCCAGGCATTTGGAGGGCACCAAGCTAGTGAGATGCACCTCTGTCAGGACTACTCACTATGTTGATTCAGAATTCTAGCACATCATTCATGAGTTCCTTCCATGATCAGACATTTATTGTGGGGATTGCTTAGCTGATTCCCTCCCTGTCTGATCCCTCCATGCTGGCTGGTACACGATGGCATGTCCCCTTCAAGAAAACTAGTTCAGGCCTTTCCAAGTTTGGGCAGAGCAAGGACTTGCTGCCTTGGTCATCTCTGTGTCTCCAGTATATAGCCTCGGGCCTGGCACCTGGGAAATGCTCCAGGAATAATTTGTTGCATGGACAAATGGACAGACAGGTGGATGGATGGGTGAATGGGTGATGGATGGATGGATGGACAGGTGGGTGGGTAGATGGATAGATGGACAGGTGGATAGGTGCTTGTCCAATCAAAGGAGAAGGATACCTGTGATGGGGGTGCCAGGACAGGCAGCACACATGCCCCTAGCTCTGTGTCTGAGGGGTGAGTTTAGGTAGCCTAGCCCTGAGGTCCCTCTGCCCACCATGTGCTTCTGTTCCAGGCTCTCTACTGGTCTATCCGAAGTGAGAAGCTCGAGTGGGCTGTGTAAGTGAAAATCCCCTTCCCGTCCCCTCCTTGGCCCTTGATCCTGCCTTTGGGCCTGTCCTTCTTCTGTCACCCGAGTCTTGGGAGGATGCTCCCTCTGTGTGGAATGGAGCCAGAGGCAGAGTGCTGGCCAGCCGATCTCAGAGAAGCCCGAGGTAGTAAGGGCTGGCCACGGGGCTATTCCCAGGAATTGATGGTTGGCTCTGAACGAGGATCCCATGTACCTCCCCAGCAAAAGAGAGTGTGCTGAGGCCCCGGGGGGCAGTGGGAACTTCCTGGTGGTCTTTGCCCACTCAGCACTCCCAGCCTGGTTCTCTGACATCCAGGGATGAGGAAGACACAGCCAGACCTGAGAAGGCCCTGCCATCCCCGCCTGGCAAGACAGGCAGCCCCTTCCTCCAGCTGGCTCAGGATCCCATGGCGCCCACCTACAAGCAGGGCATCCTGGCTCGGAAGATGCATCAGGATGCGGATGGCAAGAAGAGTGAGTGTCTCCTGCCCATGAGCAGGGCTGGAGGGGAAGCACTGCCCAGGGGCCACCCTGTGTGTGTGGTGTGCGAGATGCCCTGCTGAGGATGGGCAGCGAGTGCTGCTTCCTCCCGAACCTGACCATGACCTGGGTGCTGGGGAAGGGGAAAGGGGGCGTCTAGTTATTCCTGGGCCCTGGCCCTGTGGTAGGGGAGAGATCAGGCAAGAAAGTCAGTGAGCGGGGTGAAGGTGGGAGGGCTGGACTGAGCTCAGAGATGGAGGAACAAAGGGTTTCGTTTTGGTTCTGGGGACTGCATGTGGGGAATGGGCAGGTGACTGGTGGACCTGAGTGGAACTTGGGGGGCAAGAGGAGCTGGAGTTCTGCAGTTGGTCAGGGGATGCGCCCACAGAGGACAGAGCAGGCAGAGTCACTCTACCTGGAGGACGCACTGGGGCAAGGCTAATGCCCCAAGCAGCCCAAGACAGTAGCCTGGCCATCGCCATAGACTCCTCTGGAATTGCAGATTCCAGTGTGACATTCAAAAGCAGACTGAGCAGGGCCCCAGGGAGGTGGCTCATCATCACGCAGGACCCGGGAGGGGAGGTTGGGTGTCTTGCAGGAAGGTGTCTGAGTGGAACTGTTTGGGCACGGCTGTGTTTGTGCCTGGGGTTTGGGGGATGTGAGGGCGAGAGAGGGTCTGAAGAAATACCCACATTGGTATGCAAATAGTTCTCTGGTGCTGGGTGGAGCAGGACTGGGCTGGAGACCCAGGAGGTGCCGTTGAGTTTCCTGGTGATGGCTCTCTGTGCGCTTATGTGCATCCTGGTGGGGAGGGACGCAGGGTGAGGGCAGGGTGACCTGCCCACACTGTGTCTGGGTGCGGGCGTGCCACTTGCCTTTGTGTCTGGTCTGGGACAGCGCCGTGGGGCAAGCGAGGCTGGAAGATGTTCCACACTCTGCTGCGGGGAATGGTCCTCTACTTCCTGAAGGTAGGAAGGAGTCGGCACCCTGATGGGCAGATGGGGTGGGGCTGTACGGGGAGGTCAGCTGTTGGAGCAGGCAGCTGAGGCTAAACCCGTCTCTGAGCCCTGTGCCTGCTGGCAGGGAGAGGACCACTGCCTGGAAGGGGACAGCTTGGTGGGGCACATGGTGGACGAGCCTGTGGGGGTTGCACCACTCTCTGGCCTCGCCCGCCACCCATTACACCAAGAGGCCCCACGTCTTCCAGCTGCGGACGGCTGACTGGCGCCTCTTCCTCTTCCAGGCACCGTAAGTCCCTAGGGTGGGAGGAAAGTGGCCAGGCCTCGGGGCCCCTAATTCGCCTCTCTCCTGTCCGCCTGACCCTTCTGATGCCTGCTGGCCCAACCCTCCTGGCCAGGAAACTTTAGAGTGCTGTGGCCCCAGAGATACTGGGGATGCAGAGATGAAGCCAGGTGTGGCCAACTTCCTTGAGGCATCCACGGTTTCCTTCTAATTCCGGGTCAAGCCTCCCAGTATTGGGTATAGGATTCCAGGAGGTCACTCAATTTTTGACATTTAAAATAACATCTGTTGGATCCTCCGGCCTTTCTGGGGATTGAACCCAGGGTTTGGGCATGCTAGGCAAGCACCATACCAGTGCTTGTAACTCCCTTGTAACTTATTTTGAGACAGGATCACTAAGTTGCTGTGGCTGGCCTCCAAGGATTGGTCCTCCTGCCTCAGCCTCCCAAGCGTCTGGGATTACAGGCAGCTCCAGGCAGCTCTGGAGTTTCCTCTTTGATAATTAAAAACCTCAGGCAGAGGGCAACTGCCCAGTAGTGAAGGGCTGCTGGTTTGGGGAGGTAGTTCTGAGTGGATGGAAGGCTGTGTAGATCACGGAAGGTGTGGGATGGGGAGCAGGTGACGGGGGGGGGGGGGACCCTGGGACCACGAGCTTCTCTCCTGCAGCACTGCCAAGGAGATGACCTCCTGGATCGCACGCATCAACCTGGCTGCAGCGACGCACTCGGCGCCGCCCTTCCCTGCTGCAGTGGGCTCCCAGCGACGATTTGTGAGACCCATCCTGCCTATGGGCCCTGCTCAGAGCTCCTTGGTAGGCTCCCTACCTGCTGGGGTGCAGAGGGCTGGCGGGGCTGCACACCTGTGCCTCCAGTGGTGGTGTTACAGCCCACTACCATGTACAACTTCTACACCGCCTCCTGCTCCTAGGAGGAGCAGCATCGATCCCACGAGAACTGCCTGGATGCGGCTTCTGACGACCTGCTAGATCTGCAGAGGAACTTACCTGAGCGGCGGGGCCGCAGCCGGGAGCTGGAGGAGTACCGCCTGCGGAAGGAGTACCTGGAGTACGAGGTGAGGCTCTGCTGCCCCCTCCTGGCTGCCTCTGTCCCTGCAGCTGTCGCTCCAGCAGCTTGGAGGCCCGGGTGTGCTGATGCGCACACAGATGTGCACGAGTGTACAATGTATGTCTGTGTGCACTCAGGCCCTTCACCTCTCATCCTGGAGGTGCATAGCAATGCCGTCTGAAAACTGATGGAGGTCTCTTTATATATATATATATATATATATA
>NW_026000020.1:9396693-9398313 GCF_001458135.2 Marmota marmota marmota
TTTTTTTTTCCTTTCCTGGGCTTATTTGGCTTTTTTCCAAGTTGAAAGACAAATTTTATTATAGCAGAATTATTTCCCCAGTACCTACCTAATAATAACAGGTAGTGTATGTGGACTTGTATTTCTCTCACGAATTACTTCTTGTGATTATCTAACGCCTCTGGGCTGGGTACTCGCATCCTCATTTTATAGACCAGGAGACCGAGGCATAGGGAGCTAACAGTCTACGCAACTGATAAGTTCACCTGTCGCTCCAGTCACTCCCCTATGGTCCTAGCTCAGGCAAGGCCTTCCTCAGCCCTGTGACGGATTCCAAGATGTATTTGCACCTAGTCTGACCCCCCACACACCCCAGTTCTTCTTTGGCCTCACATCAGTGCACATTCTGGGACCCTGATGCTGAGTGTCCTCGTCCAAGGTCCTGGCGGTCCTGCTGAGGTTGTGGGCAGCCAGGGAAAGCCAGGCGCAATGTGAGCGATAAGGAAGTCCTGCCTGTGCCCGGCAGGAGCCCATGCAGCCTGCTCCCTCCCTGGCCTGCTTTCAAGGTCCCTGTCAGCCGTTTGATTTATGTCGCCCCCCTGGCTGTGAGCACCCCATTTCCCAGAGGTCTCAGGGTGTGGCTGAAAGGACCCAACCCCTCCCACTACTGCCCTGCTGGGACCGTCAGCCCTCATTTGGCCTTAGGTCCTCCTTTTCTAAACCAGAGACACCGTCTAGCCTCCCAGGGCACGGCTGAGGAGCCCGTGGGATGGAGGGGTAGGAAAGGGCCTTGCAAACCGGGAATGGGAGCCCAAGGGTGCTGCTTACTGCCTGTGAAGCAGACGAGGGCAGGGTAGATGGCATCAAGCTCGCAGATGCCAGCTGCTACAACACTGTTCAGATGCCATGAGGGCTCCATCCAGATGTGAGGGTGCGTGTATGCTAACAGACCCTGTGCATAGTGGGACACGGAGCTCAACATGGTCTGGGGACGGCAGTCACAGCCCTACGACCCCAGTGGTTGTAACAGGACTGGCTGAAGTCAGAGGCGGGCTCTGGCCTGGCTGCTCAGGCACGTGCACTCCCTGTTGGTGCCGTCTTCTTTCTGCAGAGGTCTCTGTCACCATTACTTCGTGCACCCGAGCATGAGTTGCCCCTTTTGAATCCAGCCTCCCCCAGCCTAAGACACAGTGCCTCTGTGTTGCAGAAAACCCGCTACGAGACATACGTGCAGCTGCTGGTGGCACGGCTGCGCTGTCCCTCCGGGGACCTGGCCCTGTGGGAAGAGCGGCTGGGGAGGGAAGCTGCAGGCCTGCGGGAGCCAAAGCCCAGCCTGAAGAAATCCCACTCCAGCCCGTCTCTGCACCAGGAAGAGGCCCCCACCACGGCCAAGGTGAAGCGCAACATCTCAGAGCGCAGAACCTACCGGAAGATCATCCCCAAGCGGACCCGCAATCAGCTGTGAAGTTGGTGCCACTTCTGACACTGGCCCTGATCCAGGTGGACCTGAAATGAACCCACGGAGGATCTTTATTTCTCTGGGTTCTTGGTGAGGGATAGGCCTGCCCACCCTCTGCTGGAGGACCAAGCTCTTCCCTGTGGTCCTTCCCTGGCGCTGCCTGCCTGCTCACCCCCCCCCCC
>NW_026000020.1:9398515-9417561 GCF_001458135.2 Marmota marmota marmota
CACACACACACACACACACACACACACACGGCTGCGGCCCCCACCCTGCAGGTGGCCCTGATGCCCGCCCCCTTCTGCACACACTCATGCACGCTTCCTTCATGATGGCCTGTACTTATTGCACACCCAACGGGTGCCCCAGGCCCTCTGCTGTCCCTGCTCCTGACCACTCTCAGGGAAGAGGAAGGTCAGGTGGGGCCTGGGCTCCAATCCCAGGGACCTATCCCACCTCCATCCCCAGAATCCAGGACATTTCGTATCCTGTGCACATGGGCCTGGGTTTCTGGGAGTGAGCTTGGGGCCATCCAGCCAGGGAGCCACAGCCCTGAGGACAGGGACCTGCCAGGGGAGGCCCCAGAAGAACAGAGCAAGGACTTTTGGGAGACTTCAGCTCACAGCTCATGACTCAGGTTACTCAGGCCCTGCCCGCCAAGGGACACCCTTCTGGCAGGGACCTGGACAGGTGTCAGGCACCCAGGGAGGCTGTAAGGCCTCTGTGTCCTGTGGCTCCTCTTCCCATTATAATCACCCACACACGGGGACACATGAGAGCTTCCTGTCCACTTGATGACCAGTGGAGCCTCTGAAGACCTGAGTGGGGCAGGGCCTCAGAGTTCTGCCAAGAGCCCTGGAGTGCTGGGGACAAGGGACCTTTGTCTCCCCAGCGCAGGGAAGAGGGTTCTTCAGGTTCAGTAGAGGGGGAAGTGGTGACAGTCCCCTTGAGGCTCAGCTGAGGAGGGGTGGGGGAGGGAGGCTGGAGTCTGGGGTCCTTGGCCATCTTGGAGGTTCCTCCCTGCACCTGATCCTATGCACCCCTAAAAGCTGCATTCCTGATGGCTGCCAGGACCCCCTCATCGGCGCCCAGCCAGTGCCCTGGGGCCTTGCTACCCTCCCCTGGGAAATCCCCTTGCCGGCCCTGGCAGCCTCCCAGCTGGGGCTGTTCTCTAGGGGAGGTTCCGGCAGACTTGGGGACTTGGGCTTAGCCTGTGGGAAGGAGCTGGCTGGAGGGGCAGCCTCCATTGTCTCTGTCCAGCCAAGCGTGAGTAGGCTGCCTGCCGCCACCTGCATGATGCACTGGCACTCCCGCCTTCCTGCTAAGCCACACTCCTCCCTCCTGGCGAGGCTCGTCACCAGCCCTGGGCCTCGGGCTCCATAAAGTGGGGCCACATGGGGTCTCTGTCAGGGCCTGGGGCACCCGTTGGGTGTGCAATAAGTACAGGCCATCATGAAGGAAGCGTGCATGAGTGTGTGCAGAAGGGGGCGGGCATCAGGGCCACCTGCAGGGTGGGGGCCGCAGCCGTGTGTGTGTGTGTGTGTGTGTGTGTGTGTGGCATTCCCGTGTATGATGGGACCATAGTTATGGTTTTCCAAAGTTGAGGGGCCCTAAGAATCATTTCTATCCATTCCTTCATTTCTGTCCATTTCACAGATACCATTGGACACTCAATATAGGCCAGTACTAGGAGATCCAAAAATGAGTTAAACATGCCCCTGACCCCGTGAGTTGACAATTCTGCCCGCTGGCTCCCAGCCATCAGTATAGACAGATTCTATCTTGCTGGAGAAGCTTGATAGAAAAGCCACAGCCCTGCCTTTCCCCCAGAGTTCTGGCTCAGTCTTCTGCTCAGGGGAATGGGTACATGCCTTCAAAGCTACTTAGGTCACTGAGGCATAGTAGCAGTTAACAGCCACCCGAGAGCCCAGTGTCACTTTTACTAAGGTGGAAACGCGGCATCAGGTGGACCTGACTTGTCCAGGCCTGGTATTCTGAGGCTGAGGGAGCTGGGGTGGCTTTTTGACCTCATTGAACATGTGTCTTCATTTCTGACACCAGAATAAAAGGTGGAGGTCAGTCTGCACATATGGTGCTTTGCTCTGATGCTTTTTTGCTTGTGTAGAACCTGCACCTTCCCTTTCACCTGGGCAAGGGAAGCCTTCAGGACGGGGTGACTGGCTGCTGGCCTCACGGGGTCCATAGGACTGGGTCTGTGTGGACAGGTGGAGGCCGGGTGGGGATGCAGTTGTAACATACCGCCACTGGGAGGCGGGCTTGCATCTTCCTAGCTCCAGGCTGCTCAGGGGCCCAGCCACAGCTGTGGTCAGCAGGGGCAGGAAGTTAGTCTGTGGCCCCTGGGCCATCTTCATAACCAGAACCTTCCACTCCCCAAGCTCACAGGGGCCAAGAGGTGGGCTCTCCCAAGCAAAGGGTTGGAATGGGGATGGATTTCTGCAGCCTGAGAGGAGGAAGTTTGTGCAGCCTGGGGCCTTCCAGGGAGGCTCCTGGTTACCCAGGAGAGTGAAAGCAGAGTGACCCCCAGTTCCCAGTCCCAGGAGTGGAGCAGACCCAGGCTCCGCAGGCCCCCATCCGACCCTGGCTCCACCCTACCCTCCTCCTTTCCGTTTCTAAAGTCAGCTCCTTCCCTTGGCAGAAGAGCCTCATCCCAGGTTCACGGTGATGAGCCCAGGCTGGTCAGGGGGTTGAACTGGGCTCCAGTTCTTCCTGTACCCTCTATGGAAGCTCAGCCTCTGGGGCCGGGACCGCTGTGACCAGGCTAACACCCCTTGTAACCTGCTCCTGGCGGCCTGATGGCTGCTCAGCTCGTGGGCTGCGGAAGCTGTGGTTCACAGCACCAAAGAAGAGTCAAGATGGCCGTGGCCCGAGGCCCAGGCCACTCCTCAGAGTCCCCAGCAGAAGGAAAGAGGGGGCTGTGCAGGGACGCAAGGGGCGGGTTGGAGGGTCAGGGTGAGAAGCTAAAGAAGCAGGGTTGGCAGGGACACTAGTCCAACGGACAAGGATGTCCAGTACGACCAAGGAAGGCGGGGCAGGGGCGGGGAGCTGCTCAGAGGCTCAGATGAGTGACGGCTCGTGGCTTAGGAGCTTTGCTTTAAGATGAAATCAAGCAAAGCCATGGGTGGGGTCTGATGGGGTCAGGACTATGTGAAACTCTCAAGCAAATCTAAAAGTGTGTCAAGTTTTTTAAAAATTAAAAAGGAAAAAGTGGAGACAACGGTCTGGGGTCAAGGACAATCTGGCTGCACCTCTCAGCTGGTCCTTCCTTGTCCTCGCCCTCCCACCTTACCCAGTGCACGTTTGCAGTTCCTGCGTGGCCGCTCTCTCCCTACCACCGCCAAGACTTGGGTTTTCCTGGGTTCCTGTGTACACCCCCGCCTGGTCGCCTCCTCTTCCCTTCTCCCCAGGAGGAAGAGGTACTGTCTGCATGCTGTACCTGGCCTCCCCATGAGGCAGCACTGACCCCTGCCCTGTCCTCAGGGCTCCACGGGGCTCCTTGGCCCGCTGTGCTGTCTACCTCTCCTCATCTCGCCTCACAAACACCAAGTGTCACCAACACAAGGAAAAATACCAAGACCCTGAGTCAGAGTCGGCTGCTTCCTGCTCTCCTCATTTGTGATGACCTCACGCCCCAGGTGCTGGTCCTCGCCAGCCATCCTCTCTCACTGATTCCTGTTCCCAGTGACTGTCACTCACACCTACAGACCAGCTTCCACCCCACCCCTCTCTGCAAGGCCACTCCAGGGACCACTGATGACCTTCAAATTCGATGTCTTCTGAGCCTTCCTCCCTCCTCACCTCCTAGTAACCCTTGTCCCTATCAGCCACAAGGCCTGCCCAACCCTGCCCGAGGCCTGGATGACCTGGCCTGGGTGGTGGATCCCTGGAGTCGGCTGCCTGGGGTTGCGTCCTGCTGAGTGTGTTCTGTGTGACCACGGGCCGGTTTCCTGGCCTCTCATGCTCAGGTTTGCTTTTCTATAAAATGGGGACAATGCCACCATCTACCTCACCGGAGCCTGGAGGGACGGAGTGAGGTCACGCATGTAAACACCTGGGAACAATGCCTGGCCCGGGAGGAGAGCCTGGCAGGTTAGCTATTACAACCCCGCCCGGCCAGACTCCCCTGGTCACCCACCCCTCCTTCTCTGGGCTCCAGCCTAGGTCCTGCCCTAGGACACACCACTCTGTTCCAAGCTGAGCCTCTGCCCTGGGCTTTCCCTCAGGAGGTTTCCAGGAGTGGCTCTTGCTCAGAAAGGGACATCCATCGGCTCCTATGACTGGACCATGCATGCCCCGGGGAGGTTGAATCCAGGCTGCGCAAAGAACCAGCACCCTATTTCTCTCTCCTTCAGGGGCTGTATCTCTCAGGCCTTGAGGGCAGAAGCAACCCCCATTGTAGCAAGATGGCCTCAGTAGCTCCCGACATCCCTCCTCTTGGTGCAAATCTAGCAGATAGAGACGACCTACACCCTGGACATTTCAAGTTCAAGTCCAGAAATAGAGCCTCCTTGAGGTGCTGCCTGCCTTGCACAATGAGCCTGTGCTAAAATCAAGGTCCCCTGGGGGGGGGGGGAGATGGTGGGACAGGGACTGGCACCAGCTGTGTAGAAGTTCTGATGGCCAAAGGACAGGTTGGGAGGAAAGGATGATGGGGAGGAAACTGGACTGCTATCCACTCACCACTTCCTCCAGGAAGCCTACCTTGACCACCTCCTCCAGGTATTCCCTTCCCCTCTCTCCTCTCTCTATTTTGTTCTCTGCTTCTAGAAGAGCCTAACCTTCAGGACCTGGGGGTTGGTGTCCCTGGCTTCCTCGAGGCTGCTTCAGGGTCTGGCGTCAGAGTTGGAGGATGCACATCTCCCATCTTCACCCTCTCTGGGCCTCTAGGGATTCTAGAATTCCTCCTGGGATTCTCTGAAAGTTCTTTTTCTGCCTTTCCCACCGTCCTTTTCCTCCTCCATCCCCTAAACCCAGTGTTTCCACACAGGAGGTCTGACCCAGCCACTTCAGGGCTTCTGGGACAGCTCATGGAGGAGTGGTGTCCAAGTCGGAGCCTTCAGCCCTGATCTCTGTCCTGAGGTTTGGGCCTCGAGCTCTGTGGGCAAGTCCTGGGTCTCCGTGAATCCTTCCGTCGGGTGTGAGTACGCACAGGTGTTGTTGCTCATTACCCCTAGGACTGGACTTGGTGTCTTCTCCCCAGAACCTTCCTCTGCTTGTTAGGAGTTCAGGGACACCAAGATGGCGGGGACAGGGCCTAAGAAAGAAGTCACTGGGGGACAAGATGAAGAGACAAGGAGTCCTGTCCCTGTTCACAATAATTCCCATTACCATGACAACTTCTGCCCACGAGGACATCCCCAGGACAGCTCCCCGCCACTGGAGCACTTATCATCGTGACAACTTCTACCCCAGGTTCAAATTTTAAAATGACCAATGGGGGTAAAGTGGACAGTATTCTAATTAGGTTTTCTAAAATAACCAATGGAGAGAAAATTGGAAAACATTCTAATCAGGTATTGTAAGATAACCAATGGAAGACGATGGGGTAAGGTCTTCAATCAGGTCCACATAGGAGGAGCATGCCTCGTGGTTTAAGATATATAAGATCCTAATTTCCAGAGACTGGGGTCTCGAGCCTCCTTCTTGCTTGCCCCCTCTGGCCTACCTAACGGAGTGCCACCTTCACCTTTAATACGTCTGTACTTTATCTGTTCCTTCTGTGTGTCTTGCTCAATGCTTTGCTCAGGACACCAAGGACCTGGACTCCGTCTGGCATCCCAACAGTGACATCCTGACTCTCCCATCCCTTCGTCTGGTTCTGTGATGGCTCGACCTTTGCTTTGAAAGACAACTCACCAGGACCCACAGGGAGATCGGACCCAGATGGGCTTTTGCCTCCCCTTTGCTATCGGGATAGAGACTGTGGCTTCTGCTCTCTTTGTCTCTGTGACAGAGTTGGTAAGGGGCACATGGACAGGGAAGGGACGACTCCCTCATTGAGGGTCTGCAGAATAGTCTTGCCATGTCTCCCACCTCCCATATGCAGGGACTGTCCTCACCCTGAGCCAGACCAGACTTGTCACCTTGACCTCAGCTACTAGTATTTCCTCTGAGATTCTGGTCATGGCCAGGTGCCAAATCTGTGGTCCAAAACCCACTGGAAAGCCAGGCACAGTGGTGCACATCTGTAATCCCAGCAACTCAGGAGGCTGAAACGTAGGATGTGAGTTCAAGGCCAGCCTTAGCAACTTAGTGAGATCTTGTCTCAAACAAGCCAACCCACTGGACCAAGGAGTACCCGTGTGGAAGGCAGGGTCGGAGGACACAAAGTCCTTCTTTGCTCAGGACATTCTGGATTTTAATGCTGTCACTTGGACAAACCTGGAGAGTGACCACAGGGCTCTGCCTGCTGAACACTGCACAGGATGGCCTTGGGGAATGGCCAGTTTGGGGATTTGAGGGATCAGGTGCGCCTAGTACCCTACACCAGGGTCAAGGTGGATTTTTTCACTTAGAACTGAGCACTAACAAAAGTTCTGCTCCCGAGGCCTGGAATACGTCTTCTGCACCAGAGCCTGTCTGTGGCCATGGTGGCCCTTCCCTTCCACTGCTGAGAGATCAAGGCCACTCTTCAGCTTGACTTAGCTGGTGCTTGCGACCCTCCAACTGGCCCTGTTTCCTGTGGCCCTAAAACCTTCTTTTAAAATCGCATCTTATGGATTTATTGGATGCATTCCCCCTGAGCTGTGTGAACTCCCTGGAGCAAGGTGGGGAGTACATTACTATTTAAAATAAAATCAACAAAATGCCCGTGTGTCTGTGTCTTGGGTTGGACATTCCTTAAGGGCAGGGACCATGGCTGTTTATATAGCACCTGGCACAGTGTCAAACTGAGGCCTAAAGAAGGAATTCTGATGAAGAGGGGAAGAAGCCAAGGGACCCTCCTGACGACAGTCCTCCACACCCTCTCTTTCCAGGGTTTCTTTCTCAGACTGACCATCTCCCGGGTCAGAACCCAGGACTGTGCTGCTGTCCCTGCTGGCCTGCTCTCACCGTAGACCCCCTGTCCTCACCGGCAGTCCAACGCACTCACAGGGCTGCCCTTCCTGTCCCAGGCACAGCCACACCCTCACCTGGTCAGAGCTTCACCCCTGCCTGGTGCCCCTCACCCACCCAGGCCTGGGAGCTGACCAGAGCTGGGCAGCTGTGCGTGGAGCCAGGAAGAGCCACCCGCGGACATCGAGGGGCTGTCCCCACTAGTGCCTTGGCCCTGCGGGGGCCTCCAGCCAGGCAGGGACCTGGCAGAGGGAGGGAGAGGATAAGCCACTTCAAAACTCCAGATGCAGCAGTTAAAAAGAGGACAGAGGCAATGATCCTTCAAATTGCCACATCTGTATAATCTGCCTTTTATTTTCTGCTTCATGAAGTTTTATTTCCTATTATTTATTCACCTCCCCGCCCTCCCCTCCCCCGCCCCCGCTCCTCCTTAGCAGGCGACATGCTCAGATGGGCCCTGAGCCTTGGCCGGGGTCTGGGCACCCCCCCCCACACCCCTCCCCAGGCTGGCTGCTCGAGATGGCACCTGCTCCCCTCCTCTGCCTCCCTCTCTCCCTCCCTGGGGGCATTCGGAGCAGCCAACCCCTGCCATCTTTGTATCCCAGCCCCTAAATCCCCCTCCCTCCACTCTCCAAGTAGAGCCCTGAGGAAATGCACCTGGGGAGGGAACCATGAGGTGAGGGCTGTCCCCAGGGCCTGTGTCACTGCCACCATCCCCAGGGTCCTAGAACTCAGGGCATGCCCACTGCTCCTTCCGGAGCTGCTCATGTCCACCTCTGCCCTTGCCCTTCTCTCTCCCTCTTCCCTTTGGTCTGTGAACTTCTGGTCAGGGACTGGGCGAGCCTCACCCTGGGTGGAGCAGGGTCTGTCAGAAGGGAAGCAGGGACACCAGCCCCGCATGCAGCCAGAGGCACCTTTGGTGTGTGTTTAGGCTCTGAGCACCACCGCTCCTTCCCTACCCAGGAGTAGGAGAAGGAAGCAGCTCCCCGAGGCGCAGGCCATGGTGCCCAGCTTCCTGCCCAGCGAGCCGCCGGCCAAGGCTGGAAGGTGTACGTGGGATGGGGTAGGGGGTGCTGGGTGTCTGGGAGGACACTGACATTTTGGGGTGGCAGCCCTTTCCAGGAAGAGGTGGGACAGTCAGGCCTGAGGCCTACCTGCGGCCGTACTCCTCATAGCCACTGTGGCAGAGGTGGGGACGCCAGGACAAGGCCTGGCCGGGTGGGCGGAGTGTGCATGTGCTCAGAGGCCTGGCGATCTGGCCCTCACTTTCCCACGCTGCCCATGGCTCTGGACAGGTCTTGGTCCTAAGCACTGAGGTGTTCTTTTTGGGGTGGGGCAGTGGGGGGTCCTGAGGCCGTCATCTTGTTTTCCCCCAGGGGCCCACCGGAAGTAGGTGGCCTGGCCAGGGTAGGTGGCCCAAGGAAGCCAGGTGACTGAGCTGCATCCGCCAGCTCACGTGAGGATGCAGCTCAGTCCTCAGCCCCCGGCTCTGCCCCACTCTGGAATCTCTGAGAAGCCTGGCCACGGTTTTCCAACCTGAGTCAGAGCCCCAGTGTCCATCTGAGTGGGTGAGGTGGCTTCTGGCCACACTCCAAACAGAAACTGGATTCCAAATATGGAATGTGGTGTTTGCCTAATGGAAAATTACCTGGGGAATTGGGGAGAAAGAGGGAGCGGTCAGAGGAGGCCCTCGGGGCTTTTCACTGACCCCAGTAAAGGGATGTCATTTTGGGGCAAGCCATGCATTTTATAGCTGAGGAAACTGAGAAGGACCCTCCTGGGTCACCAGCAGGAGGGACAGAAGGTGGTCACACCCTGCACTCCAGGCCTGGGCTCCTTTAGTCACAGCACTTTAGACGAAGGGATGACGGGGCCTTATCATGGTGACATAACCCACAGGCTCCAGAGGCACCCACGGTCCAGTCCCTGGGATGATAGGCAGACACTGTCCCCTTCCTCTCTCTCCGCCTTTCTCCTTCTGTGGGAAAAGAGCTTCCATTTTGACCAAGCTCATCTACTTTATTGAGATTTTCTTTCCTGCTGTGTGAGCCTTTGGGATGTTCTCGGCCCCTAGGGGACATAGGTGGGGACCTTCCAGGTCCCCACGGAGCCCATGCAGGGGTGAAAAGGCAGGTGGAGATGAAGATGCCCTGGTGTGGGAAGACAGCCCCGTGGCTTATGCTTCTGGGTTTGTCACAGCCGCCTCGCCTCCCTCAGGAGCAAGTGACACCACAGAGAAAGCTGGGTCTGTAAATTCAAGGACCATTCCTGGAGTTTGGGCAGCAGGTGGGTGTGAGTGTGCATATGCACAGGTGGGTGTGCACACCTGTGTGAGCTCTGGCTCCTGGAAGTGAGGGGAGGGTGCTCTGGCTGGAGGGGTGGGTGCCCTGGTTAGAGGTGGGTGCCCTGGCTGTGTGGGGGGTTCTCTGGGTGGGGGCGGGAAGGGTGCCCTGGCTGGAGGGGTGGGTGCCCTGGCTGGGGAAGGGTTCTCTGGGTGGGGGTGGGGAGGGCGCCCTGGCTGGGGAGAAGGCAGGAGGAGGGACTCGGGTGGGACAAGACCACCTGGGGAGGAGGGGAAGTGGGGGCCTGGGGGGTGAAGGAGGCGTGAGGAGGGGGCGGTGCTGGCTTCATGCTGTTACTAGTTTGATTTATCCCTAATGAGTTCTCAGCACATGGCTGCTCCCGGCTCACTCCAGGGGCCAGCGAGGCCTCCCGCGGGCCTCAGCCGCCCGACTCTGCAGCAACAGCCGCCACTTGCTCAGAAAAGAACCAATTTCCACACTGCACAGTCCGCTTCACTCAGGGGAAATCACATTTCCCTGGGAGAGCTGCAGGCTGCGCTTCGCCCCCAGCCTGGCCCGCTGCCACCCTCCCGCGCTGCACCCTCACCCAGACCTCAGGGCAGCCTCCCGCAGCCTGGGCTGCTCTCCAGTGGGGCAGGGGGCTGTCCAGGGGAAAGGCTGCCCTGAAGGGAGGGGAGACCTGCCCAGCTGCCTCCGTGGCCTCCTTCAGGAGGCCCTGCACCCAGCTGAGCTGGAGTGGTCGCGAGGCGGGGAGGCGAGGCTGATGATGCGGTGTGTGGGCGCATGCGCGAGGCGGGAACCTGGACACAGGGGTCTGCTGCACAGAAAGTTCTGACCCCGAAAGGCCAAATGAAAAGAACACAGCACGGAAAAGACAGGAGGCCAAAGAAAGGGAGAGGGGAGAGGGGACAGGAAGGTTTCCCGCCATTCCCCCACCTCCATGCTCTTCCCAAACATTTGATTCCTCCTTCAGGCATCGGAGGCCTGGGGTCATAACGTTCTGTCACATGGGAGGGAAGCAGTCATGGCTTCCAACTCAGCAATGGAGGGATGGGAGAGGAATTCGGACGGAAGTCGAGAGCCAGAGCAGGCGGTCTGTGGGACAAGGGGTCCTCTCTCTGGAATCCCTTCTCTGATGTCAGAATGCATTTCCAGGGGGCCACCAGCCCCCCCACAGGTGGGACTGCTTTCAGGCCCTAGAGATGGGGGCCGGTTCACATCCAGATCCCTGAGACCTCAAACAGGATGCAGATCAGGCCCTTGGCAGGGGTTGGGCTATGGTCTCAGCTCCTCTGCTGACTGGCTGACCGTGACAAAGTCACCTCTCTCTGTCTCCCCAAGAGCAAAATGGGGCCAGTGATCAGAATCAAAGACACTAGCACATGTGACTGAGCTTCATGTGCAGGAAGAAAGGAGGCCTCCGGGGAGGGCTACTGTCACTTCTGAGGCTGGGAGAGGGTGGGCCTGCTCAGCAGTGGGGAAGGAGGACCCAGGAGGGAGCCACAGTGACCACTGCTGCCCCTGCCCCTGCCTCACAAGGATGCTAAGACATGGACCCACCAATGGTGGACAGGAGGTCCCCATGGCCCTTCCTGCACCCAGCCCCCAAGGACCTGCCTTCAACACCTTGGCAAGGGCCTGGACCTCCCACAGACCACAGGGCGTGTGGTTTGTGGCTGTCACTGCTCTTGCCTGGCACAGGGTGGGAACAACCCATGGCAAGGATTTTGGAAGACTGAGGGAAGGTGGGAAGGGAGGCCTTAGGTCTAGCCTGGGGGTTGGCCTTGGAAGTGGGGACTCCCAGAGTCCCCCTTCTGCCCACCCCAAGGGCTTCAGGCAGGGGCCCAAGGGCTACAGCAGCTCTGTCCTCCAGCAAGAAACCCACGGCCTGCCCTTTAGGGGTTGCCTCCTTCATATGGACTTTGTGCCAATTCCTGGGCTGGCCTGTCCAGGCTAGGAGGCAGGGAGGCCCAGAGGGGAGGAGGGAGGAATGCCAGACCAGGGGGGGCAGCCTGGGAAAGTGGGCACTTGAAGGGACTGTTCCAGGTGCCAGGGTGGGGGACAAGATGCCTTGGGAATGTCTCAGGGCCAAGCTCTTCCCAGCTCTCCTGCCAATGCCCTCTCACATGCCCCATGGAAACCAGGGCCCCCGACTACAGTGAACCAGGCTCCTGAACGTGCAGGGTGAGTGTGGCCTTCCAGCCCAGCAGCCTCCTACATTCCCCTTGCCCCTGTCCCCAAGTCCTTTCTCATGTGCTACCAGACTTCTCCCAACGCCACCCGCCAGTGCTGAGGTACCTCAGATCGCCTCTCATACGACTATTTTTTTCTGAAGGGGCCTGTGGTTTGACTGGGGTGGAATATCTGGGTAGACCCTGGCCAGGACCTGTGCCCTTGGGTCACACAGCACAGCCACAAACACCCGCTCTGAGCCAGGCCTCCTGGTGTAACCAGCTCAGACCAGAGAAGGGTCACTGCAGAAGAACTGCTCCAGGCCCCTCCGTCCTCTGGGACCTGAACAGGGACTGCAGGGACTGTAGGTCTCCAGGGCTGGCGCCCAAGGATCGATGGGTAGGCTCCTGGGGACATGACACATCTCAGAGTGACTTGGGTTGGGGGCTGTCTTAGGGCCCTCGGGCACCCAGTGGTTCAGGGTCATGAAGAGCTCAGATATCATGGGCTTCCAGGGCCTCCCACCACTCTCGGCCTGCCGCTGAGAACCCAGCCTCCTTTCAGATCCCCTCTAAAGACCTGGGGACAGGTGTTCTTCAAGGGAGGGGTCCCCTTCTCATGGCCTATTCTCATGGTATCCCTGGCCTCTACCTGAGGGTCCCCGGGGAGGTGACAGCGCTGCCTCCACCTCTGTCCTCCCTGCCGCGGAGCCCCTGGGTGGGGCGAGGAGTCCCCCTCTCATCCTCTCCAGCCCAGATGCCGTCTGCCCAGGCATAGACATTAACCCAAGCACTCTGGTTGCAGCCTGGCCCCGCGTTCCAGCTGGGTCCCACACGGAGAAGAGAGCCATGCAGATCCCAGACAGCCCCCAGAGGGCTTTTAGGACAGCCCCTCCTTGGATCTCCCTCCTTTCTCCCAAGTTTCCCAGAGGGGGTTGTCCTCGGGCCCTGCAGCCTCCCTTACCCACTCCTGACCCCGCCACCCTGTCCCTTACCTCTGCCCAGCCAAATCTTTAGACCGGAACCCAAAGAAACCAGACCCTCCACGAGAGTCCTATAACCTCCCCTGGGTGCACAAGGCTCTGGCACCCGACAGGGGGCCTGTGGTATTGGGTGAAATGTTGGACACAGGGGAAGAGGGCTTGACTGAATCCACACCTTCCACCTGGGGAACTTCACTCCGCCCCAGGCCTGGGGCCCTCACATGCAGTCCCAGCTGCGTGTGCATGATGCCCTGGCCTGGCACAGGGAGCCCAGTCTTCCTCTCCTTCCCCCAGCACGGCAGGGCCCATGAGAGCTGGTCATGGCTCCCATTCTGTAGCTGTCCCCAGGTCCTTCCTCATTTGCCCCACAGACCCTCAGGCTTCCTCTGGACACCAACAGCAAGGGTCTGTGGGAAGCGCAGGACGGCCCTGCCCCACACCAGAGCTTGTTTTGGCCCTCGTATTTACTCAGAGTGGAAGAACTCAAAGCTTGGGAAAACCGATTTCCCCAGCCTTGGACATCTAGCAGAACAGTGAATCGTCATATTTTAGCTCGAGGGTAAAAGTGTTTTTATAAGGTCAAATATAATATCGATCTTCACCGTAAGTAATTTTCTGAGATTTTTCCTATCTTCCTAAATAAATTCATGCCCTGGGTTTGCTTACAATGGTGACAAATTCTCAGAGTAAGTTCCAGAACACAGCGTCCCCAAGAACTCGATGCTTCTGCGGGTCCACAGCCTCCGTTTCTTTGTCTGTAAAATGGGGTTTAGTGATAGTGTCTGTCTCCTGGGGCTCCTTCAAGGGCTACGGTGTTTCCGTGTGTTAGGGCAGTCCCTCTGGTGCCTAGAGAACAGGGCACAGCCCCAAATGACCCCAGACTGTGCAGTTCCCCGTGGGACGCTGGAGAGGCCTCTGTGGCCCTGCCCCTCCCCCTGCCACTCCCCCACTGCCAGCCCCACAGGCCCTTCTCCCCCAGCCCCAGCTCCACCTTCGCTTCCCCAACTCCAGCTTGCTGAGTAAGTCCGGCCTGGCAGGCCCCCTGTGGGNGTCTTTTTTTTGGGGGGGGGGGAGAGCACAGGGAGATGCTAAGTCAGGGCCATGGGGCATCTGATGGCCCCTTCCAACCCCCGCCCCAGAGCGCACGCTGAGGTTCTCGGAGGAAGCACAACCCCACCCGGAGGCAACCCCAAAGCCTGAGACGAAGAGTAATGGTTTATTGAGTCATGTGGCAATGGTGGGTTTCTTTAAAAAAGAAAGAAGCATCAAGGAGAGAAGCCCAAGGTGCCGGGAGACAACTCAGAGGCCGAGTCTGGGGTGGAAAGAGGGAAGCAGGACCCACCAGAGGTTCATATACGGTATTTACAGTGGGGCCTCGGGGCTGCCTTGGGTGTCTTCTGGCTGCTGTAGGAGGGCTGTGGTAGCTCAGGTGACTTGGCAAGAGCAGCTGGAAGGGGAAGTGTCCTCTGGTTGGCTTTTCCCACCATTCGGCCTTGTTCTGCCCTAGGCAGGGCCGCACCTCCCATCCCAGGGCCTAGGCCCTGGGGAATGCCTGTCTTCAGCTGCTTCTGGATGGCTGCTGGTGGCTGCCAAAGAGAGGAGCCACCGGAGGAGAGGCTGGAACTTGCACAGCAGCAGGTGGAGTGGAGGTCAGCTGGCAATGCAGGGGGGTGACAGACTAGCAGCCCTCAGCCCATGCCCGGGAGACAGAGCAGGAAGAGCCAGCAGCGGTGGAGGCTGAGGGAGGGGTCAGGGTGCCTGTCGGGTAGAGCCTTGGCACCGGGCTGTGACCTGTGGGCGGAAGGACTTGCCTACAGTCCACCTCTGCTGAGCTGTGTTGATGAGCCATGCGAGTGCCCTGTGCCCGCGCGGGCCGGCAGTCCCACCTGTACCCCCTCCAGGTCCTGGGGCGCTTCCTTCTCTCCTTTGGTGGCTAGCAGCCAGGGAACATTTCTTCTCCAATTCCGTCTTTTGGAATGGGATGGACCTCTTTCCCTTGAACTCCTGCCCCCATTAAGGAGTCCTGGAGGACAGTTTGGCCTTCTCCAAGGTCATCCCGTCTTTCACGGTTGATTACATTAACCACACGGGGAGTGAGCCACGAAGCTGGACTTGTGGTTATTTTTCATGTAATAAATAAAGATTCCTTTGTATGACTCTCTGGGGCTTGTCCCAGGCCGAGTCCTCCTGCTGCCTGGTCGCTCCCACTGTCCCCATGGCAATTACAGATGGTCAAAGGCCGTGGCAGAGGTGGGCGGCACGCTCGGCCTCGAGGTGGAACTGTAATAATAGGGGGAACCTGGACCGTCGGAAAAAACAACAACACTGCTGGTCAGAGGGGAGGTGGCGGCTCGGCCTCCCGGCCTCTGCTGACCTTTAAGACAGCAGCAGTTAATCATTCACCCCTGCCTATCTGATCATCAAAGATTAACTCCTCTCCAGCCCTGTCTCCTCCTTCTCCAGCCTCACCTCCGAGTTGCCACCAGAATGAGAGCCTGTCTTGCCCCCTCCCCCCTCTTGACCTTCAACACCTGGGGGCAGGGAGAGGGCAGGAGAGGGCAGGAGAGAGCCGTGGCCCTTGGGAGCACAAGAACCAAGCACCAGACTTGCCCAACAACAGCAGGTCGCAGAATCTGATGCCCAGACTGAGATTCCCACCAGGCCAAGGAGGCCTGGGCTCCAGGCCCGCAGCAGGCTCCAAGCCCCTGCTGATGGCAGCTTGAGGAGGCTCAGTAGGAGGTTGTCCTGACCCCTGACCCCTGCATGTCTCCTTGCCCTTGTCCTTCCTGGCTGAGGTGAACCAAGAGGTGGCTTGGAATTGCAGACATCTGCAGAGCCTAGGGCAGAATGCTCACAGGTTACAGCAGCAGAGGTTCCCAGGAGGTGTGCTCCTCTCCAGCTCAGGTCTGCTCTGATACCCTCAAGGCCACCCCTCAGGGAAGCCCTAGTGGGAGCCCTCAAGTTCCCCACTGTGGGCTTGCTTTTCTCCCTAGCCCAGGTCCCACAGCTAGAGAAGGGTGGACAGTGGCCCCGAAGCCTGCTGAAGCCATTATCTCTCTCTGGACCTCAACCCTGCATGCTGTCCAGTTCTCAAACCAAATATGCCAAACCTGGAGGAACAAGGCTTCCTGCTAAGGGCTTTAGAGTCAGGATTATCTGGGACCCACTTAGGTGGATGATGAGGGTCAGGGTAGTGTTCTGAAATCAGCTCTCAGGAAGAAGCACAGCAGTGTGGCCTGCAGTGGCCGGATCAGCGTGGCCAGGGGGACGGCGACCCTGCAGCAGCAGGCCTCTCTTAGACTCTTCTGAATCCTTGCCCTCCCCTCAAGTCCTGACTCTGAATCTTATGCAAAACGATGATTTAGGGCCTTAGGGAGCAGGAGGGAGATCAAAGTCAGGAATTACTTGGCTTCTGCCTTCTCCCTGCAAAGACTGCCCTCCTGCTACATCCTGTGCCAGACAAGGTCTCCAGGCCTTGTCTAACCTGGGGCCACCCAGTGCTCAAACTCCTGGGCCTGGCCTTGTCCCTCCCACCCGCCCTGCCCCACAGGGGGCCTGCCAGGCCGGACTTACTCAGCAAGCTGGAGTTGGGGAAGCGCCAGGCCTCGCTGTAGGAGGAGTAGGGGGTGTGGCCATAGGTGTTGCCGGAGTATTCACTTCCTGTTGGAGGCACAGGTGAGAGGCCCGTGAGGAGGATGGTGGCTCCAAGGTGGAGCTGGGGCTGGGGGAGAAGGGCCTGTGGGGCTGGCAGTGGGGGAGTGGCAGGGGGAGGGGCAGGGCCACAGAGGCCTCTCCAGCGTCCCACGGGGAACTGCACAGTCTGGGGTCATTTGGGGCTGTGCCCTGTTCTCTAGGCACCAGAGGGACTGCCCTAACACACGGAAACACCGTAGCCCTTGAAGGAGCCCCAGGAGACAGACACTATCACTAAACCCCATTTTACAGACAAAGAAACGGAGGCTGTGGACCCGCAGAAGCTCACACAGCTGCAGGGCCTAATGGAGGGTGAACGCTGTACTGGGCTCGAGGGCCCAGCTTCTACCCCTGCTTCTACTGCTGCCTGGACCTTCTGTACAGGGGCTCTGTAGAGGGGCCACGCCAGCGGGCCGGAAGAGGAGCCAGCCGTGAAGATCTGAGAACTGGCTATCCTCCCAGGTGGAGGTCTGAGGAGGGTGTATCCCTCTGTAGCACCCAGGGCTGAAGGCTAAGGCCGGAGAAGAGGGAGGAGCCTGGAGGGCATCGAGTTCTTGGGGACGCTGTGTTCTGGAACTTACTCTGAGAATTTGTCACCATTGTAAGCAAACCCAGGGCATGAATTTATTTACACAAAGTAGACCAGATCACCTCCTTCCATGAGTAGATCATGGCTTCCCCACAGGACTTATTTCCCAGAGGAATTACTTAAGAAATCTCTGACCTAGCAGCAACAATTCTCCTTTCACAATCATCCCATGGGGCACTCGGCCACACAGCCAATTTATAGACCAGGATACTGAAGCACAGCTGGATTAAGTCATTTGCCTCAAATTACACTGCTGATAAATGGCAAGGCAGGACTTGACCTTAGAACTCTTGACCCTAAATTCCAGAAAGTTTCTTTATCACTTATGAGACAATGTCATTTACAAAGACAGGTTCCCGCCAACCCTGAGATCCAGTAATGACCACAGCCTTTTGGAAACTCATCTGCGATTGTGAGCTAAGTGCTTTCTGTGATTCCGCATCTTCTTCCCAGGCTGTTTGAAGTCAAATCCCTGTCTCTTACTTCCTATAAACTTGGAGAAGTCACTTAGCCTCTCTGAGCCTTGTTTCCCTCATTTGTCCAATGGGGCAAATTATTTATTTGCCCCCCTTCATGGGGTTAAATGTGACAATATGTAATACATAATTGTGCCTGGAATATAAGAAGCACTCAAGAATTGTTAGCTTTTTAATTAGTCTCCCATGTATCAGGTGCTAAATAAAGTTCCATGGAGGCTCAAATCTGTCACGCAGCCAGCCTTACAGCTAGGTTGGGGCCAGTGGGGCTGCTTCCTTGCAGAGAAGTAGGTATTGTGTAGGAGGAACGGAGGTGGGCACCCGCCCTTGAACTACCCTGTTGACTGCCACTCTCCTCCATCTCCCTGGCCTCACAGCATGGCCCCGCCCTGGCTTTCACCCCACCCTTCCCAAAGCTGAGCGCTGCAGGCTCCAAAGGACATGGAAGAGACGGAAGAGATGGAAGCCTTATGTTTGCCCCTCACAATGCCACTCATTCATGCATCCGTTCACCTGAAAAGGGACTCAGTTACTGAACACACTGGGCACCTGTGCCTCAGCCCCAGGGCAGCCCAGATGGAGGTGGGGGCTCGGGGAGGAACACTCCTGGGTGTGGCCTCTTCCCACCACCAGATCTGTCCACCTGCTGGGCCAGGGAAGACCGAATGTCCTGTCCTCCTCCCTCGGCATGTGCAGTCCTCCTGCACAGTCCTCTTCTTTCTACTTTAGTGGTCTCTCCCTTTCCCGTTCATCACGCCCTGCAGCCTATCATCATGGCTCTGCTATTTTCTACCTGCAAAAAATCTTCCAGGGTGGCAGCACGCACCTATAACCCCAGTGATTTGGGAGGCTGAGGCAGGAGGATCAAAAGTTCTAGCCTATCCTTAGCAACTTAGCAAGTCCCTAAGCAACTTAGCAAGACTCTGTCTCAAATAAAAAGGACTGGGGATGTGGCTCAGCGGTAAAAAGCCCCTGGGCTAAATCCCCAGTACCAAAAACAAACAAACAAACAAAAATCCCAACTTCTTCCTACCCCAGAGCCCTTTCTAGCCATCTGCCCCTTTCTCTGCACCATGACCTCTGTTTATGCCCTTCTAATCATGCCAATGCGGAGGCCTGCAAGTCCCACAACCTCTGACCTGATCACCAATGGCCACTTCTATCTCCAGGCACCTGCCCCTCCAGCTCACCACTCCCTCTGTGCCTCTAGGTTCATGTGGCCCAAGTCCTGGTCTGCTTCTTGCTTGTCAATGCTCCCCATTCTCTTTGCTGGCTCGTTCTCTATTAGAACTCTACAGTATGTTGGAGAAGCTTTCTGAGGGTCTGGGAACCTTCTGTGAATTTCCATTCCTATTCTTTCAAGAGAATTCATCTAATTCCTTGGTTTGAAACAAGAGGGTTGTACAGACTGATATTCAGAGGGTACTGAGGATCCTTTTCTGACCTCAGACGTGTGTCATGTGCCTGCTGGCATGTTAAACTGGGCATTTCACACGGTGTCTCAATCCTAATATGGCCTCACAGGACTCTGGAGTCCTGCCTTTCACCCACTTCCTATCTTCCTCCCCTTGTCGCCCATGTATATGCTTCCCACAATCACCAATGGGGCTTGCCATGGCCAAACTCGGAGGGACCCCCGATTCCTGTCTTCTGATCCCTGTATCATGCCTACGGCCAGTTCCCCAGCAGCTTGGGTCGGCTCTACCACCAAAACACACCACCGGCGTCTCCTTTCTCCTCCTTTGCTGTCCAAGCCACCGGCATCTCCTGCGAGCACTACTGCAACTCCACCCTGACTGGCCTCTGAGCGTCCTCTCTTCATGTCTACAGTCTGTTTCCCCAGAGGCTTGAGTGGTCCTTTAAAACCTGATCTTGCTGCTGTGACACCTCCTTGTCCTGGAGTGCGCCCAGCTGCTCAGCATCTTCCCATAGGTGGCCTTCCCTCTGTGTGCTGTCAGGCTAAACCAGTTCCTTCCTGCCATAT
>NW_026000020.1:9419729-9456923 GCF_001458135.2 Marmota marmota marmota
GGCCTCTGCCATGGGCTGTTCTTTTGGGGCCAGGGATGGTCAGCCCCAGTTTATCACGTGGCTGACCACTTTGAACACCTTCTCAGAGAGGCCTTCCCTGATCACCCATCTAAAGCAGTGATCTCCTCTCCCTGTGGCTCTGTTACATCATCCCGTGTTCTGGTTTCCGCACACTTAAAACCATCTGGAATTATGCTCGTTCATTCATTGACTTGTTCATCACTCATTTCTCTCCATTATTAGGTCGTGAGCTCCATGAATAGAGGAACACGTCCTGTGTGCTCCTGCATCCCCAGCATCCCCTCCAAGAGAATCTCCCTGATATCTGTTAAGTGGAAAAGTGGTGAACAGATGGAGAGACCCAGGGACGGATGGTGTGTGCATGATGAGAATACCCATGATGAGGAGATGACAGGTGGGAAGACAGAGGCAGGAAGAATGGAAACGTGGACAGATGAAGGTAAAGATGGTGTGGAAAAGGACAGATGGATGGACAACAGCATGGATGGGAGGACAGGTGTGAGGGACAGATGGAAAGATGGCTAGATGAAAGAATGGCTATGTGAAAAAATGGACAGATAGACTGATGGAAGAATAGATGGACAGATGGAAAGGTGGACAGTTGAACAGATGGAGGGATGGATAGGTAGACGAATGAGTGGACAGATGGAAAAATGGATGGAAAGATAAATGGGTGGATAAAAGGCTAAATACAAGAGAACATGGACAGATGGATAGATGGAAGATGGGGGATGGGTAAATAGATGGAAAGACATGTGGATGGTAAGATGGATAAAAAGTGGAAGGATGGATAGCTGGATGGGTAGATGGAGGAATAGAGGGATTAAAGAAAGGGTGGATGTACAGATAGAAAAACATATGGATCAAGAGGGGGCTTAAAAATGGAAGGTTGCCTGGACAGACGGGTAGGCAGGATGAACGGAAGGAAGGTGGGTGAATGGATGGATGGAAGGATGGCTAGTTTGCTGGATGGACCATCTATCTGGAGGTATTGGTTCTGCTCTAGAACTGATGTGAGGGTCCTTGAGTTAGTGGGGCTGGAACCAAAAAATAAAAATAAATGAGAGGGGAGAGGACAGGAAAAGACAGAGATACACAGAGACGGAGAGACAGAAAAGACACAATGGAAAGTGAATGGACCAAGGAATCTGCGTCCTGACCCTTCTCCTGTGCTACTTTCTAGAGCTTACCTTTGTTTCTGGGGTGGCTGGAGCCCTAGATTTGGAATCAGGAGATCTGTGAGCAACTCAGCTGCTGAGTATTGTGAGAACCCTGAGCACACTGTTTGCTTTTCTAAGTCTTCTTGTCTATAAAACAGGGGTAACATCAGCCTCCCAGTCTATGGCGAAGACTCCATGGGAAACAAAGTCCTACGTGTGAATGTCTGGGCACGCACAAGTGCACAGTCAATGACCACTTCCTCTTCTCCACAGGGATTAAGAATGTCATTGGCATGCCTTACTTCATGCTCTTATTATGACCTTACATTCATGCAGTAGGTGCCTGATGAGTTTATTGACATTAATTGAAGGAATCCCCCTTCAATTGTGACTGGGAGATCACAAGCAGTGGTAAGAGATGGACATATTTTTTTTTCTACAAAAATAAAATTCTTTTAAGAATTAATCCACACAAGGGCATATCTAGGAGCCAGCTGATTTACTTAAATAGTGTCACATTTTCTGAAAACTAATTTGCATGCTGCACATACTGGGAGGCCCTTCATGTGCAAGACAAGGCCCCTTCCTCTCGAAATCCACTTGTAGTCAGGGTGGTCATATGTGTGTGTGTGTGTGTGTGTGTGTGTTTCTCCGCAGCCTGGCTCTGGATGAGGCCTTACTGGAAATGACCTGGAGTCTTTGATGAGAGGCTCAAGCCTTCCAGCTACCTCCCGGGTCAGACTCTGGGCCCCAGGAACCCCTTGCCCTGGGCCTGCCCTCAAGGAATGATTCATAATTAAGAGGAAAACCTCGTTCTTTGGTGTCTTCCTCCTCCTCGGAGCAGGCGGCAGGGGAAGGTGGAGGGGTGGAAGGGGGATGGGGGAGCAGACTGGAGCCTGGGATTTTGATTGAGAGGCCCCATTATCCACACTCTTAAAAAAATAACCGAATCTTTTCCTTTTTTATCTTGACCAATCTCATTTCACGCTCCAGAAGAGGAAGGGAGGGAGGGAGGGAGTCCGGGGCCAGGAGGGAGAGAGGAGTCAGTATTCTGTATTTTCAACGCTGCATTAAGCACATCGCCACGGTAACCAGGCGGCAACAAGTGCCAGCTCAGCAGGTTCCCAGGGAGCGCTGGGTCTGCTTCCCTCCTCCTTCTCCTGCCCCTCCTCTGCCCAGGAGAGCCCAGCCCACCTGCCTTGCACAGGGTGCCCAGAGCAGGTGGTCGGCAGAGGGAAGTAGGCCCGGGTGGACGTGCCAAGTCTCTGGGTGCAGAGCCAGGAAAGCAGGCCCAGGGCTGGCATGGGGTTCACACATGCCCTGAGTTCAGAGTCCCCTCCATGAGCTAAAGTCCCCTGGAGCTCTCTGGGCAGTGGAAGTATCTCTGGTCTAGCCCATCCACCCCAGGGTCTGCCTCATATGGCTCCGAGATGACAGAGACTTTCTCAAAGAAATCCCCATTGTCCTCATTTGTTCAGACCTCGACACTACAAGTCACCACTGAATGACCTGGCAGACAGAGAACCCCAAATGCCTGGCATGCAGATTCTAAGCCAGTTCAACCAAGGATGGAAACCCCCAGCTCATCTCAGGCTCCTTAGACCTAGAACCTGGGAACCAGGATCCTGCTCATGCAGAATGAGTGAGTGGGAGCCGAGAAGGCTGTATTTCAATCCCATCACCATCATCATCATCAATGTTCGAATCTCATGAAGGGATGAGACTGCAATTCATCAAAGTTAAATCACTGAGTGACAAGGGTGCTCCAAGGTCAGGCTCAATTTTGGCTTAGGGCCTTTGGTTCCCGAAGCACACTTCATTATTATCCATCGAAGTGGTGGAAGAGGTCAGGAAGCTTGGACTTGAACATGGGTCTGTCTGAGCCCCGCCCTTTCCATCATGGTGGGGACATGGGCTATTTGTGAAGGAAGCGGCCAAGCTGGGGCTAGAGAAGGAGCCAGGAGGGCACAGGGGCATCTTCTCCAGGCGTGCACAAGGTGCCCCCTGGGTCCATCACCCTTCAGTGCCCTTTGGCAAGCCAATGTATGGGATTCGGTCTGTCTCCTGCCCCTCCTTTGCAATGTCCCTGCACCACCCCCATGTGGCCCCTCCCCTTACCTGCCACCATGCCTGCGATGGCAGAAGAGGCATAGCTGCCCTGTCCACTGGTGGGGATGTGGGGTGGGTATCCGGGCAGCGTGGGCCCCACCATCTCTCTCCCTGGAAAAACACAGCAGAGTCATCAGTCGGTCAGTGGGGCTCCTGGGCTCGATGTCTGCTCTCCTTGAGTTCGGCAAGGCCCTGATGCCATTCCTGCCTTTGCCCTCCTCCTCTGAGCCCAAGTCCTTGCCTCAATCAGGACAGAGGCTCTCCAGGCAGCAAGGACTTGAATAGCACTGTTCTGCTCTCTGTTCTCCAATGGCTTCATCGCCATGAGTGTTATATCACGATCCTGGAGGCCAGGGGATAGTCTGCGAGTCTTCCTGATCCCTGTGTCCAGTACAGCCGTTGGCACACCCCGCCTAAGTGTGTGCACAGAGACCAGAGTCTCAGCATCTCCTCCAGCTTCTGCTTGGAGGGTTAAGAGCAGACATTACCCATCGACCACCACCCTTTCCACTGAACCAGAGAGCAGGGTTCTTCTCCTTGACTTGGCCTTCCAGGGGAATATAATCTATCAGAGGTGCAAGGGACACAAAACCCACTGCCTACCCCTAACCTAAGAGGAGACATGGCTGAGAGATGATTAGCTTTTACAGGTGACCACCAGCTGCACATTGGTCACCTGCATTTCTGAAAAAATGAAAACTTTCTCAGCGACACGGATGTTACTGGGACATCTGTGTTATCTGTTACACAGAGAACTTGTGGGACATACCCACGCTGTGGTGACACCAGGGGAGCTCTGTGAAGACCCTTCTCCCTGGCTCTGTCTCTCCTCTGAATCAGGAAGTGAAAGCTTTCCATTTAGGAGACGCACATGACCTGGTGATGTTCTCCCCACCGACCCCCTGCCTGACAGCCCGGGTCCCTCACCTGTTCCCCTCTGCTACCACCCCTAGGTGCTGCACTCCAGGCCAGCATCTGGCTCACCCCCAGGTTCTGTGACAGAGACGGTATAGCCCGGTTTGCCCAGGGGGAACCAGGTGCTGACCGTATCCCAGCACATTTATTACTAATGTCCATTTCACTCTCAAAATGCTGCTATCGCATCTTGAATTATTTGGCCCTCCGTGGTCTTTGTGGTGTCTACAGGGTCCCAATCTCAGCAATATGGTTTTTTAGCCTTGTTAATTATTCATTGTGAGGTTGTCCTGCGCACGGGAGACATTTAGCAGCACCCTGGCTTCTGTCTACTAGAGTCCAGTAGCAGTTCCCACCTGTGTGACAACCCAATGTCTCCTGACACTGCCATGTGTCACTAGCGGGGAGGAAACGGGGCAAAGTCGCTCCGGGTTGAGACCTCTGCGTTAGGTTATGACCCAGATGCCTTCTGCCTCCCTTATGGAGGCCAAGGTTTCCTCCCAGGCTCCATGGGTTCCCTGTGAGCCCTGCCCACCACCTTCCCAGGGCCACTTCCTCAGGGCCACTGCTTGCCCAGGTTTCCTCCCCTGGGTGCCCTGAGGCCTTCACACAGCAGCCCCTTGGACAGGTGCCTGGTAATGAGGGATGAGAGGTCTGTCCCTGGAACCCAGTACATTCTCAACTCCTCAGTGACCTCATCTCCCTGTCTTCTCACTCCGGAGATTCCCCAAGGACATCTCAACATTCCAACAATACTGAGTAAGCGCTGTGTGCCAGGAACCTCCTAAGCACTTGGGGACACAGCAGACAGCAAGAGTGACCATTGATCAAGGCTAGGCAGTAAGTGAAGATGGGGCAGAGGCTGGCATGGGCATTTGGAGCCAGGCCCAAGGAGCCAATGGACAAGACCCTGTGTCTTCAGCCTGGGGATCAGAGGACTGGGGGTCCTCATCCCGCTTCTGTAGCCAATCTTCTGCGTGCCCTTGCCAGGCACGTATGTGCCCTAATCCTATTGATCTACGCGTAAAATGGGAGCGAATAAGCCTCACGTGCCTTATTACCATTCCCCTGAAGTTGTCAACATACGCCACACCCAGGCTTTCATGCTACAGATGGACTCGGATCAGTGCAGGGAGCACACCTTAGAAATGGCCACGTCAGTAGACCTTGCAGAATAAACCCTCTTTACAACGAGCTGTCAGCTATTTGAAGCTGTGGGAGGGTCCTACCTGAACGCCACCTCTCACCTGTTGACTTTCACTGCAGGGTCTGGCCATGTCTGGTGTTGGACCAAACAGGGTGGGACCCATTGGGATCCTTGAGGTGGGCTCTGCTCATCTGACCCAGGGTCATCAGGGGAACACGGGAGGGTTGGAACAGAGGTAAGGAGAAGGGAACTGTGGCATATTTAGAAGGAGAAGAGAAACAGAAGGAGAGGGCCACCTGATCGACCCTCAGACTCAGCCCCGTTGGCCCTAGGTGCAGCGCCCAGCCAGGCACTGGGGACCATGGGAGGGAGAGGAGTGGGGAGGTGGAGGGGTGGTGGCATGGGGGAGAAGTGGAAGAGGGTGGTGGTGGCCGACCAGGCCTGACACCTTCTTCCCTCCTGCTTCCCCACCGAAGGGGATGGGGAGTCCTCTAGATCCCAACTGTGGGTGGGGGAAATCCCTCCAAACCACATCTTCCTGCCTGTCACAAGGGGCTAACTTGGGAGAGCTGATGACTGGGTTCACCTTCTCCTGGATTGGCGGGCAGGGGCGTCCCAGCACAGTGAGTTAAGAAGGACACTGAGGCAGCCTGTGTCTGCCATGACTGGGGACAGGGTGGTGGGGACCAGTCTGGGCTCACGGGACACCTCTCTGCTAGTGCTCTTCTGTCCCTGGCGGCCTGAGGTCCCTGCTCCCCCCCTCCAGACCTCATCCTGGGGCTTTCCCTCCGCTGACCCTGGGCTCTGGAGCTGTGCGGTGCAGTGGGCAGACTCCATGACACACATTCCATTAGGCCACAAGTACCCCCTCCCCGAGCACGAGTCCCCACACTGCCCCTGCAAATGGAATTCCTTGTCCTCCGTCCCCTATGTTCTGATATTTTAATGTTCCTCTCCCTGGAGTCACCTCATTTCCTTTTTGGATCACCTGCCAGAGCAGAACTGGACACATCCCTCCCATGATACCTGGCCCTCCCGGAAAACGCTCTCCTGTGGCCCTCACCCAATTGTGCGGTCCTGGCCTATCCCGGCAACCCAGAACCCTCTTTGACCCAACTCCTTAAAAAAAATCAGGGGTATGCAGGCTGGGAGTTAGCTCGTGGTAGAGTGTATGCCTAGCATGTGTAAGGGCCTGGGTTCCATCCCTAGCACTGGAAAATAATAATATTTCTTCCAGAAAGCCAACAACCTTGCTTCCTTCTTAGAAACCAAACAGCAGATGCCATGAGCTTAAAATGCTCCAGAATAGCCTAACACTCTCTCTCTCTCTTAAGACTCTTCATCCTTAATTTGTGTAATTCCATCTCCTCTGCATTCAACATATTTCCAATGTGGCCTTATTTTTAAGAAGTTGACATAGGCCCAGGCCCAAGTTGACTGGCTGGGAGGTGGGATTCTCTAAGACATCTCTAGCACCCCAGGATCATTGGTAAGTATTCTAGAGAGCAGCAGAGCTGGGCGGGAAGACCTTAGCTGGAGGAATGCAGAGGGTAGAGGTGACTTCAGACTATTTCACTTGCCCCCTTTGATGTCTGCCCTCTGTGTGACCCCTTTTCAATTCCTTATCTTGTTCTGATAGCATGCAGAATTATGGCAACCCAGAAATCTCTTTGGCAGGACTAAATATAATTTTGCACAAAAGGACAGAGGAGGGTAATGAGCTCTTTGATGATAAAACCTAACTTCAAGCTTTCTGATCAGCTGAGCTGCAGTCAGCCTTGGAGCAGCAGGGTAAGATTGGCCTTGATGTTACTGGCAGGGCCGGGCTGCGGGATCCGCACTGGGATGTGGACTGGGCTGTCCGAAGAGGACTGGCAGGCATCTCAGGGGCAGTCTATTCCCTAATGCTTCCTCCTTCTTGAAGCTGAGATTCAGAAGGGAAGTCACTCTGGACATCACACTAACAGAGCTACCAGCTTTGGAATGCTGCTCAGGGGAAGCAGGTAAAGGGGTTGCAGGAAATGGCAGGAGGCCCTCGGGTCACACAGCAGAGGGGAGCCAGGAAGGTCCATGCAGGTCACAGCTGAGCTGATTATGGAATGGAAACTCCCAGACGGTCCCCCCTCGCCCTGTCTGCAGAATTTCCTAGGAGAGCTCGGTCTCTGATTCCTTTCCTTTCTTTCAAATTTCACCTCTTCTAGGTCTGCAGCCCCCCAGACCCTTGAGCTCATGCCCCTCTGGTCCTCCCATGTCCTATCCTGTCCTCTGAGACCTCCCACCAGGGCTCAGCCTTGTTAGGTATATAGGCCCAACCTTGACCGTAGGCCTCAGCTGGACAGTGTGAGGAGCTCTAGGCAACACCCCGAGCTCGGCACGGTTGCCAGCCGCTGCCTGCCCGCCCTTCAGCTGCAGGACTGCCTTGGCTCCTTGAACAGCAGTCCTGACTTGCTTCCTGCTCCCAGCCACCTGCCTGGACCCCAGTTCCTCCAAGCCTGGACACTCCTTGCCCTTCTTGGGGCCCTGGCCTCTGTGCTGAATCTCCAGCCCTGGGGCCAGCCACTGGTCTCCTTGGGTGCTCACACCTGAAGTGCAACAGCATCTGGGTTTGGCTTTGAGGTCACCTGCCAGGACATGACAGTGCTGTATATCTGGCTGCCTGCTGCCTCGGGGACCACCTGCTGTCTGCTGCCAGCTGCCTGGTCCTGTGGGTTGGATCAGCTCCCTGTCCCACAGCTGGCTGGAGTGGGCTTGTCCACTAAATGAAGAGCCAAAGAGCCAATAGACGTTGGTTGACTGCACTTGCAGCCTTCCTTAAAAGGGTCCTGGGGAGGCCGGGCGTGGCGGTGCACACCCGTAATCCCAATGGCTCGGGAGGCTGAGGCAGGAGGATAGCGAGTTTAAAACCAGCCTCAGCAAAAGTGAGGTGCTAAGCAACTCAGTGAGACCCTGTCTCTAGATAAAATACAAATAGGGCTGGGGACATGGCTCAGTGGTCAAGGGCCCCTGAGTTCAATCTCGGGTACCAAAATAATAATAATAATAATAATAATAATAATAATAATAACAACAACAACAATAATAATAATAATTTTTAAAAGGGGGGTCTTGGGGAGGGGAGAGAGTGTGGAGAGGCCTCAGGATCAGGGAGTTGGCCCTGGGCTGTTGTGTGGGCTCTGATGTACCAGCGTCTAGCCGCCATCTGTCCTTCCCTCTTTCTCACTGGCCCTGCCATGCCTTTCTGCAGCTCACACAGGAAAAAAACTGTTCCCCATCGTCTCTCCCAGTCCCACCTACTTCTCCACTGCCCTACCTCCTGCCATTCCCACAGGCACCTGAGTTTGCCCAGGGACTGGCCCATCCACCCCACAGCACATTCGAGCCTCCTCTACTCCTCCTTTCCTTCCACTGTCTGTCTGACACCATTTCACTCAGACCACAGCTTTTCTTCTTTAGTCCTCTGGTCAAGACAAATGACCCATCTCTGCTGACTTCATCCTCTCCACATTGCAAACTCCGGAGTCAACATTTTTTCCCTCGCATCAGCCCTTAAACATTGCCTCTCTGCCCACTCTCTGAATGTCCATCTCCACCAACAGGACCTCCCGGCTTAGAGGTAGGGATGCACCGGGAAGGGAAAAAATTCTAGGCACTAGGGAGTAAACACAGGGTGGGTTACGAGAAAGGATCTGTGTACTTGACTCAGAGATCTCTCTGGGCTGGCAGAGGTGCTGGCCCTCTGGGACAGTGGCTTCACGTCCAAAGGCTCTCTGGGGGCAAGGCCTACTCAAACAGCGCAGCCCTTCACTGAGCTAGCTGGGCTACCCGGTGCCCATAAAAGACTTCATTTCAAGACAACCTGTGAGGTCGAGCACGTGTGAAAGCACGGTGCAGATGGCCGGTCTGACTCTGGGTTGTCTCTGTACCAGGTGTCCTTGCCCCCTTGCCCTGGTCTCTGCTCTAGCCTCTCAGGGTAGTCAGGATGGGAGCAAGGGCAGGGAGGCATTCTCTCTGTCCCTAAATGCCTGCACACCTTGGAGACAGCTCCAACACAAAGGAGACGGGTCTCTGCTGAGCTAATAGTTGCCTGGTTGGCCTCCTGCCTGGCTGGTCCACATCTGAAGTAGTTCGTTTCTGTGGATGCCCTTCAGACTTCACTGGGAGTCTCTGTCTCTGCCCAAGACAAACCTGGACTTTTACACACAGCACAGGCCCTGGCTGACTGGGAGGATGCCCTTCTGTCAGGGAGACAGAGAACCTGAGGACTGGCCCTGGGATTCAGGTCCAGCTTCGGATGCAGGATACATGCTCCCACTTGTGGATGGGCAAGTTTCTCCTTTTCCGTGCAGGGCAAGGTTTGCTCCAGGTGGCTTGAACCTGCTTCTAGCTCTCAATGCAGATGAGGTTCCTGACAGGAGGCCCATCAGGGCCCCCCCCCCCCCTTACTTGGTTGAAAGATGCAGGAGCATCCTTGGCTGGCCCTGCCTTGTGCAAATGGGGAGAGCTACATCACAGAGGCCCAGATGGAACTGGCCCCCATTCCTTTTGAGGACTTTGATCCAGAAAGGATCAAAGGTCACTGCCTTTGCCCTATGCGGTTTTCTTCTTCCCCTTTTTTTTCACTTTAAGACCAAGGCCAAATGTCCCCAGTTTCAGCATCTGGCTCCTTGCCTTTGGGTCCCTGTTCTTCCACGGGGTCCTGGGGGGGCCTGCACCACTTCCTGGCACCCCCAGAGCGCCTGTCCCTTCGTAGCCTGTCCAGACCGCACCGGAACCGCGCCTGGGCGCCGCCACCTCCGCCAAGTCGCGGGACACAAAGCGGCGGTGCTGGCCCAGGTGGGGCCGGGGACCTGGGCCAGCCCGAGGCCCTCCCTCCCCCCGCGTACCTGCACGGGGACCTCCCTGTCGTACCTGAGAGGAGGGCCTGGCCCGTGAACTGCCCGTACACGGAGGCAGCATGGGGAAAGGCATTGAAGGGCGGGACCGAGGCGCCCGTGGGGCCCCCGGCGCCGACTTGCTGCAGATCCAAAAAGGCGGAGCTAGATAAAGAGGAAGGGGTGGAGCTAGAACTGGACAGCTCGGGGCTTTCCTGCTTTATGGCGAAGGGTGAATGAGGATCTGCCGGAGGGAGGGAGACAACAAGGAGAGAGGGGTGTGAGATGGCGGGGCGGGCACATGCACGACAGCCATGGATGCGGCCTGCGGCGGGCGGGCGGGCGGCAGGTGGCCGTGGGCCCGCAGGTGCGATGCCGCCTGTGCCCGCAGGAGGGCGCCAGGAGACCCAGGAGGTGGGCTGAGGCACGCCCCCTTGTCCCCCTGGAGGCCCAGCCTGCAGCCCACCTCTCCTCTCCAGGCTGGGGCCACAGACGCTCCTCCTGACATCAGCCACATCTGCCCTCCCCTGCCCTCCAGCCGCCCTCGCAGCTGGGCCCGGGTGGCCCAGGCGCCTTGGCATCCTACCTGCCACCACGGGGTAGCTCTGGTGAGTCGACAGGTTGCGCCCCAGGGGCGTGTTGGAAGGGGTCAAGGTGGCCTTCCCATCCTCCAGGGTGCTGTTGAGCAAGGGCAGCGGGTAGAGGCCCTGCAGGGGGAAAGAGGAATCAGTAGGGCACAGGGAGGCCCTGGCTAAGTTTTCCAGAGCCTGCAGCCTGTTTCTGGACATGAGGGCCCTAATCTCCCCAGGAAAGGCCCCTTTCCTCCTTGGCTCCTGGTGTCCCTTGTCCCAGGTGGCCTGTTGAAGGAATTCCTATTCTGCAACTCAAAGCCCTGCTGTTCTTCTCCCAGTCCCACAGTGGGAGTGCCTCTTCCGAGGGCTGAGAGTTCAAGGTTGGCTGGTGGCAGGAGAGTCCAGGTACAGGATGGCTGGTGTTCTTTAAGGAACTGTGTCCTTGCTGGACACTGGTCTCTCCTTGTCCCCTCACATGGTTTGAGCATGGCCAATGCCAGTGGCTGGAACAGGCAGTTCACAGTCCTGCAGCCACTATTCAGGTATTCACCTTCAAATAGAAAATGCAGGCACAGTGGGTCCCGGTGGCACAAGGGAGGCTAGGGCAAGAGGGTGGCTTGAGTTCAAAGCCCACCTCAGCAAAAGCAAGGCGCTAAGCAACTCAGTGAGACCCTGTCTCCAAATAGAATACAAAATGGGGTGGCTCAGTGGTTGAGTGCCCCTGAGTTCAATCCCCAGCAACAAAAAAAAAAAAAAAGAAAAAGAAAAAGAAAGAAAGAAAAGAAAAGAAAAGAAAAGAAAAGAAAGAAAATGAGGCACAGAGAGGTTCAGAAACTCCACACCCTCCCCTGTGGGCTGGAGGTGGGATTCAGATTCCAGTGCGCTGCTGTGTCACCTGCTGCCCTAAACTGGATGACATCCTGACCACTTCTTATACTTACATTGGGGTTTTGCCTGTCAATCTCATGGAGTCCCCCCTCCTCAGTCCCTTGACATGAGTGCATGTGACCATGTCTGTTTGGTACATGTAGAGGCTGGACCACGAGGGTAAATGTCCCTGTTTTGCTTATTGAAACCAGGACTAAACCTAGGACATCAGAGTCTGACTCTGGTCCACAGGACAGGTGCATTCTCTCTCCAAAGCCAAGCCAAAAGCAGCATGCAGATTCTGCTTGAAAGATGCTTGCTGTTCATTTTGGTTGCAAATCTCTTCATCAGGTGCTTGGGGTTTTCCTTCCCCAAAAAACCTTACTTTAGGACTCCTACTGACTTCCCCAGTCTTGAACATGACCATGGCCTAAGGTGTTCCTTCAAAAAATAACTTGTTCAACTAAAGACAGGAGAATACTTTCCACCAGGGAGGGACAGCACACACCTGTTTCCTACACATGGGTCACACACACACACACACACACGCAGACACCCTGCAGGAGACACTGTGAAACTGATATCCAGGTGTGCTCCGTGTTACATAACAGCTCAACGAAAGCCTGTCGCTCTTGGTTATTTCCACTGAGCAGGGCTCTCCATAAAGCTGCAGCGCTTTCTGGTTGCATGCTGGGCACCTTTGGAAGCTGCAGGCAATTCTGGAGGGCACCAGGGCACCATTAGCATGTAGCAGCAATTACTGACTAAGTGGTGCTCTGGTTCCGTGCCTTCCGAGGGGGCCAACTCCCAGGCAGGGCAGAGTTGCTCAGAGCCCAGCCTGGCTTAATGAAATTGAATAAAATCCCTAAATTCTAGACAGTATAAGAAAAGTTTGGAAGGCCTTTGGTTGAGTTGATTTGATATCAAAATATTTACTCAAGATATTTCTAGTCTCCAAAAACCAGGCTATTCAATGAAAGAAGAAAAAAGAAACAACTAGAGTCTAACGTTTTGAATGGCTTAAACATCTCAGAGATGACTGGATTGTTTTCTGGGGTTGAACCTGGATTTGGGGCAGAGCCGCACAATGCTTCAGAACTCAGGCAAGCCAAGGCGTTTAGTTTATCTGACTTCCTGCAGCCTTGTTCTCACCTGTGTTAGCAGGTGGGAATCAGACCTAGTCCTGCACTCCCCTATTCCAATAGACCTAGGATCTGCTTCACCCAAGTGAAGAGTGAATGAGATATTATCTACAAACTTATATGCAACACTCATCCCAGAATGCTTGCTGACAACAGATGCTCAATGAGCAGTTATGATAGATATTATTTGGGGGTTTGGGGAAGAGTCAGAAGCTGCCAAATTCTTGGTCTCTAGCATCATAATATTCATGCTCTGTTGGTCCGCTTCTTGGTGGGCTTGTGAACTAGCAGAAGGAGAGCTCCACGCGCTTCTGATGATGCTCCCTAGTGAAATCGCAACCAGGACAGAGGCCACCAGGAGTTCCCGTTAAACTTTTTCCCCTGATTGATTTTCCAGACAAGAAGCTGGTGTCTTTGCCCCATGCTAAGGTCAAGTGTGAGAATCGGTGCTTTGCTCTTGGATCCCCCAGCCAGAGGGCCTCTCTGTGCCCATGTGCGAGAACACAGTGTTACTCTGGAAGCACAGTCAGTACCAAAGGCTGGGGAGGCAGGGGCTCAGACCTAAGAAGCCCTGGGCACAGGCTGGGTTCTCCGTGCCCCTCACCACCCAGCCAGGTGCCTGAGAGAAGGAGTGATTCACAGTCTGCACCTGGATTTCCTCCTCTGTAGGCTGCGTGGTGGTGGTGGCAGTTTCAGATGCTTTTGCTTGGTCTTCATTCAAACCAGGATGTATATGGAAGCATCTTTGCCAAGCAGGTAAAGTGGCACCGTCTGAATAAAACTGGGGCTGATAGGCCTGAGCCTGGCAGCCATCTATTTCCTCAAGCCTTTGCCTGCTCTCTGGGCCTGGGCTATCTCCACACAAGTGGGGAAGGAGGACTGGGTGGTCCCTGAAGTCCCCTCTAGCTCTGAGAGCCTCTCATTCCTGGATCCCCCGAATATATATGCCAGCAGGGTCCAGGGGCTCTCTGTAGCCAGGCAGGGTCCTTTGGGAGTTAGGTTGGAGCCAGGAAATGGCTCTGGGACCCAGCAGGTACCCAGGTGTTATCAGGGGGTTTCTTTGCTCTCTGGGGCAGCTGGAGCTGCACTCTGGTTTCTGCAGGCTTGCTCTCACAGAGAGGCCATCCTATAGGCCACTATGGATGCCCTGTCCCCTCCTGGAGCTGTGCCGACCCTCGGATGAGCACCCAGGCCCTCTCCCAGGTCTGCCGACGGGATGGCCAGCTCTCTCTGCACCCCTCATCGTTGTCACAGCCAAGGCTGATAAAATCGCTGACGCAGATCGCCTGCCCAGCTGTGGGGCTGGCCGGGGGCCAGCAGTCCAGCCAGCCACTGGCGACTGTTCAGTTGATCATTGGCAGCACCCCTACTGTCCTACTTAGATCTTAAAGGTGTACGTACACACACACAGGCTCGCCTCCGTTCTGGATCAGCGTGGGCCCCCCAGGGAGGCTCCTCAGCTGGCTGACTCGGGGGCCAGACTCAATGCTCCCCAGACAATATGAACCCAGGGCTAAGTGGTTGCCAGCGAGGCAGAGGCTCTGCTGGCCTCGGGAAGGGACCTCTCACATCTCGCTCAGCTTTTCCCAGAGGCCAACCTGTCCTGGGTGCTGGGAAGAAAGACTCCCAGCAGCTGGTGACCTACTGTCCCGATTTCCCCAGGCACCTCTGTGCCCTCCTGGGACAGCCTTGAGTGGCTATTCCAAGAGGCACGCAGAGTTAGGTGCTGGGGACGAGAGCCATGGCCGAGAGCCTGCACCACCCTCCAGACACCACTGTGCCTCGCTGCGCCCACTAGGTCCTTTCCATGCACCTGAGAAGTCCCCAGGAGCCACGTGTGGGTCGCAGGACCAGAGACAGGGGACAGAGCACGTCTGAGGGGCAGGGGTGGATTCGCAGAGCGGCGTTGAGCTGAGTCATAGCGGCCAAGTGGTATTTTTCCAGGAGGAGAAGTAGGAGGAAAGGCATTCTCTGTGGAGGGCACATGGTGTGCCAGGGCAGAGGGGTGTGGATGAGGGTGGCATGCTTGGGGACATGAGTAATGCAGGCTCATGGGGTGTGCAAGGGGAGGTGGGGCCAGAAGGGTGCTCAGGTCATAGCGGGAAGGCCAATTGACAGTGACAGCATCCGGCCCTGATAGCACAGAGATGGCACCCCTGGCTATGCCACCCACCCTTAAAGGGACAGGCTCCAAGGTGAGGGCAGGCGAGAGGCCAGGAGTGGAGCTGCCGGAGCACCCAGGGAAACTGAGGCTCGAGGCCACGTGGAGCAGGTGCCCCAGCACACCACCCCCCAGCCCCCGGCCCCAGAGCTCTTCAGACTCAGCCTGGCTCACCTGCTCGCCTTTGGTGTGGCCGGGGGAGGCGTAGGCCTCGGGGTAGTGCTGCCGCTCCAATGGGCACTCGAGTGGCTCCAGGTGGTGCTGGCTGAAGGAGTCCGTGCGCAGGTGCTTCCGGGGCCCACTGCTGCTGCTCTGGGAGTCGATGCTGAGCCGGCAGCTATCCTGGTCACCTGCGTAGCCAGGCAGGGAGAAGGTTTTCAGGGGACCCATCCACCCATCCAGGGACGCCAAGGGCCGGGCTCCCAGGTCTAGGCCTGCGACCCTGTGGGGGACAGAGCCCCGAGTGTCCCTGCCCGTCCCCACAGGACTCACTGTCATCCATTTTCCTCTTGCTGTCGCTGCCAGGCTGGGCGATTCCCAGGAGCCCGTTGATGGAGTAGGTGGAGCCCAGGGAGTCCGACTGGGGGGACTCGGGGGGCGTGACGGCAGAGCTGGGGACTGCAGTGGGCGAGAGGGAGAGTGTCAGGCGGAGGGAGTGCCCCCAGCCCCTGCAGCCATCCTGGAGGGACCAGCCAGCCACGTGGTGACCCGAGCCCTGAGCCCTGGTGGCAGCTGGAGTCACCCATGCCTGTCCTTTCCACCTCTCTGTGTCCACGGGACCTTCCATGGGGACCAAGACAGGCCTGTCAACGTGACAGCTCCGTCCACTCAGGGGCTGGGGCAGGTGGGTGGCATGGGTGCTGGGGTGCGTCTGGGGGCTCCTGTGGGGACGCGGTGGGGGTCTGTGTGTCAGGGGTTTTGTGAGCTTCCAAGCCCCCAGAACTCACTCAGTGTGTGTCCCGGGCTCAGGGACTTGGTGGCCACGCAGCTGTCCATGGGGAGGTTGAACGGTTGCTGCACTTTGGTCCGGATGATTCTGCGAGAAAGAACAAGAATGTCACTAGAGAAAGGGGAGGAAACAGGCCCGAGCACTGCCCAGATAGGTGGCCTTTCTGACACTCCACTGGTCATCTCAGAGGGGTTTCCGACTCAGCTAGTCCACGTCTGTGATGGTGTGGATGTGAGATGTCCCCAAAGCTCAGGTGTAAGACAATGCCAGAAGGTTCAGGGGAGAAATGACTGGGGTGTCAGCCTCAGCCCAGTGAACTGACCCCTGCTGGGATCAGCTGATGGCAGCTGAGGTGGTGGGTGTGGCTGGGCAGGTGGGCATGGGGCTGGCTCTGGGGTACATATTTGTATCTGGCGAGTGGAGTCTCTCTCTGCTTCCTGATCCCCATGTGAGCCTCTTCCCTCCGCCACACTCTCCCGCCATGAGGTTCAGCCTCACCTCCAGCCTGAGGAATGGAGCCTGCTGTCTATGGATTGAGACCTCTGAAACCATGAGCCCTTAATAAATTCTTCCTCCTCTATAGAGGTGATGCTCGGGTCATTTAGTCACAGCAACGAGAAAGCTACTAGAACAACATCCAAACCCCTGATCTCTGTCCTCACACCGGCCCTGCCTGTGTCCTCATGTCATGTTGGAAACATCAGTCACTCAAGGTCAAGTGCAGATGGGGCATCTGCCTGCTCCTCCCAATCAAGCTCGTCCCCAAGTTCTGTGGGTTTGACCTTGATAACCTCTCCAGCCTTGATCCTTCCTTGATAACCTCAGCGCATGCCAACAGTGTTCTTTCCCGCCGTGGGCACTCATGGCCCACTCCTCCACTCTTGACCCTTTCCAATCGACTCACCCTATTGGGGCAAGGTGAGATTTTTGAAATGCAAGTCAGCATCCTGCTTAAAATCTGACAAGGGCTCAGAGGTCAAAAGCAAAGAGTATGTAACTTGGCACCAACCCCTCAGCATGCCTCAGGTTCCCTTCCCTCTGTCTGCTGGCTCTCCTTTAGCTTCTTGTATAAGACCCTGTTAGCCACAGGGCATTTGAATGTCTCAGACCTTTTTCCTTTGCTCCCTTTTGACTAGTCAGCTCTTCTTCCTTGCTTCTTACTCAAGGGAAGCCTTTCATAACCCCATAAAGTCACCCTGTGCTGGTCCACATGCCCCCAGGTTCCTGTCCTTAGCAGGACTTGGAGCTGCATTTTTATAATGTCTGTGTGGATACTGGGTTTGCGTCTGTGCTCCTATTAGACTGTAAGCTGCACAGGGGAGGAGTTTTGTGTCCCCAGGGCCTGCAGGTGACGGGTAACTGAGTGAGTGATGAATAATGGATGAAGAGTAAGCGCTTGATGGGTGGTAACTATCTGCAGGGCTGAACAGATGACCAGGTTCTTGAATGGGGCCAGGAGAGGGGTCAGGAGATGACCAGTTCAGGAACATTCTTTGGTCAAATGAAAGAGGATGTGGTATCTGAGGAAGGAAGGTGCAGATGGGTCCCTGTGGAGTGGGGCAGGGGGAGGGTGCCCCCAGCGTGGAGAGAGGAGGCAGGGGGGACACCTGCGGGGACAGAGAGGTCCTGCCAACTCTGCAGCCCAAGGCCCGAGTCCCTCTGGGTTGGGCCCCTGCTCAGTTCCTTCATGATCCCAAAGCCAGGCACCCGCCCAAGACCAGAGGCTGTAGTCTCTCACCTGTTGATGGAGCTGACACTGGGCACGGTGTCACTGTCACAGACGCCCTCGGCCAGGAGCCGGTCCCTGATCTCCCAGGCAAACATGGTAGGGTTCTGCCGCTTGTAATCCCCAATCTTCTCCACCACCTTGGGGGTGGCCACCTTGGGCTTGGAGCCCCCTATCACTCCAGGCCGGATGCTTCCAGTCTCGTAGTACCTACTCCAATAGAGAACCCCAAAGAATTACCCAATAAGCAGGGGGTCTCTGGGGGGGACGTTGCCAGAGCCCCCCCCCGTCTGTCTGAAGCTTCTGGGGAGGGCCATGGGAGTGAGGTGCCCGAGGCTGCCTCCAGCACCCGGCGTGCCCAGAACTGTCCACATCCCTTTCTTGGGGAGGCTCATGCTGCCGCCAAACCAGAGCCCTCTGCTGGACGCCCCGGCTCCTCTCCTTGCCTTGCCTCTGTCCAGGCTCTGCCTGCCCCCATCAGGGCCAGGGGCACGAGGTGTCCCCTGTAAGGAGGGGCATCTTGGCTGGGCCCAGTGGGAACCGTGGGGCACAGTGGCGGTTTCTCTGGGCTGAAGGCTGACTGATCTTCTCCTTGGCCATCTTGCTTCCACTGCCGGTGTGAGGCTGGTCCCCTGGACTCTGGAGGCCAGCCTTGGGGATCCCTGGCCAGGCTCAGTCCCTCAAGCTGAGCCTGCTCGCGTCCAGCCTCTGCCCCGCTCTCTGCTGTGGCAGATGGGTGGCCTGGGTCAGGACATCCTCCCCTCCCTGCTGTAGACACCCTCTTCTGCCATCGGGGCCAATCTGTCTCTCCAAACTCTCTGTTGGTCACTAGTGATCAGAGCTCCTCTCCTGTCTGGGACTCCACAGCCATCTCGGGAATCCCCTCTCCTGGACCCCAACCTGACAGCCCAGGGCAGGGAGTCAGGGTTTCCAGGGTTCACTTACAGCCAGGCCCTTTGCCTCCTAGCACCGGGGGTCCCCCTGAATCCACGTGAGGGGTGGAGGAGGGGGACAGGTGCATGGAACTACCTCAAAACCCAGAGTCCTCCAGGGCGGGGCATTTCTGCTGGAAGCCTGTGCTGCCCCTGCCCCCCCTGAAGTAGTTCCCAACCTGGTTGCAGAGGGAAGATGGGGGCTTAGACCCAGTCCCCTAAATCAGTCTGAGCTAGAGCACAGACATTTAATTTTATTGTTATGTTTAAGTTTCTTCCAGGGCAGCTGGGGCTGAGGGCCACCATGTTGGGTGCTTATAGAGCAGCAGTTCCCAGGAGTCCCGAATGTCACCTCATAAGAATCCCAGCCTCTAGGCCCGACTCCCAGAGAGGCTACTCAGGGAGGCTGAGCTGGGCCTGGAGACTGAGCAAGCCACCCTCTTGCTTCTGTCGCAGGGGCACAAACCCAGATGTCCCCTTTGCAGTGGTTAGACCCCAGGAGCCTTCTCTACTGTGGGGCCCTCCTAGGGGCCCCATTTCCCTAGGTGTCACCAGAGAAGGAACTGGGGGGGGTGAGTCTCCTGTATGAAGAGCAAGGACGGCTGCAGAAATAAGACATGGGTAAAGGATAAAAAAGAGCCGGGCGCAGTGGTGCACCCTGTCATCCCAGCAGCTCGGGAGGCCGAGGCAGGAGGATGGCGATGTCAAGGCCAGCCTCAGCAGTGGTAAGGCGCTAAGCAACTCAGTGAGGCCCTGTCTCCAAATAAAATAGAAAATAGGGCTGGGGATGGGGCTCAGTGGTCGAGTGCCTTGAGTTCAGTCCTGTTAACCCCCTTCCCCCCCAAAAGAGAGAAGCCAAAGGAAGGAGAAACGGGCGGAGAAGGAAGTGAGGACAGGGAACAGCAGGAGGCCATAGCGGGCAGAGGCTCCACCACACCCTGTCCAGGTCCCAGGACTGAAGCTGGACGTGGGAGGCCAGCTCTGCAGAGCATGGGGTGTGCTGAACTGCGAGCTTACCTGCCGAGGATCTTGCTCACGCAGCCGTGGCTGACACGGAGCTGGCGAGAGATGTCGCAGGGCCTCACGCCCTGGTGGGCCAGGTCCACGATGCGCTGGCGCACCACTTCCGGCAGGGGTCTGCCATTCACAAAGGCCCCTCCCAGCTGGTTCAGCCCGCCATGGCCTGGAAACACAACACCCGGGGACAGTTGTCAGGACCAGGCGGGGAGGTGGGGAAGCATCAGCTGCGGGTGTGCCACCGTGACTGAGCCCCGTCGGCCTCCTGCACGCCCTTCCCACTCGGAGTCCCACCCCCTGGACGGGGCACCAGTGGTCCTGATGCTCAGACCCGACGCCCACTGCTGGCTCCAGAGGGGCGCAGCCTGCCCTGGGGGCCCTGGGGGCCTGTCCTGTCTCCTTCTGACCAAGCCCTTCACTCCAGACACCAACCCCCTTCCTTCCTCTGAAGGCAGGTAAGGAGAAAGACTCAGGGTGTCCTTGTGTCCTGGGTGACCTGGGGGGACCCTCTCCTCCCTGGGTCTCCTTTCCTTTTCTATGAAATGAGGGCTCAGGAGGAGATCCATAGTCTCCCCATTTCTCTTTAAACCACAGAAGTGGTGTTGAAACCCGATCACAAACATAAACACCAAAGAATGAACCCAGAGCGTCTCTGGTTGAGCTTGGGGGAGTGGACCCCAGTCCTGACCACGGGTGTCCTGCCTGAGAGAGCCTCAGGGTTTCTCCTCTAACAGGTCAGAGCACTAAAATGGCGGGCACAGGCCTGGCGGGGCACCCCATGGGCTCCAGGACGGCCCCGTCAGGCCGCAGGCTCTCAGCTGCTTTCCTGCTCTGGCCTCGGTCCTCCTCCATTCTGAGCCCATTCTCTCAGCAGACCTGTGCTGAGTGCCCACTCTGTGCCAGCCACGGTGGGAGGCTCATGGTCACTGAGGTAAATAAGGCAGACCCCGGCCCGCTCTCGCCTCTGGATTTATTATAGTGGAATCCCAAAGTAGCAAACAGTCCGTTGGAACCAGAGGAGGGGACCTGGCCCTGGTCAGGAAATCACGGAAGGGTTCCTGGAAAGTCGAAGCTGAGGCCAAAGGTAAAGAGGTGCCCGCCGAGTGGGAGAAGAAGGAGAAAACTATTCCAGGCAGTGGAACAGCGTGTGCAAAGGCTTTGAGGCCAGAGGGCACCATCGGTCAGACTCCCTAACATGTTCCACTCCATGAAACCACCCAGTGGGGCTAATTTTAGGACTCAGATCTCCACTTATTCAACCAGGGGACTGGGACCAGAAGAATTTTAGCGACTTGTTTTACATGACTCATTCGAGACTCAGACTATACCAGAAAGAGCCAGGATCCACCCGAAGTCTGAGGCTCAGACCGGAGCTGCTCCCAGGCTACCCAGTGGCTCAGTGGCCAGAGCTGGCTGGTGAGGTGTGGGACTGGCCTGCAGTCCTTTCTGAAGGTGCTGTGGCCTGGGTAGGGAAGGTCTTTTCACACCAGAGCATGATTTGGTGGTTGACCTGGAGGTGGTCAGAACCCCGGGGTGGGAGTCAGAGGGAGCGGGCAGGCGAGAAGGAGCCATGACCAGGCCCCTGTGGGAGCCAGTGGAGTCTATTTACGACTACGGGCGGGAAGGATCTTAGCCGGGCACCGAGTGCCTATCATTGCCCAGTGACAGCACGTTCTGAGCTGCCTGTCCACGTCTCCTCAGGGGCTCCAGCGGCCTTCAGCAGAACAGCTCCCTTAAAACAAAGGGCTTCGAGCCTCTGCCCTGGACTGTGAGCCTCTGCCCTGGGCAGTAAGTCAGAGGAAAAGCCCACAGGCTGAGCACCAGTGTGAGAGTCGCAATGACCACCCTCCTGTGGAGGCTACTGGGTGAGCCTGGGCATGGCTGCTACCTCGCCCCTTCTAGGCAACCTGTCCAGCGAGAGCTTTCCACCACATCCGGAGCAAAGCCCAAGGGGCCTTCAGCGCAGCCCAGACAGTGGGAAGAGCGGCCCTCACGCTGGCCCCTCTGGCCACTCGACGCATCTCTCCCACCCGCTATCATACTGCCCTTTGGATCTTTTGGGCCCAGAGGCTAAACAGTAAGGGGTGCTGGACAATTTCCCAAACAGACACGATCTGCTAGGTCCAGCTTTGCCTTCATTTTCCAGAACTTCTGATGCCCATACGAGGAGGAGGCTTGGGTGTTTGTGCCAAGGCCAAGAACCAGATTCCTGCCTCGACCTGACCGTTCCAATCTCATCCTTTGAGAAGGTGGGGTTGGGGTTGGTTTGCCACCCCAGTGTTTCTATTGAACAGTTAACGTGACTTCTCGTGTCTGCTGCTGTCCTGGGACACGTGCCACAAGAAGATGAGGATGGACGTGGAGAAGTGTTGGGCGGCTGAAAACCCTGATAGAAATGGGAATGTTTTTCTGATTTTGTTTTTTGTTCACATGGCTGAGGGCTCTGACCCAGGCGCGGCCCCAGGACTTTCCAACATAAGTGCGTGTCAGAATCACTGAGGAGGTCGGCGAAAATGGCTGGACTCAAGGCTGTTTCTGAATTAGTAGGTCTAGGACGGAACCAAGAATCTGTGTTTCTAAGAAGTTTCCAGAAGGTGTGACTGTTGCTAGTTTGAGACCACGCGGAGGTCCCTGGTTTAGGCCAGGTAATGGCTGGTGAAGACAATTTTAAAAGAATGACTCTGCTTGTTCCCCTTTCCTCCAACCCCTTCTCCTAAGAATATCAAGTATTCTTTATGTACTTTGGTTTTCTTTTTTTTCCTTTTTTTTTTCTGTACTAGGGATTGAGCCCAGGGGCACTTAACCACTGAGCCAATCCCCATCCCTTTTTGGTTTTTTATTTTAAAACAGGGTCTCTCTAAGTTGCTTAGGGCCTTGATGAATTGCTGAGGCTGGCCTTGAACTTGCCGGCCTCCTGCCTCAGTCTCCGGAGCCACTGATTACTGGTGTGTGCCACCAAGCTGGGCTTGTACTTTGGATTTCATTTCTTTTAAACTCAATGACCCATCCACCAAGTGCCAATCATGACTCAGATACCAAGTGCTGAGGCTCAAACCTTGATGCTGTCCCTTGGGTCCTTAAACCTTTTCAGTGGATACAATCAGATAAATTGGGAATTGCCACGTTGAGGGAGAAGTCCCCAAGAGAGGTCAGTCCAGCTGTTAAGTGATCGGAGGGCAGTTGCGGGGAGGAGAGTTTAGGAGGTGACCCAGGAAGGCATTTCCACAGGAAGCAGGAGCAAATCCCATGTGTGAGTCTTGGTGACTTGGAGAAGTTGAGAGGCATGGACAGGCAGGAAGGTGAGCTGGAGAGGGCTGGCCGCTGCGGATGAAGTGGCTCCTATGGTTTGAGGTTTTGAACTGAGTCCCTGCAATGGAAGGACTTTCATCTTTCCTGTGTCCGGTGTGGGGGAGTGGACTTTTCGAGGTGAGTCACCACCAAACACCCAGAGGTGGGTGCAGGCTTCCTTCCTGCCCTGGGGAGTGGCCTAGTGCCCACTGTGTTGACCCCCTTTCTACAATGCTCTGCAGACAGGTGGGCCTGAGGCCGGAAGCCAGTAGTGAGTAGGAGCCCCTGGCTGGGCGCGAGGCGGGTGCAGGGAAGGTGTGAGCCAGGAAGAGATTTGAGGTTTAAGCAAAGACCCTTTGCCTTCTGGAGGGGCGTGGGTGGGGAGGGGTGGGTGTGGAGGAGGAAGACCTGTGGCCTGGCCGGATGCTGCAGACAGGGGGCCAGAGCTTTCTCAGGTCCCAGGGGACTTATCCTTAGCTCTATGTGGGGCTTGCTCTCTCCTTTGGGAAAGTGATGTTCAGAGAGGCGTAAGGCCATCTTTATAATTTTTCACCACTTAGAAGACTCTAAGGAGCAGAGACAGGAGAAGAAAAAGGAGGCTGATGTCCCGAGAGTCTCATTACATGCACTGATATCAAACCTTTAAGATGCAGGGAGACTTCTCCCAGGCCCTGGAGTGCTTTGCCCACATCCCTGTCACAGAACCGTCACAGAACCGACTGCATGAACAGAAGCTTTATCTAGTGTGGATTCCTGTGCATTTCTCAAGGGCAGGGCCTGTCTTTGTCTCCCTAACACCCGACGCACAGTTTAATCAACGCCTGCATACACATGGGACAGAAACGTGCTCTGCATTGTAGGAGTGGTGGCAGTGATTCGGGGATCCTCTGTGGTGACCCCCAAGTCCCAGACTCCAGCACCACCCCTGGTCTCCATCTCAGCCTGGCCTGTGCTCCAACATTCCCCGAATGCTCACCTGCAGGTCTGTGGTCTCCACGCCCTCCAAGTTTCTCCCTTTCCAGAGTCAAGTCCATGCCTTCTGCTTCAATGTGCTCCCAAGAAAGTGTCTCAGAACCATGGAACCCCAGGGCCCTGCCTGCAGAGCAGATCAGCCCGCCACCCATGAGGTCATGGATCACGTAGACACAGAGCCTTGGATTAGGACGAAAAGAGCAGGAATGCAGGAAAGCAGCACCCTGTGTCTGCTGCACCCCAGTGTGCTGGGTGGCCCTGGGGATCTCTGTGCCTCCCTTTGTCCTCCTCAGGGGACTGGAGAAGAGAAGGTCTGAGGAAAGCTCAGACCTCAGAATCTCATTGATTCTTCCTCCTCTGACCTGTTCTAGAACCTGAGATTCCATAAAGTGTCCCCCAGGGTGTTTTGGTTGGTGTTTGTCTTTGTTTTGAGACAGGGTCTCACTAAGTTGCCCAGGATGGCCTTGAACTTCGGATGCTCCTGCCTCAGCCTCGGAGGAGCTAGGATTACAGATATGCTCCTTTGGGTCAGGCTTTGTTTTATATTGTCTATCTCCTTTCTACTCAGTCCTTCCTCTGCAGCTACAAATGCAATTAAGTTAGTCCGTGTTGCTTCCCTAGCCCTTGCCTTGGAAAAAAATTATTTTCTTGACCATGAATTTTTTTCTTCCTATATATATATATTTGTACTAGAGACTGAACCCAGGGGTGTTTAACCACTGAGCCCCGGCCCCAGCCCATTTTTGGTATTTTATTTAGAGACAGACTCTTGCTAAGTGGCTTACGGCCTCGCTAACTTGCTGAGGTTGGCCTTGAACTTGGAGATCCTCCTGCCTCAGTCTCAGGCGTGCACCACCACATCTGACTTTCCTGTTTTCAACCCCGTCTTAAGAAGCAGGCAAATGTGCTGCTCCCGATCCCTTCTTTCCTCCCACTGGCCCACCGCCTCCTGCTGGGCATGTTCGTCAGCACTTGGCCATAGGGGTAGTGGGTGGCCAGGGAGGGGCTGCCAGGGGCCATGTTCTCTCTCTCCAAGGGGTCTCCACACAAGGCTGTCCACTGGCTCCTTGTACCTTCAGTCTGGGCTTTCCGATCTCTTTTCCACCATGTCTGTTGCGCCCCCAGGTTTCTCTGTCTCAAATATCAGGGCTTCTCCACTCTGAGGCTCTCCTTGGAGGCTCACTCACACTCTTCCTCTACCACCCGTCTTCCGAGACATCGTGGGTGTCCCAGGTGTCTCTAGGTCAAGTCTTCCTGCCACTTGCACATTCAGCTTCCTGTTGGAAATCGCCACTTAGACGACAGAGAGGCTGCTTCTCTCGTGTTGGCTGGTGACCGCAGTGCCCTGCAAGCGTGGAGCTTGCCACCTTCTGTGACACCCTCTGGATTTGGCTTCTGCATGTCCTTGGAACTATTGGAGGATCCCCTACTGCGGGGCCCTGGCACATGCTGCTGCCTTGGCTTGGACCTCGTCTTATCTGTTGACTCTTGTGCATCTTGTGGAGCTCAGCTCCAGGCCACTTCCTCCAGGGGCTCTGCTTCATCCTGCAGAGCAGGTCAGGGTCTTGTTTAGATGTTCTCAGAATACCCTTTATCTTTCTCCCACAACATCCATCAACATGAAGGATCAATACGATTGTTTTTTGAGAAATTTGGTTGAAAACAATAGGAGGAGAGTTTTATAGTCCCAAGGGAACTTGGGGGTGAGAAGAGTGGCTGGTGGGGCCTCATGTGCTAGTTTAATTCTCTTGGTAGGTCCACGAGGAGGAGGGGGCTTTAATACAGGGGATTGGTTTTCTGGGTGTTGGAGAAAAATAAGAGTATTGAGGAGGAACTGAGGTGATCTGAGATACAAGGAGGAGAGAGGAAGGAGGGGGAGGAGGGATGGAGGCAGGGGAGGAGGGAGGAAGGAGGGGGAGGAGGGAGGAAGGAGGGAGAGGAGGGAGGGAGGCAGGGGGAGGAGGGAGGGAGGCAGGAGGAGGAGGGAGGAAGGAGGGGGAGGAGGGAGGGAGGCAGGGGGAGGAGGGGGGAAAGAGGGGGAAGAGGGAGGGAGGCAGGGGGAGGAGGGAAGTAGGAGGGGAGGGAGGGGGAGAAGGGAGGAAGGAGGGGGAGGAGAGAGGGAGGGAGGCAGGGAGGCGGGCAGATCACAGTCAGTCAGTGAAGCCCACAAGCTCTTGGCCTCCAGCAGCTTGGCTTCCTCTGAAGTGTGCTCTTCAACATGAACGAGGTCCAGATCCCACAGCCCAGGAGGAGAGAGGCTGGCCTGCTGCTGAGGAGCCAGGGTGCATGTGGGGGCCCTCCCGTGGCTTCCACGCAGTCCTGGACTTCAACACTGGAAGTGTGCACACTTGCTGGCTGGCACTTTCACCAAGAGCTTCCTGTTGGATGTGGCGGTGTGTTCTGTGGGAGCATGTTCTGCTGAGATAAGAAGCCTTCTCTCCATTTGACACCAGCGGGGAAACTGTCATTAATGGAGGTCTTTACATTCTGAGCCAAGAAGACCTTTCCTTCTAACTCTGGCGATAAAGGCTCTATGGAGGACGGCGGGGGGACAGATTCTGTCCTCATGGTTTCTAGCAGAATTGGGGCGATGTCAACATGCATTCACGGGAAGATCCATGAGGGCCAGGCTAAGCTGGGGGCACAGTGGATAAGAGTGCAAACTGCCCCTCCTGAGAACCAGAGAGCCCACTGAGGGGAGTTTCTGACAGCTCTGAGTGGCGATGCTGCCCCTTCAAGTCTGCCACTGTCCAGTTGGTATAAAAGAAACTGGCTCCCGGTTTTCCTTGCCAGGGAGCTCAACACTATGGTCAAGGTCAAAGACATGATCAGTCCAGCCCTGGAATTTTCGGACTCTTCAGGTACCAAGTATGCATCAGTCAATGGTGTCGTTGCAAAACAGAAACTTACTCCTAGGTATTTCAACAGAAGGGCTTTAATGCAAGGAATTGTTTTCCCAGGTGTTGGAGAAAAATAAGCGCACTCAGGAGGAACTGAGGTCATTCTGAGATACAAGCTGAGCGTCCCATACAAGCTGATACAATTCCAAATCTGAAAAGTTCCAGAATCCAAAATCCTTTGAGCGCTAACATGATACCACAAATGAAAAGTTCCAGTCCTGGTCTCTGTGAAAGGTGGCAGTCACAACACAGGTGCATAAAAACATGGCATAAAATAACCTTCAGGATATGTGCATAAGGTGTATATGGAACATCAGTGAGTGTCATTTATCTCCATAAATACATGCAAACAAATAAGCTATCTCAGTAAGTATATGCAAAAACATTACAAGATCCCCAAGGAGTCCGAAGTCCAGCACTTCTCTGGCCCAAGCATGCTGAACACGGGGTGCGCAAGCCACTGCCCCAGGGCTGCAGGAAGCAGAGGGCAGAGCTAGAGTTATGGGAATGGAGATCTTGGAGGGAGTGCCACAGAGCTGGGGCTTGGACCTCTGAGGGGACCTGGGAGGCTGGCCCTGGAAGGGCTGGACCAGCTGATGCAAACCCCTTGAAGGAGGAAGTCCTTCCACAGTCTCCGGCCTTCCACCACCTGCCAGGTGGCCCTTTCCCTCACAGAAGTCCAAACTGATAGGCAGCTTTCAAACTTGTCCCCCAGCCACTTATTTCCCTTCTCCGAAGCTGTGTAGGCAGAGTTGGGAAGCCCTGCTCCATTGCTACTTGGATCTTGGCACGGGCTGCTCCTGCATTGACTCTGCCCCTAGGTGTGCTGGGTGAGCGCAGTGCATGTATGGGACTAGGCACTGGGCCTGGCCTGGGTGGGCCCTCCACAGTGTCACCGTCACCGTGACCACCTTGATCATCCTGGTTCCGTGCCAGGCCCTGCTGCAGCATGATACACAGATCAAGATATTCGGGTCTCCACCCTCTTGGAGGTTAGGGTTTCATGGAAAGTTCTTTCTGTAGCGGTTTCAAATTAATTTTTTGTGTCTTTGCAAGTGACAGAGTCTCCCACCCCATTGGCCCCTCTTCTTGTTTTCTGTTCTCCCTTTTCCAAAATCCTCAGTGATGAGACAAGGCAGAGTTCTGGATGCCTTAAGGGGCAGGAAATAATGCCAGCTCCTCCTTTCCCCTCCTGCAACGCATGACTGGGTGGTTATTCATTGAACTCCGGCGTGTTCTCGCTAATGCCTTCTCCCCGTCTGGGGGGCTCTTTCCCTCTGGCAGGCCCCAGTGCCACTTACTGCAGCCATAAAGACCAACCTGCTCTGAGGCTCCTACAGCTTAAGCTCAGGCAAATCTCAGAGTCCCCTAAAGGATAAGAAGTTTGATTTCCTGGGATGTCCCTGCTTTGGATCATCTCAGAGGGTAGCTGAGACGGGAAGACTCTTTCCCTATTTCCTCTCTCATGGAGAAAGGGGGCTGTGGGTGGGGGCAGAGGAAGGAGACCAAGGATGGATCCAAAAATTTCCCTTGGATTCAGCTGTGACTGGGAAAGAACTAAAGTTGGCTGGTATTACACACATATTGGACCTAAAAGGAGGAGGAGGAAGGGGGAAGAGGAAGGGCTGTATTCAGCCCCTGTCCCCAGTTAGCCAATGCTTAGTAACAATCCTGGGCAGCATCGTGGGGAGTGTCCATACCTGAGCCCAGTGGAGAGCCATAAATTTGGCCTTCTGGTAAGTTCTCATGGCAGGAAGACCTGGGAGACGGGAAGACCAGCATCCCCTCTTTATAGACCAGAGGAGGAGGAGCAGAGAGGTCATGGAATTTGACCAAGGGCCAGAACTCAGCCCCAGGCCGGAGCTCTCAGAGGCCATCCCAGATGGTCCCACCACCTGGCCCTCCTCACCTCCCCTCGACACCCACCGCTGGCAGCAGTCCCTTTTTGACTTTCCCTAGTTAGAGAGTGAACCTGAGTCCCACTCTCCCCTGTTGGTTATTCTCCTCCACTCCCTTTGTTCACGTCCCTCTCCACTTCCTTCCTTCCCACGCCTTCCTGCTCTGGGCTCTAATGCCTCTGTCCTGGGTCTCTTCCAGTTGCTTTACTTCCCTGTATTCCCACCCAAGCTGCTTGCCTCCTCCCCATTCTCACCAGCTCTCAGCCCCTCCCCATCAAAGATGGCGGAGCCCCCCCCCCGCCCATTCGCCCTGAGTCTGGCCCCTCCCTCCCTTGGCAGGTTGGCCACCCCTTCCCTGCAGAATCTTGATTGCCTGCATGGCTGCTCAGGTTCTTTATCCCATCTTCCCCTCAAAGGCATCCACAGCTCCTCTGTTATTCTTGTATTAGCACTGAACCCATTAAAGCTAATTTGTTTGCCCTAATCTCCATTTATTTTTCCCTAGTTGATATTAGGTTTCCCTTTCTATTGCTCCAGCATGATTTTCTCTTTGTCTTCCTAATGGTCTACCCCCCTCTCTCTTCCTCGATTAATCTGGTTGGCTTCACTGGGTGGTTTCAAGGCCTTTCTCTCCGCCTCCCACAGCCCTGGGATTAACCCTGTCACCTCCCTCCCAGGAAGGACCCCAGTGTGTGGGTTTCCAGAGATGTAGCTGCTGCAAAAGTCACCAGCCCTCTAAGCCCCCTACGAGAGGCAGTGCTGGACCTGCGGCCCGGCCTGCTCCGGAGGAAGCCATTTTGCAAGCCTTAGGTATACAGGAGCCAAAGAGCTGGAGGTACATGGGGCACCCAGAGGCTGCTCGGAGTCCAGGAGGGGTCCCTGGGCAGGCTGGCCTTTGGGATCTCCCAAGGATTTCTGCCGGCTCTCTCAAATCCTTAATGGTGGGCCAAACAACAGATGGGCCATTTTTTCTTTGTGGCTAAGCCTGGGTACTTTCTCCCAAGCTGGAGACACACTTGCTCCCCTTCCTGAGGAGGGCCACCCATGGCCCTCTGCCTGTGTCTCTTATTCAGGTCTGATCTGGACAGGCCACGCCTTACTGCCCGGTGCGGCTCAACTCACAGGGCGCAGACCACCACTTCTCCTGCTGCCCACTGGAAGGGCCGGCGGAGCTCAGGAACTTCCCCTTGGGTCAGTTGACCCAGCCTTTTGGAGTGATGTCACCAAACCTGTAGTTTTAAAAAGTTCCTCTGGTGAGCGTCCAGTTTATATCCACTCAGTAGATGTCGATAGTTAGGCACTGAAATTATTAATTAATGAATTAACCATGAGCTGGTTGGCAGAGGTTCCTTGGAGATTTACTGGAGGTCATTTTCTGACTTCTTCTCACTGAGCTTCCTGGAGGCCTGCAGACTCCTGGCATTGCCCCTTGGCTGCGGGGACCCTCTGGTTGCACAGCCAGGCCCCGGGCGCTGTGCTCGGATCGAGTGGGGACACCTGCTGGACACACACTTTCACACCAGCGTCCATGCACATCACTGTGCTGTGTGCCCCTGACCCACAGTGGCCTGTGGCTGGGACGCTGCACCCACTCTGATAATATGCCAGTAGGTGTGTGAGGTGGCAGGGAGATGGTTTCAGAGTGGAAGATAGTCCTGGCCCTTGAGACACTTGTCTTACAGGCTAATGACCTTGACATTGGGAACCTCGACATGTCCAATCCGTTCCTGTGCTATCTCCTGTTTTCCCAAGCCCTGAGGAGTACCGCCCCGCGGGCTGGGAGTGAGAGTGTGACCCTGTGGGGGGTCAGTGGACCATCCAGGTCCCCATGACGTACGCTATCATGAAAAACTAGGGTCACATGACTCTGTGAACTGCTGGCTCAGAGGTCCCATGCTATAAATGTGGTGTAGTGAGCACGGCTTTAAACGTCACCCAGAGGGGGACAAGGAGGGAGACCAGAGCTGGCTAGAAGAGGGCCTAGTGGGGACAAGAGAACACCAGAGTGGAGAGAAGAGGGACAGGGAGGGAAGAAAGGGGAGAGGGGATGAGAAGGAAATGCCATTTGTAGCTGGGGTGCCTGTGGTGGCTGAGAGGTGGGAGGAGTGGGGGAGTTGTGACGTCACAGGAAGCGGAGACAAGGGGACAGAGACACTGCCTTTTCAAGAGGGTGGAACTGAATAACGTGAGCTGTGCTCTCCCTCCAGGGCTCTTGGCTTCTGAAGTGTCACTAGGACCAGAGAAGTGACCAGCTCAGGGAGGAGGGACAGCGGGCTCAGCCTGAGAGAGACAGCAAGTGCATGCGTGTGTGTGACCAGCTGCGTGTGCGTGAGAGAGATCTGTTCCCCACTAGGTTCAGGTCACCCGCCTGCGGGGGGCTGACGCATGGACAGCTTTTTGAGCAACACCCTAAGTCAGATCTGAGACTAAACTACATCTGTGCTTTCCACGCCTGTTGACAGTCTCCCCAGAACCTGGCACCATAGCGAAGAGGGTCTCCCACTCCAAAGCCACACTCCTGGCTCAGGAGGAATGGGAAGGGACAGACACACCTGAGGCTGCGCGCTCAGGGAGGACCCCGGGTGCTGAGAATTGGGAGGCCTGATTTGGCCGGCCCTGTCACCTGTGACCATGCTGGTGGCGCCTCACTTCCACAGGGCAGTAGATCCCACCCGTCCTAATACTGACAACTCCAGGACTGACCTCAGGCTTGGGAACAGAGGCCACACACCCCCCCAAGAAGGGGTGCAGGACGTGCTCTGTGGAGACATGTCGTGCAGGTGCCCCAAGTAGCAGACTACCAGAAGTGGCCCTGGTAGAGAAGTGGCCCTACCGTAAGAAGACAAGGGAAGGCCCCCATGGTGGGCCCCCTGGGCTGCCGTGGCCAGCAGACAATCCAGGAGTGAAGTCAAGAGAAGCACGCAGTCACGTGCACAGTGACAACACAGCACACTTCTCAGAAAGTCCCCAGCGGGAAAAGAAGCTGACCTGTCCATCTCAGGCCACAGGCCCACTTCCTGGCAGGGCCAGGATAGACCTTATGTCTTATGACCTGGGCCTGTGTCCATTCTGCCACCGCAGGAGGCCTGTAGGGCCATCTTGGCTGGGGCCATCTTGGCAGTAGAGGGAGGGATGGCAAGAGGTAGTGGGCTGTGCTCTGAACCAAGGCCACTGCGGGTTCTTTGTCAGTGTGATTGCTCGTCATTTTTACCTTCTTAAGCATGGAACCCACACTTGAGGCTCTCACTGGGGTTCTGGGTTTGTGAGGTAGAATCCTCTCCTCTGTGGGGGCAACAGGGAAGGTTCTGGAGGACAGGTACTGGCTTCCCGTCCTCTTTCTGCCAGTCCCAAACCAGGACCCAGAGCAGCTGAGGGCCCGGTGGGGGCTGAGCCAATGACATGCCACACTCTGACTGTTATCATCGATTTGTGTCCCCTCCCATTCCTAGTGTAGTTCCCAACCTCAGAATGTGGACTTTTTGGAAACAGGGTCTTAGCCGATGATGGCGTTAGGAGGAGGCCATTAGGATGGGCCCTGATCCAGCGTGACCATGCTCCTATCAAAAGGAGGAAGTGGACCCAGCGACAGCAAGACAGGGAGGAGACTGCAATCATGTTTTCAGGAGCCAGCGGACACCACAGACCACCCCTGGAAGCTGGGGGAGGGACAAGGAGCCAATTCCCCCCCACAGCTCTCAGAAGCCCCTCATGCTGACACCTGGACTGGACACTTCTGGCCTCCAGAGCTATGGGACAATGAATTGCTATTGCTTAAAGTCCCCAGTTGGTGGTACTAGGTCACGGCAGCCCTAGCCAACCAATGCAGAGATGGACCCGTTTTCAACCTGCACTGGCCACAGCGAGCACGGGAAGCCCAGGGGACGTCTTTCCAGGGTATTTGGCCTCCCACCCTTCCCCCATGTGGCTCCCCAGCCACCAGGTTAGTGAGAAGGAAGGGCCTGAAGGCTGCCTCACATCTCACCCTCCTTCAGGGCACCTGCTTCTCTTGACATCACGACCTCCCCACGGAGCCACCATCCCAGTCTCCATTCTTGACCCTTCCACCACATGGCCAACTTCTTCTTTAATGGAAGAATGTCAATGAGCCAGCTAACAAAGCCCCCAGGAAGGCGGCCATCACCCTTGGCCTGCTGGGCTGGGTTCCCCCAGGCTGCCAGGACACCCAGGCTCTCCTTCTTTTCAGACTTTTCCCACCTTGGTCCAGTCTGCAGGGGGGCTCTTCACTGGCCGCAGGTCCACAGGCCTCGTCAACATGCTGTTGGGGAAGCGGTTCCTGTTTAGTCCAATTTAGCAACCTTCATGGGGCCTTGGTTACAGCAGGGCTGGGAGTCACAACAGCCCACAAGGGAGGTGGCCCTGGGAGCCCCACTTCATAGACAAGAGCAGCATCTTGGAGGGGTAAGTAGGCTGTGCACAGCCAGTTAGAAGCAAATCTAAGGTTACACTCAGGTAGATCTGCACCTGCCCTTGACCAGATGGAAGTCTCTGGAAGCAGGAGACATTATCCAAGGAGAAGGGCTGTGTACTTAGTGAACTTTCATGGGAGTCTCCACAGGGGACAGGCCTCCAGCTGGCCTCCACTGGGCCTCTGATTCTGGATCAGTTTCTCAAAAGTTGATTTTTCTAAGTCTGTTCGGTGTCACTAAAACAAAATACTCAGAACTGGGCACCTAATCAGGAAAAGAGGCTTATTTTGACTCAAGGTTTTGGAGACTGAAAAGTCCACAGTCAGGCTTCCCATCTCTGCTGAGGTGCTCATGCTGTATCAACCCACAAAATCCTGGGTCTCACTTCATCAGAAACCACTCTCAACGGAACTAATCTGTTCCCGGGAGGACCAACCTCTCCCATGACAGGGCCCCACCTCTTACAGTTTCTACCAACTCTCAATGCCCTCATGTTCACATGAACCTTGGGTGGACAAACCGTATCCAAATCCAGATATTCAAATCACAGAGACTGCAAAAGCATCCACAGGAGCTTGTGAAGGATGCAGATTTCCAGGGTCTTACATTTACTAACAGGTATTAGGGGTTTCTGATGCTAGATTAGAGATGAAATTGAAAAAAAAAACAAAACCCTTCTCTATAGCCAAGAAAAACAAAGAAGAGAGGGGAGGAAGAGACAGAGGAGGAAAGGAGGTTCCTCCACATAACAGATATTTTGTAAGTACCGAGTATTTGTCTACTATGCACGGAACATGGTTAGAGTCTTAGCCATACTCGACTCGGTACTTACAAGAACCTTGCAACCCTCGGTCCTCGCAGGTGCTCTCACCTGAAGTCTATCTAACTACCTTGCCAGGTTGATGCCCGGGTCCACCAGGCAGGTGCCCTACAGGGTCAGCTGCACAAATCTGTGCGTGTGCAGCTTCTGTGGGACGCTGCTGCCTCACCTGGCTACCCTGCATTGAGGCTTGTGTGCCACCTGGCTCGTGTGCCAGAAAGATGCCCCAGGACCAGGGAGGGGACGTGGTGGGGCAGCTCCAGCCCTGATGGCTGTCTCATCGTCTCTAAAGAGCCGTGTTCCTCATTTCTTCAGCCCCCTGCTCTTCATTCATGGTAAAGAAACTAGAAGAGTAATTACAGCAAGATCACAGGAAAGGATCAGGTGCGCTTCACATGGAGAAAACTATAGACAAAACTCAAATGTGCAAATTAGGTCAACCAGTAAAACAATAAAACTCGTTATTAGAGAATTAGGCGAAAATTATCAACACAGACATTCATAGTCCTCACTTGAGATTGGATTTCATGTAAGGTGCTGGGTCTGAACAAGTTGTTCTATCTAGGCTTAGAGGTAGGATGTCACTGGAAAAAGCCGAGTGACAAGCTTGGTTTGTTACAGGTACTGAGTGCCAGGGAATGGCAAGTCAGACGGGATGGCCACTGAAGGTTGAGGGGGGCTGAGGGTGGAGAGGTGGAGCATGATCAGCATTTGCAGGCTGCCGGCATTCGATGGGCAAAGGCCCAGTGGTGGGAGTGTTTTGAAAACAAGGACCAGTTGGCTGGAACCTGGGTCTGCACACAGAAATGGTGGGAAATGGGGTCAGGGAGGTGGGATAGTCTAGTCAGATTGGACACCAGCAGTAGGCCCCAAATGTTTGCTAATGATTGGATTAAGAGGAAGTGTAAACAGGAATCTAAGATGATTTTGGAAAATCACCAGGCGAAGTTTCTCTGGAACAGGGCCAGGAGAGGACAGAAACTGGAACATTTTGATGATGTGAATAATCTAGCTATCACAGATTATTGCCACAGCTGTTCTACTTAATAAAAAACATTATCAAGCCCAAGGGGCACAGCCAGGAGGTAGGTGGCTCTGGCAGAGAGCTAAAAAGAATATGAAAATTCCAACCCCCAAAGCCTTAGGTCAAGCCAGGATGGAAGTTCCAAGTACAAGTCAGTGAAAGGCCTGAGACTTTCTAACAGCAGCTTAGAGTCAACACCAAGGACTGGCTTCTCTTGTAAAGGGCCCGGGCAGCAGGTCTGGACCCCGCCCACCTCCCCAGTGCTGTCCTTCCCAAGGGCACATGCATCTCTGCTGGGGTCCCACGGGATGGCTCCCAGCCCAGCGCTTCCCTCCACCCTTGCTCAGCATTTTTAATCTGTCTAGACTGAGGCCTTTCTGCTCTCTCTCCAACTGTGGCTAAAAGTCCAGTTTGCTTTTCTCTCTTTTGAATGTCAACATGAAGACAGAGGCCATGGATCTTGAGCTCTGTAACCCCAAAGCCCAATGCCAGGCCTGCCCCACGGAGGGGCCCAGTAGACATTTACTTACTGAATTGAATGGTCAAGTAATTACACTCTTTGAAGCAATTCCGAGTTAGAACTCAGGGTTTTCCCAGCCAGGGGATGCCTAGTTGGGTGAGAGGGTGTCATAAGAATAGAGTAAATGAGATGGTAGGGGTCAAGGTGAGAATTTTCACAGGGCACTCTGAGATGGACTGTGCTCCAGCAAAGCACCTGAGTTCCTTAAAAGATCATGGCACACCTGCTCTACCATGTGCCTGGAATGAAGGGGGCCTTGGTTAGGAAAAGCAAAGGTGAGTGAAGGTATCCTGGGGATTCCTTCTGAGGGAGAGAGGCAGGTCCAGCTCAGCATTTCACATAATCAGGGGCCACGATCACTATGTGGCCATCAGACAAATCCAGCCTCAAGCTGACACCGCTATTCCGACACCGGTCAGGACATGGGGCACCTGGAAGGTCTGTGTTCTGCACAGAGTGTTACAGAACAGGGAGCTCAACATGGCAAAACCGTAATGTGCTAATCAATCAGATCCCAGATCCTAAGGGGAAGATGGGGTAGTGGCTCCTAAATAGAAAAATGTGCACCTTGAACTTGAAGGTATTTTATCCATAAAAGTACTTTTTCCTGCTAGTGTTTTAGGTTTTATCTATGGGTATCTCTGCTCACCCTGGGAGAGAATCAGTGGTTTATGGAAGTTCCACTGACCCTGACTGCTCGGATGTGCAAGAGGTCCAGGATGACAGCATATTGGTGCAATAGCTGTGAACACGTTTATGCAAGTGTTGGGACAATCTGCAGCTATGGTTGGCTTCTATGTTTCTTCTTCAGGTTTTAGTGTGTGAGCTGGGGCGTGCTGCTTGTTAGGCTGTGGGGCAAAAGCTGAGGGTCCCCCTGGCGTGGAGCTTCTGGGAATTCTGGGTGAGGCAGACGTTAGAGAGGACATTCTCATGGCCTGAGCAGAAGAGCCTGCTCAAGACAGCCCTCAGCCACCCGTCCTTGATGTCCATCCTCAGGGGACCTGAGAGGCCAAATTCTGGAGAGGATGGGTCCTGCTGCTATTGCCACTGTCCACCCAGGAGGAAGAACCAGCACGCACCCCAGAGTAATGGTAGGGGCTGATGCTGCCCAATGACTGACTGTCCTTGAACCTAATCTGAAAACCAGAATGCTGAACCCAAAGGTCTGAACAGGACCTCAGTGACCACCTGTGTCCAAAACATCAACGAGGGACTGGATCTGCAGAGCAGGCATGGTGGGCATGACGGGCAAGGCTGGACACTGGAGCTCCTTTATTCAGACCTTGCACCATAGGTTGCAAGACCAGGGAGGTCACAGGTCAGTCACCTCGTGTCTAGGGGACTCCCACTTGCCCTACCACATCTACCACCTCTTCCTCCTAGCAACTGCAGGTTCAGCTGGAACTCTTCAGTTGCACCCGTGATTTCAGAGCTGAGTGTCTGGGCGTCTATGAGAGTAGGGGCTTCTCGGACCTTCGTTTCAGTTTATCACCCCTGGGCCTAGGACAGTGTTCGATGTGAACGCACACACATGGTTCATTATGTTTAACGTGTGTGCAGGTGAGCAGTGTGTGTGTATTGTACGTGTGCATCTGTGCAACAGTGCTGTGTGTGTCATGTATGCAGGACTGGAATGAAGACAGCCAGAAACCCAAGCTGCAAATTTTAAGGAGGCAGGCTCTCTCGAGGCCAACCCTGCCCTGCAGGAGCCTGAGACGTGTTGTGTGTGCGTGTGTGTGTGTGTGTGTGTGTGTGT
>NW_026000020.1:9461943-9503962 GCF_001458135.2 Marmota marmota marmota
CCCCCACCCAAACTGCTTCTTTTATCTTTTGGTTCCTTCTGTACTCGGAATCACAGAGCTTAAAGCTGCTCAACTCAACTGAGAACTCCCGGCACCTCTTGGATTGATAAATAGAGCAGCTTTAAAATGCTGAGAGCTGAAGACAGACCAACTGTGGCGAGAGAGAGTAAACACATCCATGCGCCAGTCAACCCTAGCAAGCGCCTCGCTGAGATTACAAACTGGAGTTCCTGCCGGAGCCGGAGGATGCTCCTGCCCTCTGGGGGGACCAGAACCACAAAGCAGCCTTCCCTGCCTCAGTCAGAAGTGCCCCCCAGCCAGAGTGAGGTGCCTGGGAGTCTTTTGGGGATCCGGTTTGGATGTTCTTAAGCATGACATGCTGCCAGCGTGTTCCCCACGGGTTGGGTTTTGTGTTTAGAAATGTACCAAGAGAAGAGAGGGATCAGCTTCATTCCTCCTGCTGGGGAAGGGGCTCCTCCCTTCACCCCCAAGCTCTCTGAGCAGTGAGAGAATTGGGATTTTTCACAAAATGGAATGTGATAATGACATCATTTGATAGAAAAATTTGAGAAACTTTTCCTATGAAAAATACATACTTCCCCCCACTCCCCTCCTGGACACACACACACACACACACACACACACACACACAATTGTTTTTATGAGAACCAATTAATAAATGCTAATTCATTCAGGCATATCTTCACTAAATTACTGTTTCATTTAATTGCAGGGGAATTTTCCATTACTAAACTCTCCCTTGCCGATTTTTTTTTGCATTATTTATATTTTTTTTTCAGTTTCACTCATAGTGAGGTTGGTATGCGATATTATCTGCTGTTTGTATGCCTTAAATTTCTTTTTCATTTAAGATGTTTCCTCATTCTTTCAACTCCACAAAATCTGGGAGAAGCATCATTAAAAGGAGACAAGATTTTATACATAAACGATTGAAAAAGGCACTGGCTGAGATTAACCTGACAGGAGCGCATCTCATCTGCGAGATTGTGTTCCCCCCCTTTCAGGGCACTGGAGTCTGGGTGCCTCCTCTTTGGATTAATGCGGGAATGTTTCCTGATGTCAGTAAGTCACACATTATCTACGAAAAGACTCCACATGTAACTGGAGGTGAGGATCACTGAAGCTTTAATGATAAAATAAAAATAATAACACTCAAGTCCTTTTATCAGTTCTCAGAGCATGATGTGTACTTTTTTTTTTCTTTCTTTCTTTTCCATGGACCCCAAGTCAAAACTTTGATGCCCAACACCCAATATCCTAATCAACTGGCTTCCAAAGATTCCTCTTTTTTTTTAATGCATAGAAAAGTGGGGTTTGGGAGTGATGGTTAGGGGTGGCATAGGGGCTGTGGTAGAGATTTTGTGTTCAAAAGCATATGTTTTGAAGCAGGATTTTAATCTTCTCCTACTGATGACAAAGGTTCTGTGCACCTGGCAACCTTCTTTCTGAAATAAGTGCTTCCTTTTCTTCTCCCTGCCACTTCCTTCTCTCTCCTCCCCTCCCCCATTGACTCCATTTCACTATCCTTCTTTTTCTCTATATTCTTTCCTGTCTCTCTCTCCAACAGGAAAATGTTCTGGAGGATGTAAATGATTAAACTGTTTACACCAAGATTTAGGTATGAGACAGCATGACACCATAAGTAAAGTTTCACCTTTACACCCAACTCCATCAATAATTACAGAACGGGGATGATCATGGGTAAATCTTTCCTACAATTAGCTCTTACAAAAATGATTTCATTTCTTCTGAGCCTACCAAGTTCTATTGATTTTGCTTTTCACACACAAAAAAATTAATTACAAAGCAGAGAAACCTGCTTCAAAATGAAGTGGGCACATAAAGGGCTTGTGTATCTATCCGTGGGAACATCTATGCCCGTGAAATGTGCACCTCCTTAAAACTGGAGACGTGGAGCTATAAATAGAAAGTTTTGATATATTGTACTATGTGTCTGCCTTTGAACCAAAATATATCTTAGTAATTAAAATCCCATGAGATTGATTTTTTTGTGTGTTTTCTTCACTTTCTTTGTCCTCTTTTAGGAAAATCAGGCAAAGAACTTTTGGGTGAAGACTGATAAAATTAATTAACTTCCCTTCCACCCCCCAAAAAAGTCCCAAATAAATGCTTCCAATAGACATCAAAAAAGTGTCAATTAGAAATAATTACTTCTTATCAATCAGTGGGGCAATTAAAGTGACAGAGCTTGAAAAGATACTTATCTTAAAACTAATTCACAAGGTAGCTAAATTATCTCCTAATTAACTTGAATTGAAGAGAGTAGGAGGGCAGACCATCTTGAAACAAAGATGAATAGGGGAACCCCAATACCTCTATGTCCTCCACACTGTCTCTCCTCTCAAGACCTTTTTTCCAACCCAGGCAAGAAACTCCAGGAAAAAAATAAATTCTCCCCAAATGTATTTCCATTTCTTTCCCCCATTCTAAAGCCAAGAAGGTGGTCCAGGGCTTTGGATCTCCGTGGGGGAATTTAGAGGCATCAGTCCCTCTTGATCTGACTTCTCATTTTACCGCCTGAATGATCTATTTTCTGGGAAAGGAAGAGAGGACTGGGACAAGTTATTTCAAACCTAACTTTTAATGACAGTTTGCTTGCTTTTACTAAACTCTCCACCTCATTGATATGGTATTATTTACATTTTAATATCTATGTGTCCTTTATTGTTTCTTATGCGCCTTTGAATATTTTTTTAAAGGTTTTTGCTCTAGAAGATCTTGTTCCCTGATGCAACAAAAATCCCGGCGGATGTTGACCTGCGCACGGTAAAATAATCCACTGGCAGGATCCCTTTAGAAGAAAGTCATAGAAGATACTATGATCTCAGCAAAGCAAGATTAGCCAAGGATGAGTACAGAGTGAGTCGCGGGGACCTGCGAAGCGGAAGCGCGCAGGAAACTTTTCGGGGCGTTTGGGATTATGGAAAGGGTGCGCTCGGCCTCGCTCTCACGAAAAGCCAAACAAACCGATGCTCCCGCCCAGTCTACTCCGGGGAAATTTTAAACGGAAAGTCTCCAGGAAGTCACAAATGGAGGTGCCTGAGGGGAATTTAGGAAGCTGCTGGAACTTAAGAGAGGATGGACTTATAAAAGCAAGCAGGATCAATTTATGAATTTAGCTCTATTTGGGACAATGTCAAGTAAACTGACCAGAAAGAAGGAAAGTCTTCGGCTCAGGTTTTCGGAGAAGCTTCAGGAAACAGAGGGGACAACCTTGAACCATTTGACAGTTTTTGGTCGATTTTCTTCTTCTCCTTCTCCTTCTAGCATTAAATTAATGGAGAAAGTTCTGTTCTCTCTCCCTCATAGCTTTTCTTCTTTTATTTGTTTTGGAAAGTGGCTAGGAGAAGCCCCTTTGACTCCCCAAGAGAAAAATACCTGGCCAGGTCAGGGGCAGACAGCTCCTCCTCTAAACGCAAAGGCAATTTGCATCTGAGCTTATGAGAAAGCAGTGTCCATTTGGGGGACTCGGCTTTATTGATCACAAATGAAGTAAAAGTAAATGGTGCCTTTTGTTTTTCCTTCTTTTGTTCCCATTTATTCTAATGAGAGCCTACAAAATGAAAATTAAGCAGGGAGGGAAAAACAATAAGCCAGCCCCAGGGCTTGTGACATCGGGTTATTTCTCTGGCAAGGGTCACAGGGGAAGGGTCTCGAGCAGCCCGGTAGATTCGAGGTCCAGAGTACTCATTCCTCTCATCACGGTCCTAAAGGTCAGGGGAAGGTCGAGGGGAAAGGCCGAACCCCGAAGGCGAGCGAGTGGCGAGGATCAACCAGGCTTCGGATCGATCCGGCACCCGGTACCGCGCGCTTGGCCTTCCAGCATCGTCCAGATTCCAAGGGGGAGGCGTCGTCGCCCAGTACCCGGGTTTGACTAAAGACTAATGGGCCTTAGAAAGTGGTCTAGGAGAGCGCTTGGCTCCCCGGAGCAGACCCATAAGGGGTGCCAGGCAGTTCCGCCCGGCTCCCGGCCTTGCCAAACCTGCGGCGTCCGGGATCGGCAGTCAGGTCGGTACCCCAGGTCCCAAAAGCGGCCCCGCGTCCGCAGGGGGCGGCCGTGATGTCGGGCCACACTTTCTAAAGGAAGTAGGGGACAGGGAGGGAGCATCCTGCTGACTCGTCTGCCTTTTCGGAGCGAACCCGGGTGAAAAACCTTTCGGCGCCGCAGGGGTTGCCGGCTCCCCTCCTCGCGGAGCCTCTGCCCTGAGACCGGCGACTGTGCGGCACAGCCGGGTCCAGCGGCGCTCGCTGCTAAATAGAGATCTCAGCCGCGCGCGGCGCGCTTTCTGACCCTCCTTATTATAACAAATGTCCCGTTTGCCGAGCGGGACTTCATATTCGCAGAGAATTCATCTGAAATATTGATTTCCTCTCACTTCGCCGGCCCAAATCGATAGCGATGCGCCCTGGCCCCATAAATCGCCTTCCCCGCCGCTGGCCCGGCTCCATCCATCACTGAAGGTCCAGCCGCGCCTTCGCCCGCTGTCTGCACTGGCTGCGCATCTGGGTGGCCATGCCCATCGCGCCCAACAGCCCCGACCCTGGGGCTCATGCCCGATACAGACCCCGCCCGGCCCCGGCCCAGAACGGGGAGAGCAGGCACCGTGGCTAGGGAGCTCGAGCGCTTCTGAAGGCCCTGGTTCCGGGCGCAGGGGTTCAGACCCGCGGGCAGCCTAGTCCGAACAAGCGAATGCCCCGCGCGCCGGTCCCCGCCTGCTACGTGCAGGGCAGGAAAGCATCCCAGAGCTCCAGAGTGCTCCACCAGCTCCAGGCCTCCGGCCACAGTCTCCTTTCCCTTTGGCTTGAGAGATGCCAAGGACCCCCCATCCTGCGAGGGGAGTCATGGGCCAAGGACTGCGAGCACCCGGAGAGAAGGGATTAGAGGTCGGGGGCTAGGAGCTTCAAGTCCAGCACCCGCGGGGATCAGGGCCTCAGAACATGCAGGAGGTCCACCCTAGTGGGCCATGCAAGACGGTCGTGAGACGCAAAGGACAACCCTCGTGACCCCCTAGAGAACCCCTCACCGCTCTGTGTTGTCCGCGGAAACCAAGGCCTGGGGAGGGCGGCTCAGTCCGGCCAAAGGGGACCCGAGAACAGTGAGGAGGCCCCAGCGGTAAGCCAGGCCCGAGGCGTCCCCAGCCGCGTCCCCACGCAGGTGGGTCCCGCAAGCCCCAAGCGTAAGCTGCCGAGCCCCACCGACCAGAGCGCACGCACGGACGCACGGCGGCGCGGGGGGCTCTGGGGTCCTAGCCGCGCCGCGTCCTTACCGGATCTGATGGAGTTGTGAGGCATGGCCAGGGAGTCGCTCGCAGCCTGCCGAACACTCGGGGCTTCCTTCACGCTGGTCCCAGCCGCGCCCGCCGCCAAGCCGCTGCCCTGCACAGACCCAGGGGAAGGGACTTAAGATTCGATGCCCTTAAGCTTAGAACACCCCCCTCCCCAGGCCCTGGACCTTAGACTTTCTTAGAGTGCCAGGAGTCAGAGGATTTGGGGAGGAAGTGGAGCCCACCTCAGCCTGGCCTAGCTAAATGCCTGTCCGGAAGATGCGGGTTTGTAGATGCCCGAAGAAGTCCCAATTCCAGCCTCGGTACCCTCTCCCCACACTGCCCCAGTCCTATCCCATTTAACTTGAGACGGAAAGGGCTGTTAGTTGGCCTGGGGCCCTCTCCTTTCACGCATCCCCACTCTCTCCCAGCCAGCCCTCACCTAACCTCTGAGCGACATACCTGGCTGGCTGGCCACAGGCCCTCACTGCCTGGGTCCGCCCCCCGAGGGTGCCCTGGGCCCGGTGTCTCTCCTCGTTTTGAAGTTTGTTCCCATCCACCCGGCATCGCCAACCGGTTTTATCCCGCCGAGGCCCTGGGAGATGGGTCTGGCGAGGCTTGCAGGCCGCGGATTGGCTGGCTGGGTGCAGGGGGGTGCGGGAAGGGGAGGATTTTGCAAGGGGGACATGGCTGAGTGGACTCAGGAGTTAGAAACGTTCGCTGGAGCTTCTGTTTCCAGCGGAGGGAAGAGGGCCAGGCAGCTGAGCCCCAAGTCGGCAGGCCTGGAAATGCTGGAGGAGTAGGAGATGGAGGCCTCGCGCCTTAGGGTGAGGGCCTCTGGGGCCTCCCAGGTCGCTGACTACCAGAGGCAGAGGCATGGTCTGGCTGTGACACCCTATGGTCCTCCCCCGCCCCCAAGTCTGTTCACTGGGAAGCAGTCCTTCCTTTCTTTCCTTGTCTGGAGGGAACTTTTTCCATGCCCAGTTCTTTCCCTAGAAACCTGTTCACAGGGCCATAGGCAAGAAGGTCCCACCTTCCCACTCTGGTGTGCACCTCTTCCAGGTCAGACTCCTGAACAGCCCTGAAGCCATCCCCTATGGGCCACACAGGCAGGATCCACACCCTGTCTTTGGGAAGTTAAGGAATGGTCCCATTACCCATGCCAGGGAACTCCTTTCTTTTCCTGAACACATGCACACCTCCTGTCCCCTTTTTCGATGGATGAGGATTTTGAACTTGGGGAAAGAGTTTAGAGAAAGAACAGTGAGGGCCTAGATTTCACCTCCTCCTGGAAGGGCCTTAAAAGGGGCAGGACTGAGCTGACCGAGGTCCTTGGTTGCAGGACTCAACAGCCTCTGCAATGTGGGGGTCTGGATGTAGATGAGGAGGGGTCCTTTGGGAGGAAGAGAGGTGCTTAGTAATGGCAAGAGCTGCCCCCTGTTTCTTTGTAGTTCTTCTCTCTTAGGGAGTCAGGGTCCATGGAAAGTTGTGAGTATGCAGGACAAGTGTCCTGGAGCACCCTCAGGCCAGCAGGGTTGGCTGGGCACTCCCTGCTTTTAGCAGGGATCTCTGGACCAGGTTCACAGCTGTAGGACAGCCCTGTGGGTGTGGAGGAGCCATGCTGCCTCGAGGAACTGCTCTGGGGTATGGAGGATAAGATGCTGGGGGAGGTGGAAGGGAGTGAAGGGGAGAGAAACTGAGGGGTGTAGGGGGCGTCTCTGTATGTGTGGGGCCTGTGTGTGTGAACACTCACAAGTTTTCTTAATTTAAAAAAAAAAGTAATCCACTACTTCCTCCTACCTAGGCTTTCTCATTTCTTGGTTTAGGATAAATTTATTTTGTGAAAAGAAAAAGAATGTGTATGTCTCTAAATGAGATCCTTCACCTTTGTAAAGGGCTCCCAGTGAACGTAATCTGTGCTTTTTTATTTTAAGTGTTTCTCCCGAATTGTTCTTTAAAATTCTCGGTGGCTTTTGAAGGTTAGGATTCTCGACCTCTCTGGTCAGACCCCTTGGAGAGAAAGATTGAAGATGAATCTCGGTGTAGGCCCCGTGGACCCTGTGGGCTGGCTTACCATGTGGATCCCTGCTGGGTCACTGGAGGGGAGCCAGAGGAGATGGAGGCCCAGTGGAGACTCTGGTCACCATTACCGGAGCTCTCTCCCCACTAGGGTGGCAGTACCCAAGGGAGAGTCTCACAGGCCCTCGTCCAGACAGTTCTGAAGACCTTGGTGGTTCCACCAAGCCAAGGACTAGAAGGCGCCTAGTCTCGGCTCAGGCATCCCTTCTTCCGATGCTCTTTTCACTTCCAGCAAAACAAGACCCCTGCCTCCCTCTGCTTTGGGGCAAAAGTTTTCAAAGGACAAACCCAGCAAGTTATGATCAAAACATTCCTGTCCCATTGGTGAACTCGTTTTACAAAATCACTTTAATGAAAACTTAACTTGCAACTGTGCAGATCTAGTCCTCAAAGAAAAGCACGCCCACGTGCCTTGCATTTACCCCACACATACCCCATCTGCCCTTGTAGATGATCAGGAAGGACAGTTGGCAGAGAGGACGCAGAACCCATGAGCAGTAGGAACACAGTGATCCCTGATGCAGAGGCAAACACAACTGGCTGTGTGTCCTGAGTACAGTTAGAAATCAGGTCTGGGCGCTCTGGTATGTACTGATCCCCTGGGACCCAGGCCAGAGTGTCATCAACTGGGTACCCCAACTCTGTCTCTCCGGCACCAGTCCCCTCCCTACAAAAATGAAGGGTTTGAAATACATATATATTTTTAAATTGTCTTTAACCAGAGTTTGTCTTTGAACGTTTAAAAAAATCTCAAGTCTGCCTTCTCAAGACTTGATTGGAAATTTCAAAATACATTTGCATCTGACTCTCTGTTCAAAGGGAAATGGAGAATTCACTTTTTGAAAGTAACACCTCCTCCTCCTCCCAGACTCCATGCCCATAATGACTTCCTGCCAAAATGATCAATTGGTGACCTGTGGTTTAAAGCCAGTTGCAATATTTTTTTTTAACTCAGTGTTTTTCTGAGAAAATTTAATTTGTTGTTAATGTTAAAATGCAGAAGTAGAGAAAAAAAAAAAAGAATAACTCTGGCTTGCCAGAATAATCTGGTCATAGATCTGAGTGTGTCTTTGTGAAGATGAATATTCTTTCAGATTTATCTTTCTGAGAATCCCAGGTAACTGCCTAACCCCGGTGAATGTTTGAGTTTGCATAACATTCTGTGGATTTTTAAATTGTCAAATTTGTTGATCCAAAAAAAATGGCCTTTCTTCCCAGGGTTCAGCTGGAAGTCACTGCCCTGTGGTACAATGGTAAACTCTCTCTGATTTGCCTAGATGAAACCAAGGGCCTTCACTAGATGTGAGATTTTCAGTGCTAAAACTGGGGCTCTCCTGGGCAAACCAGGTTGAGCTGGTTATAATAGCTGATCACAACTGGGGAGGGGGAACTTTGGGGTCAGTTTCAACAGAATAGAAGGTGAGGGTGCAGGTGGGGTCGCCTGCTGACTGGGCCTCTTCTACTCCAGCAGTCCTGGGCTTCTCCACCTCACTTCCCGGTAACTGGGGGAGGAATCCTGGGGTCACCTCGTCCCCTTTGACCTGCATGGACTTTCTCACTCCAGCCTTGGAGGAGACCTGCAAGGATCCCTCCTTCTCACCTGCTATGCTGCCTTCCCTACGTGAACCCGTCCTGGGACTGAGGTGTGTCATTTAGGGAGAATTTGGCAGCTCTTTACTCCGAGTCAGAAGGCCAGCGTTCCTGCCCTGACTGTGAAACAGAGCCACTCCTTCTCTCTGGGCCTCAATGTCCTCTTCTGCACCTGTGGGTGCAGGTGGGGCTGGGGAGGGTGGGAACTACCTCACGGCTTTGTTGTGAGATGAATAGCGCTCTGGATGTGGAGCCCTTTGAAAACTACAGCTCTGTACAAAAGTTAATTATTATTAGACAACAATACTCCAAGCAGGGCAGAGTTAAAACTTTGCTGTACAACTCGGTTCCTTTAATCCTTTCTTTCCCTGAAGCATGGCAAGTACTCTGAAAACTCCTTGAGCCTCTGCTGGAGAGTCCTTGGAAAGGGGAGGGCCAGGGAAGGAGTATGGGCACAGGGCTAGGTGTGGGGGCTGCAGTGGGGTGGGGTGTCCTTGGATCCCCAATCAGGGGAGTGCTGGTGGCAGAAGGAATGTCCCAATTCTGCAGAAGGCGGAAGTGCTCGCCACAGCCCTAAGGGATTTCCACCCTGTCCCCACTCTCAGGAAATGGCTGACAGTCTGTCCAGGGGCCTGCAGGTGGCTGTGCCTGAGAATCAATCATTAATTACTCCGTGTCCCCTACCCCTCCAGGCTTCCAACACACAGAAATAGAAACACAGATCCTGGCAGGTAGAAGGAAAGGGGCACTGGTTAGAGAAGGCAGTTTGGAAAAAGCCACCCTTGGCCCTTATCCAGTCGGGTAGGGCTGCAGATATGACCTATGCACGTGTCTCTTGGGCTCTTTGCCCACCCTCTAGCCCCTTGGCAGCGGCTGCCTGGGCTGCTGGAGGGAAAATTGGTGCTTCCAGGGCAGGGAAGGAAAACCTTCCTGGGCGAGCAGAAAGGAAGGTGACAGCAGAGGAGCTGGAACAATGTCTAGAGGGGACACCATAGGTCCCTTTTCTGTTCTAGTAAAAGTGCTTCTTAAATAGCTATGAGTAGTCAACTAGACCCTGTTTGCAGGCTGTTTGGCAGATGAGAAAACTGAAGCCCAGGGACGCTAATATGGCCAGGGTCTCCCCGTGGGAGGTGGCCGAGTTGATGGCCAAGTGAGTGCTGGTGACAACTGGTGACCCCAGGCCTTGCCTTAGGTACCAGAAATTCTGCTCACCCCAGCCTAGCTCCTCCCCTTGCATGTACACCCCTTCTATTAGTAAAGAAGATTCTGGAACCTAGGGAGTGGCCAGGGTGAGGTCAGACCCCCGTGGCCAGAAACCTTCCCTGCCACAGGAGGGCAGAGAGCTCACTGAACAGGAATGCCCTCCCCTCCCTCAGGCCTCTGTGGACCAGCCCAGAGCAGCGGGAGTCAGGGGACAGGAATCCTCTCTTGCTGGTGCCAGGGCACGTGGGGAAGCACCCAGGAAAAACACCCAGGCTCAGCGCTTCACCAGACTCCGGGCTGGCTGTGTGCTCTGTGGCCCTGGAATGACGAGGTTTCTGGTTTGGGCACAAACCACGGAGTAGGGAGTCCCCTCCCCATCCCCTGGCAGTGCCAGGGTGTCCTGGAGAAAGGACCAGAGGCCCTGGAGGTTGGGGGAGGGAGGCCGAGGGAAGGGGAAGAGGCTGAGGCATGGAGACCCAGTGGATTAAACCTGCCTTTGTCCCAGACTTCTCTGCTCCTGGCACAGACTGAGCAGAGCCATCTTGGTGCCTTGTCCCCTCCCCTGGGGGCCATGGCTCACTGGCACATGGGGTCTCCTGCCATTCCACCTTGTGCGCCAGGCTGTGCATTGTGCAGCCTCTGCCTTCCCTGTGTTTGGAGGACCAGCCTTGAGGCTTAGGGCTCCAGATCCCCATTTTTCTCTCTATGCCCAGTGGCTAGCTCTGCTGTTCTGCGGCCCGCACCCCACCCTCTTGAGGAACGGCTAAGCAGCCCTTCTAATGACAGCAGCCACCACTGTTCCTAAGTATCACCAAATGCTGGGAGTGGAGTGCTGCGAGCGGCCCTGTCTTTCCCACCAGGGAGGCCAGGTTTGAGGACCGGGGCATCGTGGTCGCTCTGGATGACTCAACTGTGAGCAGTAGAATCAGGATCTGACCTCAGGCCCACCCTCCGATGGCCCCCCGTAGTCTCACTGTGCCAGGGGCTGTCCCAGGGCAGACACCCGCAATAGCTCTAAGGATGCTACTGGATCAGCTAGAAAATAAACTAGAAGTGTCTCTGCCCCTTCCAGGGCCCCCAGGTGTTGAGAAGCTTGTCCTAGGGCAGTGCTGGTCCTGGTGCTTCCCTTGGCTCCACATTTCCATCCCGTGGAGCTGTGAAATTTCTTTATTCCAAGTGAAATCCCTTCCCGCTGCCTCACTCCAACGGAGAGGGACCAGGGTCTTGGGAGATGGGTCTGTTCCCACTGGATGCTGGCACTTGCCTTTCCATCTTGTCTAGAAAGTGTAGAAGTCATGACTGTCAACTTCTCTGAGTTGAACTGCTCAGGTCTGAAGTGTGAGACTCAGGATGGTGCTTTTCTTGGATGATATCATGATGATTAAGTCAGACAAGGTGCTTGGGACACAGTGAGTGCTTAACCAGTGCTAATGACTGAAAGTGAAAGCAGCCACCAGAAGATGTCAGGATGCTGCATTCTTGAGCCCAGGGAGTTGGGAATAGAAAGTACCTGGGCTCATACATCTGTGAGACCTGGATTTGCGATCCAGCCCTGGCAAGAGCTGTGTGACCTTAGGGAAGTCACTAATCCACTCTGTTTCTCCAACCTGTCATACTTAGTACAAATGAGTGAGCAGGATGGAGTGAAAGGATCTGGAAACTGTTAATAGGGAAAAGTGAGGGATGATGAATGGCAGGGTCATCTCACCAGTAAAGCTTTGCTTTTTTTTCCCCCCACCTACTCTCCCTTTTTATGTATTTAGCTGTGCAACTGATAACTGAGCATCTACTAAGGCTGGGCTCTTAAGTAGGACTTGGGAATACAGTGGTAACCAAAATAAGACTCCTGTGTCATGGAGCAAGTTGACAGGTCTTGTGAGGGTGTAGGACATGCTATGGTGGGGGCAGGACCCTTGGGAGCACAGAGAGGGTGCCTCATAGAGTCTTGGCTGTTCAGAAGAAGCGGCCTCTGAGCAGAGACCAGGAGGAGGAGCTGCCTTGGGTTTCAGATCCCACCAACTGGACTAATGGCACCCACGTGGCCGAGCCACAGAAAGCTGAGCAGTGTGAGGAGGGTGGGAAGTTGTGCAGGTTTCAGTCTTTGACATAGGACAGGAAGCCAGGCTGGCTGGCCCTGGGGTCCTGGAAGTCTGCTCAGCTCACAAGGCCCCATTGCTCTGTCTGTAAAGGAGAGAGAACTTCCCAGGTCTGTCCGGAGCAAAGCCATTCAATACCTCCACATGGTGTTTTCTCCTTTTTTTTTTTTAATTATTATTAGTTGTTCAAAACATTACAAAGCTCTTGACATATCATATTTCATACATTTGATTCAAGTGGGTTATGAACTCCCATTTTTACCCCGTATACAGATTGCAGAATCTCATCGGTTACACATCCACGTTTTTACATATTGCCATACTAGTGTCTGTTGTATTCTGCTGCCTTTCCTATCCTCTACTATCCCCCCTCCCCTCCCCTCCCCTCCCATCTTCTCTCTCTACCCCCTCTACTGTAATTCATTTCTCTCCCTTGATTTTTTCCCCCTTTCCCCTCGCTTCCTCTTTTCAATAAAAAGTGTCTAGGGACATCTTCTTTTAAATCCCATTGGGTTGGCTCCTGTGATCCAATGTGTGTGGAAGCACTTCGAGTTAGGCGTGGTGGCGCACGCCTGTAATTCCAGCGGCTCAGGAGGCTGAGGCAGGAGGATCGTGAGTTCAAGGCCAACCTCAGCAACTTAGCAGGGCCCTAAGTAATTTAGTGAAATCCTTTCTCTTTCAAAATACAGAAAAGGGCTGGGGATGTGGCTCAGTGTTTAAGCGCCCCTGAGTTCAATCTTGGTACCAAAAAAAAAAAAAAAGCACTTTGAAACCCACAGTTGTACCAAAGCTGTTGACCGATCAGGCACTTCCCAGTGACGAGGTAGCATCGGGCACCCAGAACCACCTTCAGTGCGGCTGTCAACATACATGTGCGTCACAGGGCATTGCTGTGTGTCATTGCTATGTGGTAATACATCACGGGGACACATGCATGGGTGCTTATTTACATATATAAAGTGTACAGTAGGCAGGTGAGAGCTTCTGACATATTCCAAGTCACGTCCAGTGGCTCCGTAACTCACTCAGGGACAATGACAACATTCTTGCAGTGTTCCCCAGTCCCATTCCTCCAGCCCAAGCTCCCCACAGCCCACCCTCTTCCTACTTCTTCCTACTTTTCCTCTGTGCTGTGCATCTTTTATTCTGCTCCAGCCACACGACATGCTGGACTTGTGTCCCTGCGCTGCTGTCCCTTCAGGTTCCTCTGCCACTTCCTCCCTGGCCTCCACGCCTTGGTTCCAGTGTCCCCTCTGGGAATGCTTCTCCCATGCCCTACTGCCCCCTCTGCCCCCTCACCCCTGCTGCCTGCTTCAATTCTGACCTCCTTCTGACACAGTCCACTTGCTAATCTCTTTGCCGCTGTCCCCCAGTAGGTGAGTGTCGCAAGGGCAGGGGCATCTTGACAGCTCTGGGTGCCTTTTTTTTCTCAGTGCTGACCTACAAGTGGTGCTCAATAAACACACGTGCTTGGGGGAAGTTCCACAGGATGGCTGTGAGTGGCAAGGGCTACACAGTGACCTCATTGTGATGTCCTGGTGCTGGCAGTTCAGGAGACAAACACCGCTCTGCGTTTCGGCTGGGCATGGCCCTCGCGGGTTCTTGGCAGCTGGTGGGTGAAGCAGGAGCAAGTGGTGCTTAGCTTCCACCTTGGGCACTGCCCGCCTCTTTCTGGCTGAGTAGAGTCTGGTAAGAGCATGGCAGAGGCCACGGCAGGGTCAGGGAGAGGCCCTCGCTGCATCCCAGGGCCAAGGGGAGACAGCAGAACTCTCTCCTCCTTTTTGGCACTCATCCCACCACCAAGGGCTCCTGATCTCCAGGGCAAAGGTCGCAGCACCTGCTGCTCAGGGGACATGTGACCACTGGAGGCTGCTGGGTTGGAACAACCTGCACAGGCAGGCCATTGTGCTAAACTCGCGGCTCTCCGTGCCAAGCCACGCCTCACTCCAGGTGCCAGCCCTCTGAGGCCCAATTCACAGGGTCCTCAGACTGCAGGGAGGGATCCGGAGGGCCCTGGGGAGGACGGGGTGCCTTCTGGAGATTCGCAGGTGGGAGTACAGGGGGAGAAGTAAGGCTTCAAGCTTTATGAGGAGTGGCAGACACAGGGCCATCCATGCTGGTTGGATTCTGGGTGACACTTTGGCACCGACCATTGGCCATGGTCCTCCAACACTTGCTCTGGTAGCAAAGACTGCTGAGTGTTAACTGACTTGTTTAGAAGTCCAAAGGTTTTCTCCTTGTCCCAACTGGGTCCAGAGATTCTCAGCAAGTCACTGCCCATTCTGGGAGGAGGACCTTCCTACACACAACTGTCCTCAGCAGGCCACCAGCCAAGGATTTGGGGCTACTAAGCTCTGGCTGACCCTGGCCAAACTTGGAGAGAGCACAGCGGGTGAACTTCTGGAAAGGCAGATGGGTGGGAGGGAGCACGTGCCAGCTTTCCCCTTGAAAGCCAAGTGGTCTTGGGCAGGCACCTAGCCTTTCTGAGCCTGAGCTTCCTCATGGTAAGAGGGGGTGACATGGCTTCTCATCCACGGTAGCAGAGGATCTCAAACGGAGCCAGAGGTGTGGAATGTTGGCACAATGAAAATGCACTCGTCGCTGTCCTAGGAGTGAGGAGTCCCATGAGCGCTGCACCCTGTTCTTGCTAGGACCAAGCACATGGGTAGATTCCCCCTCACAGGGCCACCCATACCATTAAGGAAGTCCCGCCCAGCCCAGGTTGCTTTTCTCTTTATGTTGCCTCAGTAGTGGGACAAGACAGGACACCCCAATGGAGGGAGTGTGCCCTGCTTCCCTGCCTTCCCTGCAGGGCACAGCTATGGGGCTGGCAGGGAGCCGTCAGATGTCCAGGCCCTCCTGTAGGTCACCCCAAGGGAGGTGGCCACACTGAGCTTGATTGTACCTGGTGAATGGGGGATGGTGCTTTGCTTGGTACCTCGGGAGATTCTTGAGTGCCCCGTGGGAGGGAAGTGTCAAGGGGTGAATCTGAGTCCGGGACCCACTCTGGGTCCCAGATTCTTATTACGGATTCAGCGATCTCAGGCCTGCCTTGTCCCCAGTCCTCAGCAAGGCTTTCCACAAGAAGAGAGGAAAGGGCAGGGGCAGATGCTGGTGCAGAGACCAGGATGAGGACACCTTCAATGCCCTTGACCCTGACCGTGGCTGCGGGGGATCTGAGCTGATTTCTGCTTCCCGGGATTTTCTCTCAAGAGTTCTCTTCTGAGGGAACCCCCTTGCCCAGCTGTGGGAAGGGAGCAGGGCGAGGGCGATGGAGGGGTCACCTGCTAGTGAGCACCAGTGGTTTTAGGTGCTGTCCAAGGTGCTGCGTCACCTTTTCCACCATTCTTGGCACCCTTGTCCCTGAAGGGCCCTGTGAACTTGAACTTTGGGGTGGGACAGTCTTGAGCCTCCTTTATGCCACTTGCTACTGGGGCCTTAGCAGGTGATTTCCCTCCTGGAGGCCTGCTTGCCTCGCCTGTGACAGTGGGACAATCAGGACACAAAGTCCAAGCGTGTGAGAGTCAATGACACCATGGGGCACAGGCACAGGACACTGAAAAGTTTAGTGTGATAATGAAGAAGAAGGAGAAAAGATGACGGAGAGGTAGCAGAGGCTCTGCAGGACCCAAGAGATGGCATCCTGGGCTTCTCCGCTTCCTGGAATGTCCAGACAGGCAGCCTCACAGACCTGACTCCATTTCCCCCTTGCTTAGTTGCCTGGGGCCAAAGAACAGAAAGGCCCCATTCCACTAGGCCTCACCCTTAACTCTGGGCTAGGTGACCCCCTCCTGGGCCCCCAGCCTGCTGAGGGAAGGAGGATGGGGAGGAGGGAGGATGGGGAGGAGGGAGGATGGGGAGGAGGGAGGATGGGGAGGAGGGAGGCCGGGCCTCTCCAGGTCCCTGCCCAGGAGCGAGCTGACTTGCTCCAGTTCCCTCCTCCCACGGCAGGCTGTCTCTAGGTGCCTTCCTTTAATTAAAAGTACTTAGCCTTCCGCTAGACTGGCCTGCATTTGCATGGGATCCTTCTCTTTATGCAGCCTCAGTATCAGGATGAACCAGGAGCTTAACGGAGCATTCCTGCCGTGTCCAGGGACACCTGGCCCAGCGAGCGAGTGCCCTGTTTGCTATGCTGCCCCTGGACTCCAGACTCTATAGGCAGCATGGCCTCCCCTGCAGGTGGGAGGGGTCCTCCCAGGGACCCCAGCCTCCTGCTGAGCTCAGCCTTATTCTCAGACCATGTTACTGGGTCCCTAAAGCCAGGGCCGGCCCTGGAGGTGAGGGGATGATTGAGGAAGGCTGGTGTTCCCGACTCCCTGGTTGCCTGGACCCTGGCCTGAGCTCTGGGGGTTATTTCAGGGAAGGTCAAGTCCCAGCTCCTGCCCAAAAGGAACTGAAGCTCATCAGGAGACATTTGTAGTGGAGATCTCACAAGGAACTCTCTGGCAGAAGATGGTCAGAACAGCCGTTGAAACCTTTCAGCTGAAGAACTGGAATTTGAAGGGAAGCAGGCCATAGACTCTCAGTGTGGACCATTATTTTATTTTATTTTTTCAGTGCTGGGATGGAACCCGGGGCCTCTACACGCAAGGTGGGTGCTCTACCACTGAGCCACGCCTTGTCTTCATGTTTTATGTATTTATTAAATGAAGATTCGGATGGTAGAGAATTTGGGCCATTTCACCTGATCGTATTGGCGGCAACAGGCCTGGGGTTTCAACTGTGGCCAGGTGGCTTCCCACAGAGGAGGCACACTCTTGGGTAGGTGGGACCTGGGGCCTCCCTGGTGCTTGTGCTCTGAGGGACCTGGAGACCCAGACCAGCGCACTGGCTTGACTGCAGAGCCCTCTCTGCCTTCGGACTCTGGATCTCCCAGCTGACCTCTGCAGTCCCTCTCCTCCCTGGCCAGTATTTGGCCCTTCCAGCTGCCCAAGGTCTCAGGACCAGGAGGACGAGAGAAGGCAGGAGGCCTGATTCTTACAGATATGGAAAGGAGGAGCAGAGGGGGCTCACCCCTGACCCCAGATGGGGCCAGGAAAACCAGGTCCCAGCCCCCATGAGCTAGGTCAGATCAGATCCTCCTTTTCTAAAAATCCCTCTTCCTTGGACTGGGAGATGTGTGTCAATACCGTGCTAGGTCCGGGGTAGACAGGGGCAGGAGACGGCAGACGAGGTCCAGATTTGCTTTGGAGGTGTGCGTTTGGAACGTCTCCCGTTGCCCATTCCCCTTTCCCTCTAGCTGGGCAGGCATATGAAGAATGAAGGTCTCATTCGTCTGGAGCCTGAGCTCTCCATTCACATCCCCTTTGCCACGGTGCTCTGCAGAACTGGGGGGAGAAGAATGGCAGTGACTCCCTGCCCCAGAGCGCGTTCTACAGCACGATCTCACGGCGTCCTCATGAGCACCTGAGCGTTCTATGAGGGGGGTATTCACCCATTTCACGGATGAGCAGCGTGAGGTTCTGGTGGGATAAGTAACACACCAAGGTCACTTTGCTACTGAGCGTCAGATCAGGACTTGGACGGGACCCTCTGCTTCCAGAGACTCGGGGCTGGGGTGGGGAAGACCATCTGGAAGGGACCTGGAGTCTAATTAAGACTCTGCGTCCCCTGTTGTTGACCACAAAGGGGAACCATCCACCCAGGACACTCGGAAGCACGAGGTGAGCATCTTGATTGAAATGCCAGCCATAGACTTCTTCCCTAGTTCGGGTACCATGACTCCAGAGACGTACCAAAACACAAGGATTCAGTTGGGAACAATGTATCAACATGAGCCGGAGACACAACGGAGTTCTTAGCGGATTCTGAGCCACTCGCTACACTTGCTGTCACCCAGGAAGCAGAGAGGTGAGCTCAGGGGGCAGAGCTCCAGAGCGGGTATGATTTGGTGGGGTGCAGAGCTCCAAGCCCGGGACCACGTGGCTCGGCTCTTGGCTAGTCCAGGTTCTCTGTTGAAAAGTAGTAAGTATTGATTCAGTGACGGAAGAAGAGGTCAGTGAGGGAAGGGGGATGGGAGCAGAGAAAGGGCCTGGGAGGCAGATTTGAATCGGTGAATTCCCATTTAGGATTGGATTTGTGCAAGAGAAGCAGAGTGTGCACCTGTGGGTGTGAACTGGAGCCCCAGCTTCCTCCTCTCCGGGCTTGAGAAGAAAAAAAAGGACGTTTTTCTCAAAGGGGCTAAAAGGTTCAATTGATTCAGATGGTGACCACCCAGCTGGGCTCCACCACGTGAGCTGTTCTGGGGATGGGAGGTACTGACCTGGTAGGAGGCAAATAGGTCCTTGCAGGCTGAGGTGAAGGACCTGGCCTACAGGAGGAGGCTGGTCCTCTCCCCTGAGGGAGCAGCATGAGTGGTGCCCAGGACTCCTGGGTAACCAGTCAGCGAAACGCTTCACTTGCAAAAGAGGGAGCCCATTAAAATCAACCGGGCAAAAATACAGAACTGTGGGGATGGGTCACGGAACCCGAGGTCAAGATGCAGCAGGGCCTCCGAAGTGACCAGAACCGGGACCAGAAAGGCCCTTGGACCACCTGCCATCTCCTCTGCTTTTCCTATCAGAGCCCCGGCTTCTCTTTCTGTACCTCTGCAGGAAATGTCTCTTTTCTGTCCTGCACAAGGTGGGGGTGACACAAGTGTGGCGTGAGACCCAGATTACCTATTGGACATCGTGAAGTGGGGGGCATCAGCAGAGTTTGGTTGGGCCGAGGATGCCGACACCCAGTCCAGTCGGCTCTCGCTGAGGCTCTTGGGGTTCATCCGGGTGAATGAGGTTTGCAGTTCTCAGAGAAGAGGAGGTAGAAACTTCAGAATGGCTTAGACACCCCCAAACACTCATCAGAGATACTTTTTCTGAAGATTGGACTTTCCTAAGTACCCCTTTGTCACAATTCACCTCTCCAGTGAGCTGGGACTGACCCAAAGCGCCTTATGCCAGCAGGTGGTATTAATAGTGATTGGACAGGGCTGGGGCTGTCACTCAGGGGCAGAGCGCTTGCCTAGCATGCGTAGGGCACTAGGTTCAATCCTTAGCACCACACAAAAACAAATAAAATAAAGGCATTCTGACCATCTATAACTACAAAAAAAAGAATGATAGCACATCCAAGGTAAGGGGGTGATTCCTGCCCCCCTTCTTCTCTTGAGTCACACAACACTTGGGTTTTGAGTTCAATACTATAAAAAAAAAAGCTGGCTGAGATAGAAACTGAGGGTCCCAGAGGACTCTGAGTGCACTCTAAACCAGGCCCACTGGGGATGGGTTTAAAGGACAGAGAATATTTTTCCTAAACAAACAAGACTGAGGGGACAGTGGCTCTGGGGAGAGAGTCCATGTATTTAGTGAACAATGTGCTCACTAAATGTTGTCCCTAAATCAGTTTTGCTTAAATCTGAGTGGCGATCGGGGCAGCTGATCTGCCTGGCCCTGGAATGAGCACTGCCTTGGGTGGAAGATGAGTTTTCTTTCAGGGAACGCTGACTGCTGGGGATGCTGGGAAGAGGACACCTTAGGGATCAGGGGTTCCCAAGTCTGACTGATTTTCCTAAGTACCCTAAGTATCATATAGTCACCTGCAGGAGTTAAGAAAAAACACAGACTCCACCTAAGACTTGCTGAAGCAGTCTTGAGCTGGGGCCTCTAACATCTAGAATCTCCCCCAAGTGATTCTAATCATCAGCTGGATTTGGGAACCATCGAATCAGAAGACCTTTAAGAAATCTTCCAGGTGAGCACATGCCTGTAGCCTCACAACTCAGGAGACTGAGGCAGGCGGACACTTGAGCCCAGGCATCAGAGGTCAGAGTAAGCAACAACAAAGGCCCCATCTCTTCAAAGAAAAGACCTCTTCAAATTCTAAATCCTGATGAATACACATGAATAATATGTTAACCAGACCAGCAGCACAAGTGTCATCTGGAACTTGTTTGGAATGCAAACTCTTGGGACCCAACCAAGACCTGCTGGATCAGAAATGCTAAAGGTGGATTTTAGCCTCTGTATATTAAAACACAGGTGATTTTGATGCCTGCTCACATCTGAGGACCACTGATCTCCAGTATTTATTAGTTTTATTTATAAAACTAATTTTTAGTTCAACTCTATTTCATTTTAGTTTAGCTTGGCTCGTATTTGAACAATGGGTTCCATTGAGTTTACCACCTACTTTGAGGTAGTCAGGCTCAAAGATGGCCCCCAAATTCCCAAGTGCAAAGGATCCCTGCCTCCTGCTGCTCCTGCCCTCCTGCAGTTTCTTCTCGCACTCTAGGATTGGTCCACTGGACCCCTGGAGGACAGCAGGTGTGATGGCATATGAATTCCGAGGCTCTGCTATGAAAGAGGAGCTTCTGTCCTGCTGCCTCTTGGAAGCCAGCCGCCATGTTTGAGGATGCTAGGCATCTCCATGGAGAAGCCCGTGTGTGAGGACCTGAGTCCTTCTGCCAACAGCCAATGAGCACCCACGGCCCTCAGTCAGTACTGTGAGGGGGACATCCTGGATGGATCCTCAGTCCAAGTCAAGCCTTCATGTGCTGCAGGCCTGGTTGGCAGCTTGACTGTAATCTCATGAGAAACCCTGGGCAGGATTCGCCCAGCTCTGCAGATCCTGGAGCCCTGACCCTCAGAAATAAATGTGTTTGAGTTAAAAAATGTTTGTTGTTCTAAGCTGCTGACTTTGGGGGTAATTTGTTTTACAGCAATAGAAAATTCATACTAGATGTGTGTTTTCCTGTATCCTCTGAGAAATTCTTTTCTTGGTCATGGGAGTATGCTGTTAGAAGACTGCTTAGAAAATATTTTCCTGATTAGAAAAGGAAATGGATTTTTAAAAATATTTATCTTTTAGTTTTAGGTGGACACAATATCTTTATTTTATTTTTTATGTGGTGCTGAGGATTGAACCCACTGCCTCATGCATGCTAGGAGAACACTCTACCACTGAGCAAGAACCCCAGCCCCGGATTTTTTCCCTACATTTTCTTTTTGTCCTAAACTGACTTGTTTTGAGCTTTAAACCTAGCACCTACCACTGACAGTTTTGGTGAATTCACATAACACTCCATTCTTGGTGTTTTAGATGTAGTATTTTAGATGTATTGGCATTTCAGAAATCCCCTTAAAGGATCCTCCCAGATGCCAGTTGGGAGACATTGGGTGCTCTCCTGTGGGTCCATTTGATGCTTTATCCTGCTCTGGATGGACCTCTGGCTGGGACAGAGGTTATCCTGGAGGAGAGGCCACATGGTCTTTCCCAGAGACAAGTCAGGGGCAATGGCAGTGGGGGACAGTGGCTGCGGTCGGCGAGACTCACCTCTGAGTAAAAGGAGAGAAAAGTTCAGGCGTATCATCCCGGCCTCTCATATTGGTGTTTGACCATTTGTGGATGTTGTGTCCATTCGCCATCTTAGAATTCTTCAGCAATGGGAGGCCAGGGCCAGTGCTGGCCAACTTGACCCATTCTATTTGTTACTTTCCCACTAGTTCCATTTCCTTTTACAGAAAAGGGAACCACAGAGTCTGGAGGAGGGGCCAACAGCATGCAGAGTCCCTGAGCACCCCAAAAGTCCACAAGAAGCCCTCTGGGTCTGTGAAGGAGCTCTTGGCACTCAGCTTTCCTTCTGAGAGTCCAAAACCTGTCCTTGGCAATTGGTTTCCACTGTACGGACTCTGCCTGCAATTCATGCAGGTTCCACCAGGTGGAGAAGTTCTGGATTTCAAGGCAGAACTCACCCAAGAGAAGAGCTTTAACCATCACACTTGGAGCTGTTCCTAAACACACACACACACACACTTGTACACACACGCACGCACGCACTCACAGAATACTAATGCCTGGGGTGTCGCTCAGTGGTAGAGCAGTTGCCTGGCATGTTCGAGGCCCTGGGTTCCATCCCCAGCATCACCACCATGACCACAAGAAAAACAGAAAGAAAGAAAAAAGGACGAAAACCTGCCCTTGAACTGACAGGCACTGTAAACGTATCCAGACTTTCGGCTCACCCTCTCCAGGACTTTGCTCCTCATCTATGAAGTGAAAACGTTGAGGAAAGTGACCTCCAATGTCCAGCTCTGGATTCCTAGATTCCTCAGCAGAGCATTTCTCACAAGCTTCTTTTACTCATTTTGATTTGCCCTTGGGGTCACCCCCATCTCCCCATTCCTTCCTTTACTGCAGTTTGCTTGAGTTCTGTCTCTTTCAACGTTGCCAAATCTTGAAGTTAATTTCCAGAACTTCTCTTTATTTAAAAAATATCTCTAGAGCTGGGGATGTGGCTCAAGCGGTAGCGCGCTCGCCTGGCATGCGTGCGGCCTGGGTTCGATCCTCACACAAACAAATGTTGTGTCTGCCGAAAAACTAAAAAAAAAAATAAAAAAAAAATATCTCTATATCTTCGTTTGCCCATTTTTTCCTTTTCCCTGGAGTTTTTGGGACACATCTCTGGGTACTTTCTTGGCTTCCCATGACTGCCTATGTTCTCCGGTCAAGTGCCCAGTCCATGCTGGGTCACCACTCCATTTCCAGACTGGTCCTACCATGAGCTTTGGGTTGTTCTGGTGACTGGATGATGTAATGAACAAACAGGGGCGTTTGCTCACTGGTTGATAAATCTTGATTGTTGGGAAATGGGATACTGGGGTAGGGGGATCCCCCTCATTCTGGGGAATACTTCAAGAATGATTCCTCCTTGAAAATTGAACAGAGAAGCCCAGAATGGTAGGCAGTCACGTCTCATGCATGATCTGCCCTGTGTTCCTGATGTGTCAACTTGACCAGAGCGTGGACTGCCCAGATATCTGGCTACACATTCTTTCTGAGCGTGTCAGTGAGGTTGTTTCTGGAGAGATTGACATTTGAATTGGGAGACTGGCTAGAGCAGATTGCCTCCCAGTGTGGGAGTTCCAATCCATTGAATGCTTGAACAGAACAAAAAGGGGAAGGAGGGAGAATCTGTTCTCTCTGCCTGACTGCTTGAGCTAGGACATCCTTCTTCTCCTGCCCTTGAACTGCAGCTGGTACATTTGCTACTCTTGGTTCTTAGACCTTTTGACTTGAACTGTAACTACACCACCAGCTTTCCAGTTTGCAAATGGCAAAATGCGGGGATCCTCAGTCTCTATATCATATGAACCAATTCTTTATGATAAATCTCTTTCTATTTCTCACTCTATCTATCTATCTATCATCCATCTCCCCATCCATCTATCCATTCATCCATCATCCATCCATTCATCCATCCATCTATGCATTCATCCACCCATATATCCATCCATCCATCCATCCATCCATCCATCCATCCATCCATCCATCTATCCATCCATCTATCCATGCATGCACGCATGCATGCATGCATGCATCCATTTATCCATGCATGCATGCATCCATCCATCCATTTATCCATGCATGCATGCATCCATTTATCCATGCATGCATGCATCCATCCATCCATTTATCCATGCATGCATGCATCCATCCATCTATCCATCCACCCGTCCATCCATCCATCCATCCATCTATCCATGCATCCATGCATCCATCCATCCATACATGCATGCATCCATCATCCATCCATCCATCCATCCATCCATGCATCCATCCATCCATTCATCCATGCATGCATCCATCCATCCCTTTATCTATCTATCTACCCATCCCTCTATCCATGCATGCATTCATGCATGCATCCATCCACCTATCCACCCATCCATCTATCTATCCATCCATCCATCCATCTATCCATCCATCCATTCATCCATCCACCCATCTATGTGTGCATGCATGAATGCATCCATCCATCCATTCATCCATGCATCCATGCATCCATCCCTTTATCTACCATCCATACATCCATCCATCCATCCTTCCATGCATCCGTTCATCATCCGTCACCTACCTACCTATGAGAGATATATATCTGTATCTATATACTGAACTGGTTCTGTTTCTCCAGCAAACTCTAATACAGCACCTTTCAAGCTTGTCGTGACATTGCTCCTAGATAAATCTCATTTCCTCACAGGAAATCTTTTGCCTCTTCCTTTTCCTCCTCTCCCTCTCCATCCCGGGTGTGCTCTCTTCCCCCACCTGATGCACCAGCACTGCAATCCTTGCCTCTGGCTCTGCCTTCTGTAGGATCTAGGCTAAGACCCCTGACCTGAGGTGACACACTGTTCTCCTTTCCTGATGCCTATTCCATCACTTGGGTTCTCATGTCAATCACTTCTGTCTCCTGTGTGCTTCATTAACCATTCTATTGTTTTAAACCTTGAACTTCTCTTTCCCTATGGCTTTCCTTCTCTTAGCCCATGCACAAGTGTTTCCATGAAAAGCAAATCATCTCATTACTGAAAGTGTTGAATTCCATCTCTTCATGAGCAAATTCCTTGTTAAGTTAGCTCACTGTCTGTGTTAGGGGCTGCCGTGACCATGCAGCACACATCAGGTGGCTTTCTTCTGCAGTTCTGGAGCGGGGAATTGAGACGCAGGCAGGCCTTGTCCCCTGACAGCTCTGGAGAGCCTTCTGTCTCTCCCAGCTTCTGGGGGCTCCAGAGTTCCTGGAGCTGGGCAGCTTGGCTGTCATTGACCATATCTATACATGGTTCTCTTCCCTCCACATCGGTGTCCTCACATGGCCGTCTCCTCCTCCTACAAGGACACAGTCGTAAGGACCCAGGACCCATCCTAATGACCCCATGTTAACTTGATTACGTCTGCACAGACCCTATTTCCAAATTAGGTCACATTCCCAGGCACTGGAATCAGGACTTCCACATATCTTCTGGGGAACCCCAGGCAACCCACAGGGTTTACGAAATGTTCTTGTAGCCTCATTCTGTGGCTCCTTGTAGCAGGTGTCTTTCCACATCCTGCCCTCCCATGATTCCCCTGAAGGTCATCAGTTGCAGATTCACTGGCTGCTTCTAAGTCCTTTCCCTTGTGACTGCCCCACGGTGTTTGGCATGGCTGTCTCTCCCCTCCTTTCTGGCTACTCAGTGTTCAGGGTGACCTCTGCTAACCTGGTGTCCAGGTCACTGTGTGCACCTGGGGCTCCTGTGTGCTTTTACTTCCCTCCCTATCTGCAACTCCAGGTGCCTCTTAACCTGGGGGCCTTGGTCACAGTCACTGTCCAACGCACTCTCCTCTGGCCTCTTCCCAACCTTCATGCTCCAGCGCCCTCTTCTAAGTAGGTAACAGATACATCTCTGCAAGCTCAGGGCAAGCTTTGCCACTTAGAAGTCACCAAAGAGACTCAAAGGTAATCTATCCCTAGCACAACGCATCCTCTTCACTCGTGCGAGTGTGTGCACACACCTGGACACACCCATCCATCATACTCTCTCTCTTTTCTTGTGCAGAGGATGGAACCCAGGACCTCGCTCACAGACAAGTGCCCTCCCACTGAGCTCCACCCCCAGTCCTTGCCCATTTTGTATTTTCATGTATTGATGTCAGTGTTTGTGAAACTGTCCCGAGACTTCCAGAAATACCCTTGGCACTGTGGATATGGACGAGCTCCCTAGAGAGCAGGTGAGATTAACCCAGTGAAGGATGGCTTATTGCCATCACTGTGGCCCTCTGGAGGCCTAGGATGCTCTAATCTGTGCCTGGTTCCCTGAGCTGAGATTCTCAAACAACACTAGCAACACAGAGGCATTAGCACTATGGACTACAGGTCTGTGGACCCCAAATTCATGTGTTAAAGCTCTAGCCATCTAGTGGGATGGCGTGTGAAGGTGGCCTTTAGGTGGTGATTGGTCATGAGCTTGGATCTCTCGGAATGGGATCAGTGCCATTATAGGAGGACCCAGGAGAGGGCTTACCTCCTCTCACCCTCCCTCCACTCCTTTCCCAACTTTCTCATTCTCAGCAAGAAGCCAAAAAGAGGTACCCACCCATGCACCCACCCATGTTGGCATCCAGATCTTGAGCTTCTGGTCTTCAGAAGTGCTTGAAATAAATGTTGATGTTGAAGCTAGCCGATTGGTAGTGCTTTTGTTATAGGAGCTCAAACTGACTTAGACAATAAGATAACACTAAGCCTGATTTCAGATCCAGTGAGGCCCAGAAGTGCCTTGGATGCCCTTTCTCTCATAGAACAGATGATTTTACACTAATTCTGTATTTATTCCAGAGCTGGTAGTAGACAACCTCACACAGCCAGCTTCCTATAAACACGGTGAATAATGCAGTTTGCCGGGTGGTTATCTCAGTCACAAAATTCAAAATGCTTGCACTCAAGGGCTTGTCAGTAAGCAACTGTTGCTACTTCTCTGCAGGTCAGCTTCCAGAACCTTCATTCCCTGCACAGCCAGAGAGCATAATAATAGCGTGGTGTGGGATTCAGGGCTGGAGTGGGCTGCAGAGACAACCTGCTTCAAATCCTTCATGTCATCTGCGAGGAGGCAGATGTCCTGAGACATCAGGGACATCCCCCGCCTGCCCCGTCAACCCTTCCTACCTGGTACCTGTGTTTACTTTCTGTTATAGTTTGGATCTCAAATGTCCCTCAAAGGTCTTTCTGCTTCCTGGCTCCCAACCATTATGGTCACCACAGAGCCATGGCCACAGGGCCATGTGATTATGGACTGAAATCTTTGAAACTGGGAGCCCAAACAAATCTTTCTTCCTTTAAGTCGTCTTTCTTTGTCACTGCGACAGAAAGCTGAATATCAATCACACTTTCTCTTTTGGAAGGACAGTATTGAGCCAGGAGCCATGCCACACACCTGTAATTCCAGCTACTTTGGGAGGCTGAGGCAGGAGGATCACAAGCTCAAGGCCAGCCTCAGCAAATAGAGAGAAAATAAATAAATAAAAAGAATGGAAGACTTAGCTCCGTGACAGAGCATGCGCGAGGCCCTAGGTTCAATCCCAGTACTATGCGTGTGTGGGGGAAGCAGGTGATCCTCCCAGGGGCCAGGCAGTGCTCCATGAGCCCCTGCCTGCAGCGTGTTGGGTGGGGGCTGCTACAGACCCCTTGCCCATTTTTATCCTGCGACATCCACCCAGAGCTCCGTGGAAATGCTGCCCGGTGGCACAGCATCTCAGAGTGCCTTTGGGAGGTGTCCTGGTGAGTTCTTGGGGTCTGTAGGTCTGAGCAGAGGGGGAGGGAAATGAAGAGAGTTGGCTGTTGGCCTGCACTGGGGGAAGAGGGGCCTTGGGTGTCCCCGGGCTCATGTGCAGTTCACACATGCTCTGTTCTCAGGGCTCTGATGGGACCTGAGAGCATCCACGCCTTCCCAGGTGCTGAAGAGTGGCACCAGCCACAGACCCCGCAGCTCTTTAACGAGGATCTGTCGCTGCGCCTTACTTCTCGTGGCAGTGTATCGCAGCAAGCTGGGCCAGGGGCGCAGACTACCTTTGTCTTTTACTTTACTTGTGATGGGGGGGTGGAGCAGGGAGGCAGAGGGTGCTAGATGTGCCTCTGGTCCAGGCAGACACGGGAGTCAACGTTCTGGGATGTGCCGAGGGGACTGGGAAGGCCCATGGGGCCCAGGCTGGGGGTTCACAAGCCCATGCGCCATGCCCCAGCCATGAGGGGTCCAGCAAGGGGGAGGCAGGCTGCCGGCCCAGGGGCATCACGTCCCAATATCAGGCCCTCACCAGATACAGGCCTCAGTCCTCGGTGATCTGTCCTCCAATGCTTGATCCTACTGCCTGTGGACAAGGCACTCTGCACATAGCCCCTGCTCAGAGGAACTTAACGACTATCACAGGAGAAAACAGAGACTCAGAGAGTCGGAGTCACGATAAAAAGGACCACACATGTCCTTGCAGAGCCAGGAACACACTCAGGCTCCTTGAGTCTGTGTCTCCCCTGTGGCTGCCTTGTCCTCCCCCTTCCTGGGTACCTGTGTCGCTCCCATCAAGGTTGAGGTCTTAGCCTGTTTTCTGGGGCTGTAACCGACTACCAGAGCCTGGCTAACTTACAAAGAACAAAGGTTCCTTCAGTTCATGGCTCTAGAATCTGGGAGGTCCAGCATCTCAGGGCCTCATCTGGTGACAGGCTTCTTGTTAGTGGACACTCTGCAGAATCAAGGTGGCCCAGGGGGACTCACCAGAGACAGAGTCCAACCCACTCTCAAGATAGCCCAACACCCCTTGAGTGGATTAGTCCCCTCAGGGCCCTCACTTCCCTGAGGACCTAGGCAACTCTTACAGTGCCACCTGGTCCCACCTCTTGACATCTGAAAATGGAGATGGAATGTCAGCATGAGTTTTTTGGGGACATTCAAGCCACATCCTGGTACGTTAACTTGGAGAGATCAACTAGTCTCCTGGATCCTTGCTGCAGAGAGTGTGTTCCTGAGCGGGCTGAGTGGGGCTGGGGTTGAGCCGGGCTGGGTGCAGCGAGCGCTGGCCCGCTCACCTGGGCAGGCGGGCGGGTGCAGACTGCACGGCTGGCGGGTGATACATGAAGAGCATCGCCTCCTGCCTGACAGGCGGAAGATAAACAGCTCCCCGTTAAATCTCACTTAATGCTGATATTTATAAATTTATTCAGCTTGTGTTTACTGAATCGAGAGAATGCCTAATAACATAACGTGCTTCGTCTCACATGGTCCTGCTAATGAGAATGCAAGGACGTAGTGCTTAATTTTTTTTTTTTTTTTTGGTAACATTTCATTTGCTCTCCTCTCCCTCTACCCACTCCTGTTTTGTTGGTTTGGGATTTTAATTTGTTGCCAAACTCTGGAAAGTGTGAATCTCTTGCCTGTTGGGGAGGAGCAGGTTGGAGTAGGCCTGGGCCCCGGGTGGGACCAGCTCCCCAGGCTGAGCTGGGTCCCCAGCTGCAGCTCACCCCATGAGACCCCAGTGCCATGGCCTGTGCTGAGGGGAGTCCCTGGGACCCCCTTTGGCAGTTTGCTTCAGGTCAGAGCTAAGGTCACTTGAAGCTTCAGGAAGGCAATTCAGGGTGGGGGCAGGGGATTGGTGTCCCTAGCTCGGGACAGACGAGGAGGATGACCAAAAGGACCAAGGTAATAGAGGTAATTTTAGTGTTGGGTGTAGCTGTGTGTGTGTGTGTGTGTGTGTGTGTGAGAGAGAGAGAGAGAGAGAGAGAGAGAGCGAGCGCCTCCTTGCCTTGGTTTGACCTGCTCACTGTGAGTCTGTTCACATGAAGCTCCTGTCAGCAGCTCTTTGCCCCCAAACTGGGCTGTGAGGCTCTGGGACACAGCAGCAGGAGCTCAGCAGTGGGACAGGAGGCAGAGGCCGGCCACACCCAGGAGGGTGATGGGACATTTGGCAGCCGGGAGGCCAGCGGGCCTGGTCAGTGCTGCCTTCCTAGGGGCGGGTCAGCAGCAGAGGCCTCCCCAGTTGCTGGCCGTGGAGGGGACCCTGAGTGCAGGGGAGGGGGCACTGGGGAGGAGTGTGGACTGGGGCGGGGGTGTGGGGGACTGGAGCTGGGGAGGAGGAAGGAAGGCTGGAGGTAGAGCTGGATGGCCTTAAACGTACAATTAGTGGAATGGTTCATATTTCATCCCATCCCCACACATGGGAACTCACAGATAAGTCATGAATCCTTCTGCCATCTGATCTTCTACCGGTGGCCACCCCACGCCTGCCCTGTACACAGCTGGAGGAGCAGCTGTGACAGAGGAGCCCTGAGCCCAGGCCTTCTGGGGCCTCAGAGCCCGAAGCTCTGGGCCTTGTGTCCTACTCTGGAGCTCATTCTGGCTTGGGCGTCTCTGCTGGACTGGGGCACAGTGCCCAGCCCTAGGAGCAGGGGTCCCTGTGTTTGTCTTGCTTGAGACAGACTGAGCTCTCTTCCTCAGGCCTGGCAGGTGGGAGGGCTCGTGCCTCTTGGCATCATCCAGGAGGCTGGAGCCACCTTGGGATCTGGAACTTGGGAAGCTGGGACAGAATGGAGGCTCCAGATGAAGGCTAGAGGCCCAGATTTTCCCCAAGGGCAGGAAAGAGGATGTTCTCAGTTCCCATTCTGCCCTTCCGTGGTTCACACCCTGTCTGCTCATCTCCCTGTCCTGTGTCAGTCTCTCCATCCACGAGAAGCAGAATCACTGGGTGATGAAGGGACTCTCGGGGCTCCACCTGAGGCCAGCCATGACCTCTTGTCCAGGCTGGCCTCCAGCTCAGCACCCACACCTGCGGGCTCACTTGGGCAGTGCTGGGAAAGGCAGCAGCTCTCTCTCGCCTGGGCACATGCTTGTCCATCTGGTTTGCTCCCCGAGGCCAGGGCCAGGCTGGTGGCATGGATGGTGGAGGGCTTAGGCTGCAGCCACCTGCTTTAGGAGTGAGTTGAGGAGCGTAGCTCAGCCTCTGCCACCTCCCGGTTTCCTGTCCCAGGATTCAGCTCTCCCCACACAGGGCCTGAACCCCTGGCCCTCTGCCCCGGCCCCCTCACACCTCTATGGGAGGGACAGCCTGCCACCCCAGGTCCTCTGGATTCTGCAGCAGCAACAGCAGCAGCAGGAACTTCCTCCCCCCCAGGCCTCCCTCTGGGCGCAGCTCTGTTTGGGGTTCCTCCAGGGGGAGGGGGAGGGGGACAGGGGCTCATCCCTTTCTTTTGTGCTGCCTCTCCCTCCCACTTCCGCTCCCCTCGCTGCTCCCGGTGACCTTTCACCCCTCCCTTGGATGTCCCTCAAAGGCAGCTCCCGGGGTTAATAACTTCGGCTGGCAGCCCCACACAAAGCCCCGGCCGGAAACCATTGTCCTGGGGACAATGGCCAAGCAGCCCAATAATGAGGTGGCCACAGTGTTGTCTGACATCCCAGGTTGCCCTGGCAAAGGAGGAGGGGCAGTGGGGCTGTGTGCCCTGGCCTCCTGGAGCTGACCATCCCCGCACGGTGGCTCTTCTTTCTGAGGGGGCACCTGCACCTGTGCCCTCCGATGGCAGGTGGCTGCATTTCCCTGAGACTGGGCTGGGTAACTGTCACACAGAGAGCCTCTCCTGCTCCTTGCACCAGCATCACCATCGAGGCTGTGGCTCCTGTTTCTGCTCTTGGGTCCTGGGGATCTTGAGTGAGTCCTACATGACAATCAGTTGGTTCTGGCCAATCGATAAGGGAAGGGAGATCTCAGCCACTGCCTGAGGGGACACATGTGGCATCTGGAAAGAGTTCCTGCTCTAGAGCCAACAGATATGGGTTCAAGGTCTCCCTCCTACCTTTCTAGCTGTGTGACCTTGAGGGAGCCACTTGACCTCTCAGAGTATCCACTTATTTATTCATGAAATCAAAAGTGGGTTGGGAGCCAGCAGGAGGGGCCTTGGAGGTGAGTATCTGTGACCTCCTACAGGCTGTCATGCCCTTGATTCATTCATGCTGTCCTCTGTCTGGTGTGAAGTACTTAGAGGTGTCTCAACAAAACCATGGGATTGATTGCAACACCAATAAGAGGGTCTCAGGCAGCTGTCAGCCGTGTAGCCCACCAGGATTACCTGGAGAATTTTCAGAAACATGAAGGAATTTGCTCCTAATGGCTGTGGACAGCAGCCCTGGGACTGTGTGTCTGCGTGAGAGACAAGTGGAGATATTTCAACAGGAGGGTGAAGAAACACCAATTTGTATCCTTAGCAAATATGCCAAGTCACATTTATGATTGAGAGCAGCCTTCTCCAGGGGGACACATGTGGCTGGATGGCAGGACAGCCTTGGTGCTCTTGAGCACAGTGTTCCTTATCGTGGGTTTACATCAGCCAGTGATTTGTGCTCAGGGATGTTTTCCTGTGAGCTCCACTTGATTGAGGTCTCGTTAGCACACACTCCAGTGCCCCCCCAGCAGGGCTCAGTCTCTGAGTTTTGACATTTATAACATGCATATGACCACCACCCCAGTGCAGAGAGAGAACAGATGGTCCAGGAAGTCCCCTCAGGGTACAGGGTTTAAAGTCCCTGGGTGATTCCTCCTGGGGCTGTCTGAGCCCCTTCTCTGACTTGCTCAGGACAGCTCCTCACAAATAAGCCTGGCTGACCACACCCTCAGCCCCAGGTGAGGCTGGGACTCTACCTTTCTTCAAGCCCTGCCCATGTTTTGAGACTCCACCCATGTCTTTCCTTTTGCAGATGAGGAAACCGAGGCTCAGGGTGTGGATGCAAGTGACCCCGATACCAGGTTTTGAAACTAAGCCCGGACTTGGGACAATCAGGACCCGTTGCCCTTCATTCTTCCTCATTTTTATCTGCACCCTAAGCCTGAAGCCCAAACAAGAGACTAAGGACTGCATCCCGCTGCTCTTTCCTTTCCTGGCCTGCTGCCTGCACCGTCCTGCTTTGGCCAGAGCCCCTTTTGGGTGGGGTGTGCTCCTCTGCCTGTTTTTCAGTGGTCCTCTGCACACCTGCCTGTCCTGGCCCAGGCCATCTCTCAGCATTAACAGTGAGTGTGTGTTTAGGAGGCCAGGCTGGTGGAGCCCTCGAGGAGGAAGACTCCAGAAGCCAACTGAGAGGGGAGTGTCACAACAGGGTATCGGATCCCCAGCTCATTTCACTCCTTAGCAGGAGCAGCACAGGGCGTGAGCCTCACAGGGGAGGAGGGTCCCTCTCACCAAGTGCAGGACCTGCTGTGAGCAGGCAGGACAGGCGGCCCAGAGGGGCAGGAAGAAGACACTGCCAAGGGAAATGGCTGCTTTCCTTGGATGACTGGGAGCAAGTCCTGGGGACCTGGAGACTTGACAGCAGCATGACAGTGGGCTCTGGGGGACATTCCTGGTGGAACGCGGAGGTGAGCACTCTGCTTTCCTCTGTCGAGGGCCTCCCTGAGCACATGCAGGACTTAGCAGGGCGTGCTGGGCTGGTCCAGGCACTTGCCCTTTGGACACGGGGACCTGGAGGTGCTTGGGCTGCAGAGAAGGAGCCGTTGGGTTTGGGGGCCTGGGGGTCTGGGGGTCAGGTTTTCACACTGCAAAAGCAATCGTGTGACGGCTTCATGAGAGCGTGGATTGCAGAGGCAGGTTGTACTTCACCCTTGTAAGAAGGAACGAGGCTCCTGCACCCTGTCTCCCTTGGAAATGGGTCAGCTCACCTCAGGAGGGAGGGGTTTCAGTCCCTGAATGTGGACAGCCCAGGCCGGGTGAGGACAGATGGTATCAGGCCCCTGAGCTCCCTAGTCCTCCTCCTCAGAGTGCATGGGTGGGGGTAGGGAATCACCTTGGTGGCCTTCTGTTCGTCTTCATGTCTGAGCTGCCGTCCTCATAGCAATTCCCCAGGCCACCTGGCTGGGACGCAGCTTCCATTTGCTGCTTATGATAGGCCCACTCTAGGATTTAAAGGAAACAGGCAAGAATGCAGGGGGTTGTATGCTTTAGGCAAGAAGGAAGCAGAATTCCATCAGGCTACAGGAGTGGAATGAGGACCAAGGTCCTCTGATCCCAGCCTCGTCCCTCCTGAGGAAGTACAGAAACTGAGGATTCCAGATCCTTCCATTGGCCCCTTGGCCCTGGCTCCCTATGCCCATGCCAGCCTCTGCCCCATCTTGACTTAGTGCCTGGCCTTGATAAATGGTCACTCTTGCTCTCTGCTGTGTCCCCAAGTGCTTAGAGAAGCGCCCAGTACGCAGCGCTTACTCAGTATTTGTGGAATGTACGGATTGTCCTTGGGGAATCTGCAGAGTGAATGAGGAGACAGGGAGACGCGGTGCGGTGGCTGTGGAACTGAGAATATCCTGGGTCCCAAGGATGGACCTCCCACCCCTCATTACCAGGCAGGTGGATCTTTAAGTACCTGGAAAAATAAAATAAAACAGATATGAAATTTAAATAAGAGGTGATGTTGAAGGGTAGAAATGGGGGCTAAGATAGTGGAGAGGGCCTGAGGGAGGGCCACCCCCCAGGCTCCAGGCTGCTGTGGGAGGAACACCCTGCGGGGTTTCGGGAGGATCAAATGGCGGTGAGGTTTGGCCATGAGCAGCCCTGGAGTGGGCCTCAGTCCTGTCCTGGCCAGCGGTGTGTCCTTGGGTATGCCAAGAGGAATTTTCTCTTCTGCAAGATGGTGAGATTGTCCTCCACAGTGGCAGTTTCTTCCAGTTTATCCTGGAACTCAAATGATGAGGTTTTAGGAATCGAATTCAAATGCCCACCTACCATTGGACATCGGGCCTAAGCTCGACCACCTACTCTCAGGGGAATCACAGGTTCGGTGGCCAGCAAGGATGGCCAGGGTGACACTGCGAGGGCCCTGAGGGAGTGGGGAGAGGTGGATGGTGTGATTTCAGGTGGAGAAGAATATGCCAGGTGGCCCGAGTCCCGAAGTGAGGCATTGCAGAAGAGGCACCTGCCTGCCAACTGTCTGCCAATCAGACTGAGAGCGTCCCCACAGGACCTCGCAGGGGCTGCCAGGTCCATGTTCCACAAAGCGGGAACAACTGATACTTAATTACACAGACAGGGGCGAGGAGTGCAGCTGTCCCCAGAGTTAACTCTCAAGGAGCTGCAACTTCTGTAATTAGTTGGCCGCCAGATGCAGGGGACAGGCTTTCCCAGTCCCAGGAACAAGGGGCTACAGGGCTTGTCCACCCCCAACCTTGGCCCCCTGACCACTGCCTCGCCTCCTCACAGGGAGCATTTGCTCTTTGCCGGGAGGGAAGTGGATTGGTCTGGGCACAGCCTTGGGGCACCTTGCTTTGGCCCTATGCTTTTCTCCTCTCTTCAACTCCTTCCCCAGAAAAAGAGCCCAAGGCTCTGCAAGGGGTGGGGGGGGGGAACTCCTAGGAGCCCTTCTGATCACCAGGCCTGAGGGACGCTGGGATGTGTCTTTCAAAATGGAAAAGCCAGGATACACCCCCTTTCTGGGACCCCAGGCTCCCTTCCCCACTGATCCACACTGGCCTTGGATATCTCAACGCCGCATCCAATCAGGAGCATTGCCGCATGAGATGGCACCTTGACCATCAGATCCCTTTAGGTTTAGGTACGTGACAAGTTACCTCTGGCGACTGCAAAGAATCACGTGTCAATCTCCCCTCTGCGCTGGGCTGCAGCAGCTGGGGCCACACGGAGCATCCGATGATGTTCCTGTTGGTGTAATGCCTGCCCTGAAATAGATCTGCAGAGGGTCATTGGGAGATGGAGGACAGAAAGCCCTTGTCGACACTTTGCACCTTCATTTCCTGAAAGGGCACTTTGAATGGCATGGGGACTCCCACCTTCTGGTTGGCTGTCAAGTGAACAGCGTGCAGTGTATACTTAGCACCTTCTTCAGAATGAATCAATGTGGACTGAATAAAATCAAGGCGATCCCAGTTTCCCTAGCATCACCAGCTCACTGTATCTCTTGCTGAAACCTTCCTGTCACATTAGGAAACTTTTCTCTGGTCAAAGCACTCTCTGTAAACTGCAGCACATGGGTGATCAGATTTTGCAGTGGAAATGTCTTTTGAGCTGCAAACCGAGTACATTTTTCTGGGAAGTGCTTGGGTCTTTTGCAATAAGGGAGCACCAAACCTCCAAGGGGGTAAGGATCACAGCTGCCTCCCGTCCTGTTGACCCAAGAGCCAAAGTGCAAGAGGAGAGGTGGAGGGCTTCGCCTGGGCAGAACACGTTGGTCATTAACTTTGTAAAGGAACCTTCTGAACTCACTGCAGACTACTTGGCTCTGGTGTGTACACACTCAGCTCTGTCCTGGCACATCTTGCTTCTTGATTGTTTGTTTGACTTACTGGAAAAGAGCTTGCCGTTCCCATGATCCTCTACAGGGTGCACAACGGTGTGTGTGGCAAGGCTCCATGTCAGGGGACAGCCAGTTGGCAGGTGGGGCCGGTGGCATGGGTGCACACTCAGACCCGCCTGGGGTGGGGGCTTGGCACTCAGAGGAGTTGCATTCGGACATCTTCTTGAAAGGAGCTGTTAGCGCTGGTCCAAGGGCACCGGGGACTCTGGGCAATCCTGGTCTGCCGGCAGTCTTTTCCTTTCCCTTCTGGCCACCCCGTCCTCCTACCCGGGGTGTAAGGACACCATCCCCAAGGTGGAGGGTCCAGGTGGCAGGCAGAGTGAGATACAGCGGGAGGAGCACTTTCACTGGTGCCATAGAATTTCCTACTCCTGAGATGGAAGGGGAGCCAAGGAGCATCCAGTCCAACTGCCTCACTTCGCCCCCAGGAGGGAGCCAGACCCAGAGAGGGAGGCGGGAAGGAATCAGACCTCATCCTGGAGAGAACCAGGTCTGTAATTCAGGTCCCTGGTGCCCAATCCCTTTCTCATGTGAGTGGCCTCTGCTGCTCCAGAGTGGCCCTGAGTTAGTCTGAGGCTCCTCTGGGAGGGTCAGCGGTCTCTCTGTGAAGCCCACGTCTCAAGGTACTGGCCTCAGGTTTGTGGACAAATCCATGATCCCCACCTTTCCAAAGCTCTGCTCAACCACAAGAAGTTTTAAAATATTTATCATGAACTTTAACCCTAAAAAAACCCTGGGGGTAGGATCACTGCTTCCATTTTAAAATTGAGGTAACGGAAGATGTCGTGGAGATGCTGACCAGCTTGTTCAGAGCTACACAGGTGGCACCTGGAGAGGTGGGCACTGGTACCCTGGTCCTTGGACCTGTGCCGCAGGTCTCCATCTGGGCCCTCCTGCACCTGCAGTTAGTGAGGGGCAGCCCACAGGGAGGCCCAGGGCTGGCTCCTCAGCAGGGGAAGGGACCAAGGGCTAGAATCCATTCTAACCTACACGACCTGATCTTATTTGGACTTTTACTGGCCTGCAGTACACATTCTGCTTCTTTTTGGGAGTTTAGAATTCAGAGTGTATCGATTCCCAAGGGTAAGAGAGGATTTTTGTTTTATACACTGAAAATAATAATCTTGTCATACAAACTTGGGTTTGAGTTCAGTCCTATCACTTAAGAGCTGTGTGACCTGGGAAAACCTTCCTAACCTCTCTGAGACTTTCTGACTCTCCATAGGAAGATGCACATGCATGTTGGATGTGGAGTGCGTCTGGGGACAGCAGTGCTGTGGGGAGGGATGAGGTGAACGGCAACACAGGCTGTGCAGGCCTCTGAACTTGGAGGCCTCTGCAGAATGGGCCTGGACTGAGGCAGAAAGCCAATGTTCAGAGTCCCCGTGGACCACTCACAGGACTGGGGCTTGACTTCGGGGGAGTTGGCTTTCTGCATCCAAGTGCAGTTCCCGAGAGGTCCGGAGCTGGGGAGTGCGTCCTTCAGTCCTGAAGTGGGGCTGGGTGACGCAGGACAGGGGCCAACCCCGGCGGCACTTCGCAGTGTTGTCTTAGGATGGAGTTCAACCACTGGAACGTCGCCGGGGCGCAGGGGCCGATCGGAGCATGTGCGGCAGGTGTGAAGCCCCTGCGCCCTCCGCTCCCCCACTCCTGCTCTGGGCTGAGGGGCTGCTACCAGTCTCCCAGGAAAAGACCTCGGGGACCTCAGAGGAACAGCGGCGGGAGCCTCACCCGGGACCAGCCTCCTTCCATGGCACATCCCAGCTGGCCACCCTTCTGGGGGCGAAGGGTGTGCGCGCCGGCTGGGTACCTCGGCGAGTCCCCAGTGGACTTCCAGAGCAGAGACGGTGCCCCAGGATTCACCTCACTTCCCAAATGATGCGCTTGCATGGCGCCCGGGGCCACCACGGGTGCTCCTCACACCAGGGAAACCTCCGTGGAGAGATGCTGTAGCGCCTGGAGCCCTGGCGCCAACGCAGCAGCTCAGGACCAGGTGCCAGGAGCCCCTGAGCTGGAAATCTAAAACCCAAACGCTTTTGAGCAGAGTGTGGAACTTTGTTAGATGTACATAGATATTTAAAAACATCATATAAAATTACCTTCAGGCTATGTGTTAAAGGCAGATGTGTTGAAACCTAAATGAATTTTGTGTTTAGACTTGTGTCCTATCCCCAAAATATCTCATGATGTATATGCAAATATTCCAAATCCCCCAGATCCCAAAGTCTGAAATATATCCGATTCTAAAACATTTCAGATATGGTGTCTGCAACATGTATATGGTTTTCTTTAATCCCCAGAACCCTCCAGGGGGGCTATCATTCCTAGCTACCTTATACAGATGAAGAGCCTGTGGGTCCGAGTGGTCAGGTCACAAGCAGACCCAGTCAGTAAGAGCTAGGACCCAGGATCCCTTTCAGGCCCTCCCTCCAGGTCAGTGTCTTGATCTCTTGCCTGAAGTTCCTTCTTTTCAGGGAAAATGAGGCAGATTTAGGGGCATGCTGGGGAAGAAAGAAAAGCAGGTGTGTGGAGTTAAATGGCTTTGCCAGCCCACACAGGGACCAGAGCGGATAGTGATCACTTCTGTTCGTCTCAAAGGGGTTGGTGGCGTGGGATTGGGGACGAGGAGAAGTCTCCGCCTGGAAGAAGTTTGGGAGTTGGAATGAGTTTGTGAAGAAGGTTGTGGGTCGCCTTCCCTGGAGACGCAAGCAATTAGGACACAGCAGCCACCGGTGGCAGTAATCAGTGGTTCACTGCCCATCAGAAATCAGGGGGGGCTGGCGGAACGGCGGTCGGCCTGGCTGCCCCACTTCTGGACGACCTGTTTTGGAGAAGGAGCTTGCCGACCAGGACCCCTGGGATGGCTGGTTATTCCATCTTCTTAAATCCCTCCCTTCCTCCAGGGACCTGGGAGCAAGTGAAGCCCCTGTGCCTTTGAATCCATTTGGTTCACTTACATAACACCTCGGAGCCCCACCTGCTGCAGGAGGCGGAGGCTGTCCGAGGCCCTGCCAGCAGGCTGCTCCTTTTCTGGCAGGGGCTCGGTGTCCCCCCTGGTGTCCTTGAGTCTGAAGAGGCGCGTCCCAGAGCTGCCACCTACCTCCCCCTCCCGACCCAGTTCTTCCCCTGGAGGGGCTTGCTCTTGGCCTTTCCTGCCTCCCCACCTCCAGGGCTGACTTTGGTTTCCCTTCTGACCGCGTCCCACTCTGGCTGTCCAGGTTACGTCTGCTCTGGTTTTCCAGGAAGTCGCACTATCCAGGAGGTACCAACTGGATCCAGAACCCAGATGTGTTCATTTCAGCCCCCAGGACACCGAGGCTTAGAAGAGAGGGCTCCGCTCAGACTCCCGCTCTCTGGCACTTCTCTGTGGGTCAGCCTGAGTCTCCTTACCTGGGAGCAGGGATGGTCCTGATGCTGGTGGTTGCTGGGACTTGCTTGCAAAGGGTCAGATGCCTGCTCCAGAGATGCCATTGAGAGATGGCTGCCACCGCTGCTGGTGGTATGACTTTTATTATCCTCTGACGGCAGGCTCCCTTGATAGCAGGATGCTGCAGAGAGATGGTTAGAAAGGGGGAGCCCCTGCCCACTTCACAGACAGTAGGACCCAGGCTCAGCAGACAGCCCAGGGTGGTGGACAGGAGCCCTGGGGGCATATTGCTGCTGCTGCTGCTGCTGCTGCATGAACCTCGAGTCGCATGGAACCCAGGACCTGCACTGGTGGGCTCCTTCTAGGTCAAGGGCTGGGAGTCTGTACAGACCCTGGGCTGAGCATTGACTCCTGGCCCATAGCCAGCACTCTTTTTCAAGTTTAGTCTGTGTTTCCTCCAGTGAACCTTTCTCCATGATTACCAGGCTGGTTCCAGCTTCTCACAGGAAGAATGCAGGTTACAAAGGAGTTCAGAAGCTCAGATCTTTTGCATGATGAACTGTCATTAGGATTCCTGGATTAGCTAAGAGTGTGCGCCTCCAGAATGGGCTGGACCAGCACAGACCCCGGCTGCTGTCAGAACAGTTGATACTGCATCCGAAAGAGGGGTTTCCTGGTTCTTGGATTTACCCTGAAAGCTGACCTCTTGAAGAAACAGCATTGATTTGGGGACATCGAAGGCATAGACTTTTGGGGGACCTCGGGAGAAGTCTGCAGGCATGTTCAAGGACTTTTGAGGTTGGTGGCACTGTTTCTATATGACATACAATTCCACCTTCCTTCTTGGATTCAGACGGTGTCTCTGGAACTGTGACAGCCACAATTAAGGTCATCTATGGCTTACAAACAGGGAATTAAATCTTTTCTCTAAGCCCTCTAGTTGGGGCAGGGAGGGAGACCACAAGCACGAGGAAAAGCCCCCGTGTTGTTGAGAGGAAACTTCCTCCTCCCCTCCTTCCTCCCTTCTTCTCTCCATCCCCTCTTCCTCTCCCTCCTCTCTTCCTTCCTCTAGTTCCTTCCTCCTTTCTTCTCCTCTTGAAATATTTATTGAGCATCTATTAAGCACCAGGCATTCAATTAGGGGGTGTTGAGGAAGGAGGGGTACAAACCTTGTCAGAATCCGACCTCTTTTCAGGATGAATCTCCATGTTGTGGAGAGAGAAAGCAAAGCTGTGCACAGAGGTGACCATCTGAATCCTGCCCCCCCCTCCACAGGAAGTTGCCCCCCACCATCTGCTCTGTGTCACAGGGCAGATCTGCACAGAGTGGGGTGTTTCCCTAGCAGAAGGAGCGCAAATGCAGTTGGGGGAACAGAGAAGCTATTATGCAGGGTGTGGTGGTCCAGGGGATCCTTGGAAGGAGGGGTGTGTCTCTGGGTTTTCCACATCCAGAAATGGTCCCTTCCTTCTCNGGGGGAGGGAGGGAGGGAAGGGGAGGAAATGATGAGAGGGAAACAGACCTCTTTAAACATCCGAAACATCAGCTGGTTTGATAAACAATTTAGGGTCTTCTGCTGCACCATATCCTGCGAGGCAGGGAGGGGAGGGGACTTCACTGAGGGAGGGAGGAAGGGGTGGAGGAGGGTGGAAGCGCCTGGCAGGAAGGGTCCTTTTGGCTCTGGACACGGGCTGGGTGGTGGGCAGCTGGCAGGAGGAGTGGGCATTTGTAACCTCAGTGCTTATAACTCAAGGTGCTTTTCTTTTGAAGGTAAGGATGACGTGTTGGGGGGGGGAGCAGCGGGTGCAGGCTGTCTTGCTGTTAGTTTTAGGGGGTGTCCTCCCATCTTTTATCAACTGATTAATGAATCTTATTCCTTCGCGCACCACACAGCGTTCTTGGAGGTGAGCATCACCAGGAAGAGATAAAAACAAAGATGAAGTGATTGCACCAATATGGGTGAATCTGCCTTGGTGACCAGCGTGTGAAATGGGACCTGCGGTGGGCAGATTTGACCAGGTCCTCTCTGTGGCGAGCTTCTCCAGGGAAACATGCTAAACCTGGGACCCTGGCAGGGGGTGGGGGGGGCGTCAGGAGCCAGGTGGGCTGAGCCATGAGGCAATGGCCACCTCAAAAGAAGTAGAGCTGGGTTCAGTCCTCTGGGCCTGGAAGCTGTGACCCCCGTTAATGTTGCTCCCGTCTTAGGCACTAGGTTCACTGTGGGTGACGGAAAGACCCTCTGCTTATCCCTCCTGGTGACACTAACCGCCTCACGTATTGCTAATCAAGATCTAGAACCCATGGGGAGCACCTGACCTGCCTCCTGTTCACAGGGGTATTGACCAAAGACGTACAGAATTACCCTGGGCATCCTGGTTTCGTTTCCTAACGTGTTTCTGGTCGGGATGTACCCGCCGCAAGAGTGAGTGCTGGGCTGAGAACACCTCCTGGACACCGTGGGTCCTCCAGGGCCACCGCCCAACGCTCCCCAGGGTGTGTTCTCGCAGATCATGGGTCGCCTCCACAGCAGACACGGCCTAGCCAGCTCTCATCTGAGTCAGGTCTGAGCCCCACAAAACCTGCTGGTCCGGGCTGCGGATGTGGCTCAAGTGGTAGCGCGCTCACTGGGCATGCGTGGGGCCAGGGTTCAAGCCTCAGCACACATACAAACAAAGATGTGTGTCCGCCGAGAACTAAAAAATAAATATTAAAATCTCTCTCTCTCTCTCTCTCTCTCTCTCTCTCTCTCTCTTTAAAAAAAAAAAA
>NW_026000020.1:9503973-9552220 GCF_001458135.2 Marmota marmota marmota
AATATCATCTCTCTCTCTCTCTCTCTCTCTCTCTCTCTCTCTCTCTCTCTCTCCCTCCTCCCTCCCTCTCCCTCTGTCTTTTAAAAAAAAGAATATAAAAAAATAAAATTACAAACTTAAAAAAACAAAAACAAAAAAACCCCCTGCTGGTCCCAGACCACCACAGAGGGGACCGGGTCAAATCTGCCCACAGCAGGTCCCATTTCATCACCTCCAGGTTTTGAGAAGTGCATCTGATGCACTTCCACATTTCTGTGCCCTAAAGCAGGACTTCTCGCTGCATGTTATCAAGTCATTTATTCACTCACATGGTGGGGGGCGACTTTGGTGTATATACACGATGGAATATTACTCAGCTGTAAAGAAGAATGAAATTATGAAACAACACTTTTGCTGTCTTCATGGGAGAAGATGGTGGGTGTGTAGATTGTATGCCTATAGGTTTCTAACCTAGGAGTGATCATAAAGGGTCTCTATCTAATGCTGTGCATCACCCTGACTGACTGTGGCTTTTTATGCTGGTCTGAAAACCTTCTTGGCACAGATGACTCAGGATAACGGGAGCGGGTGGCTGACCTTGCAGGTGTCCTCTGTGGGCCACATGCAGCATCCGTAATGAACTTCACTGTCCCTGTGCCCTGGGCCCAAAGCTACTTCTCGCTGCGGCACCAGCGTCCTTCATTTGGTTTCTCAGCCTCTCTGCTCTTGATCACACAGCCACGGTCCTGACTTAAGGGTCCACAACCTGGGCATGGTGGCACATCCTTGTAATCCCAGTGACTCAGGAGGCTGAGGCAGGAGGATTGCAAGTTCGAAGTTAGCCTCAGCAACTTAGGGAGACCCTCAGCAACTTAGCAAGACCCTGTCTCAAATAAAAATTAAAAAAGGGCTGGCTTCTTTTACCTCCGTGGCCCCCAGATGCCTCGTCTGTCCCCTGGGTTCTTTGCTGGTCACACAAATACATTGTACAGCTTCTAGCTTTCATTGTCCTTCAGTCGATGTTCTCTCATCTTGGATGAGGAAGAGTCACAGATAACTCAAGGGTGGCTTGTCCCAATCTTACCTGAGTAGCTCCAGAACAGACCTGGCCAGGTATACAACTGCTGGTGGTGGAGTAAACAGACCTGGACTTTGATTCCAAAGTCACCAATTCCTGGCTTGTGACCTTGGCAAGTCACTTCAGCTCTGAGCCGCAGCTATCTCAACTTTGAAACTGTTCCGATCTCATCAAGAAGTCAGTGAGATGTGGCGTGTAAACCCCCTGACACACCGTGGGTGGAACATTTGGTAACCTCTTATGAGCAGGGAGTGTAAGATCAGAAAATCTTGAGGGGCAGCTGAATCCCAGTAGGTCCAGGGGGAAGAGGAGGGGGTCAGGAAGGAATGGGAGATGACCCCTAAATTTCAGAAGTGGGGCAGCAAGCAGAGTCCGCCTGGGAAGGATGGCGCCTCCGGCCCCGACTTGCTGACACAGGCTGCGTGGGCTCCCTGCAGTGATGGTTGTGGTCTTTTTTTTGGTCCCAGGGATTGAACTCAGGGGGGCTTAACCACTGAGCCACATCCCCAGCCCCTTCTTATTTTTTATTTTGAGATAGGGTCTTGCTAAGTTGCCTCCCTAAGTCACTGAGGATGACCTCGAACTTGCAATCCTCCTGCCTCAGCCTCCTGAGTCACTGGGATTACAAGGATGTGCCACCACGCCCAGTGGGTTGTGGTCCCTTAAGTCAGGAATGTGGCTGTGTGACTAAGCACGTCCTCCGGACCCTTCCTGTACCAGTCCCTACTCCAGGAAGTCCACCCTCCAAATCTGAGTGACCTGGGTTCTTCCAACCACAGCATTATTTTGTATATGGTCCCCTTTCTGTCAGCTGCTTCCACTTCAACCCCAGTAAGTTTGAGTCTTTGTTGCTTTGAATAATAAGATGCTGGGGTTACCGGTCAGCTCTTTTTCATTTCTAAAGCTAAACTCTACTTCCTCTGGGCTCATCAGGAGTGTTGGTCTCAGCAGGTCCCGAGTTTCATGCTATAAAATTGTGCTGGTTTTATTGACCAATTAACATAGGTTAATGATGATTGTTTTTATGAACGTTGGCAGGTCACCCTCTGGACAGCAGGCTGAGCAATGTCCTCCCAGCCTTAATCATAGATCATAAAGTGTTAGAGCCGGAAGGGTCTCAGAGCTGCGCAGTCCAGCCCTCCCGGTTAACAGAGCAGCAAACTGAGTCCTGGATAGACAAACCCCCGGATTCAAATGTCTTCAGAAGAGAGACGGGGACACAGGCGAGCCGGTGATGCTTCATTCAGTCCAGAGGCTTGAGCGCTCTCTCCCAAGCACAAAACTTAGGCTTGCAAATGGTGGGTGCGAAGCCCCTGCTGTAACGGGATTTGTAAGGCCAACATACAAGGAATCGGACATGTTAAAGGCCAGATGACCCGTAAGAGTCTCACCCACCTTGACACTGTAAGGCATTGTGTTGTAGGAAGTCTGCGATGCCTTATGTGTAATGATTTATTTCTTTGTTTTAATTCTTCCCCCTGCGGAGATGTTTCGCAGAGGCAGGGGCTGCGTTATTCATTTTTGTTTTTTCCTATAACCTTGTTTATAGTATGTGCTTGATAAAAGGTTCACTGAATGAATGAATAGATGGGGTTTTCTTTTTTATTTCCAGGAAGGGTAACCAGGTCCTTGACTTAGAGGGCATGGTGAGCTTCAGAGCAGAGTAGCCTCTCATTTGGTTGGCAACATTTGAGAAAAGACCAGAAATACATGAAATGACAGAAGAATTCAGTTTACTGGAAGATGCTGACAGTTGAAGCCTTCAATTTTTGGGGGGTGTTGGGGGAGGTGGGGGGGAATAAAAACAAAGCGAAATAACCACAAAAACTTTTCAAATCCCACTGACACTTTTTCATTAAGAAGAGTCTATAAAGCTGAGACCTGAAGCCACCTTGCCTGAGAATAGAGCCTTCACAGATGGGGACAAGGTCAGGCCAGCCTGTGGCCCGAGGCCAGGCCGCAGTGCCCAGCAGCTCTGGCAGCGGAGTCGAGGCTGCAGGCCAGCTCGCTGCCCTCCTTGGGACTGGCTCACCTCTGCATTCTGCAGCAAACCTTTACTCTGCCACAGAGAAATGGCACTGGAGTTGGAGGTCCTGCACTTCTCAGAAAAAAGAATGTGAGAAAACATTTCCGTTTGGTTCACACTTCAGTGGACTGAGTTCTGGCCACCTGGCCCTCCTTGCCTTCACCAGGTGTCCACATCTGGGGGCTGCACTCTCACCTGCAGCTCCAGCTGCACCTGGGCCCCAGGACCTGCTGCTGCCCTGTCCCCGCCTGGACATGGCCACCTCCCGTGGCAGAGGGGGCAGGGTGCTGATGGATTTCTTCTCTTTTACTGGATCCTGCTCAAGGCTGCTGATGTGCATCTTAATCATCCAGAGGAGTTTGCAGCTGCACTTCTCACCAGCAGCACACCCAGGGCTGTGCCTCCAGGGCTGGCTCTGCCCCCAGGGCAACAGGGAATTAAATCTTTTCTCTAAGCCCTCTAGTTGGGGCAGGGAGGGAGACCACAAGCACGAGGAAAAGCCCCCGTGTTGTTGAGAGGAAACTTCCTCCTCCCCTCCTTCCTCCCTTCTTCTCTCCATCCCCTCTTCCTCTCCCTCCTCTCTTCCTTCCTCTAGTTCCTTCCTCCTTTCTTCTCCTCTTGAAATATTTATTGAGCATCTATTAAGCACCAGGCATTCAATTAGGGGGTGTTGAGGAAGGAGGGGTACAAACCTTGTCAGAATCCGACCTCTTTTCAGGATGAATCTCCATGTTGTGGAGAGAGAAAGCAAAGCTGTGCACAGAGGTGACCATCTGAATCCTGCCCCCCCCTCCACAGGAAGTTGCCCCCCACCATCTGCTCTGTGTCACAGGGCAGATCTGCACAGAGTGGGGTGTTTCCCTAGCAGAAGGAGCGCAAATGCAGTTGGGGGAACAGAGAAGCTATTATGCAGGGTGTGGTGGTCCAGGGGATCCTTGGAAGGAGGGGTGTGTCTCTGGGTTTTCCACATCCAGAAATGGTCCCTTCCTTCTCTATGATCCACTCCTCTCCTCTCCCTGGAGAGGCTCAGGACTCAGCTCTGAGGTGCCTTTCCCCTGTTCCTGGCTGTCCCTCCTGTTGGGGGCCTCCAGGGGCTTACAGTGCTACGCAGACAGTGGTGTGGACTTCTATATTCAGGAACCAGATGAGACAGAAGACGTTTTGAAAATGGACTTTAAAATGTCAGCTGTATACATTATATCAACACGGGGAGAAGTGCAGTTTCAAAAAGAGATAAAAACACCTCATGCGTACAGTTTTCAAAGAGGAATGGCGCCCTTTGGGAGGATTTGGGAAGAGCCTTCAATCTGTCAGCCAGTCTGGGAGGGCTTCATGGAGGAAGATGGCCTTGAGGACGATGGGAGGAGGCAGCTGGAGCCACTGGCCAGGGTGGGAGGTTTGCGGGGCACCGGGTGCTTGCCAGGCTGGGGCTCTTTGAGGGTAAAGACTGCCCAGATTCTTCTGCGTCCCTGGCAGCCTGTCTGAGGCCCAGCACACTGTGAGTGAGCTGTGAATGAACCACGTGGGAAGGAGGAGAGGGGGCGAGAGTGGGAATCACTGACGGCCTGGGTTGGAGCAGCGGCCGGGCCTCCCTCTTGGGCCCTGGTGAAGGGCTGTGAGGAGGAGCAGCCAGACCTGGGCTATGCAGAATTCAAAGACCCCTCAGGTGGGGTGACCCACAGGCTGGGCCCAGGAGCCTAGCAGCTGCTCTGCCTGTTTAGCATCCAGTGGCACTGGGCAGGTCCCCTTGGGTCTGTGTCCCCTGCTCCTCCTACAGGGTGACCCACTGGGAATCCAAGGTGGTGAGGAGGCCATACCACACAGAGCAGGCTGCATGGCTGGAGGCAGGAAGGGGAGGCTGTGGCTCCAGCTGAAGGAGGAGGACAAGTTGTGCAGGAAGAGAAGAAGCTACAGAGTTTGGCAACTGATTGGTTTAGTGACTACTTACTGCGTGTTTCACCTGTACCTAGTCCTACACCTGCATATCTGCCCTGGAAGACGAGTGGTGTTATTGCTATTATTATCCCATCTTATGGATGGGGAAACTGAGTCTCAGAGAGACAGCTTGAGTTTTCACTCCTGCCCGAGCTCCCAGCCTCTGCCATCTTTTGCTCCTCTGAGTGGACTCACCCGGGAGGCTCCGTCTCCATTGTCCATGAAGGGAAGGTGGGCGCTCTGGAGTCAATGCAGGTCACATGCACAGAACAGGAGCCTGAGCAAGGGGACTGGGGTGCTGTCGTCAGGACTGAGGAACAAGGGCCCTCATCTGGGAAGGCATTTATAGCTTTTGCCTTAATTGATTCTCAGGGCAGCCTTGGGAGTTTGGCATGGATTTTCGGGGGGGGCGGTACTGGGGATTGAACTCGGGGTCACTTGGCCACTGAGCACATCCCCAGCCCTATGTTTGTATTTTATTTAGAGACAGGGTCTCACTGCATTGCTTAGTGCCTCACTATACGGGCATGCGCCACCACGCCTGGCTGGCATGGATTTTTTTTTTTTTTAAATCCCATTTTCCAGTTGAGGAACCCAAGGCTGGGAGAGGTGAGAAGAATTGCCCAGGGTCACTTAGCTGGCACATGGCCTGAGAGTGGAGTCAGGCTCTCTATTCCCTGGGCTGTGCTCTGATCGAGGTGGGCATGAGATGCCCAGCGGATGCCACCTTGCTGGAGGCTCAGAGGACAGGGAGCAGAGCCAGTGAAGGTGTCCTAAAACCTGAGCGAGAGAGGCTCGGGCATGTGGCCTTGTCCTCAGAGCCCCGAGCAATGTGGAGGGCTGGAGCTGAGGATCTGTCTGGGAGTGGCGTAGCCTGATGACCAGGGCTAGAGGACACCGCCGTTGGCAGGCAGCTCAGAAATGAAAGAGCCGCCAGGAACATGGGCCCTGTGGTACCCTTTCCAGAACCTGGAGGGCCAGGAGAAGGCAGGGCAGGGACCCCAGGTCTGGGTCCCTTTGCCATCCCCAACTTAATCTCCAGGCATCTGGTCAACAAAACCTTTCCCAGAAGTCATGCTGATGGGCAGGGCACGTGCCTAAGAGCCCTAGGCTGCGGTGGGAGGAACACGTGCCCTAGAGACAGACTGCTCTGCTTCAACCCAGTCTAGCCACCTCCTGCCTCAGTGCCTTGGGGTCTCAGTTGCCCTTCCCATAAAATGGACCAATGGTTGCTTCCATAGAGGCATAAGGCGTGAAGGCCTGCTCACACTATTGAGACTCTGTGCCAGAGCTGTTCGGGAGCTGGGGCTGGTTTCGGAAGCCACACAGTCGAGGTCCCTGCCCTTGGGCATTTTGCATTGGTGTCCAACACAGCATACATCGTCCCCCCCACAAGCCTCACGTCCCTCCTCCCACTTGCAAAGGTGCCCACATTCTCCCCCACAGAACCAGACTCCCCGCCGGCAGCAAGGGAGGAGGAGGGGGCAAATTCAAACCCTGTCCTGAGGCACAGTTCCAGAGGAGGCAGGAGTCCGAGGTCAGCAGGGGTGGGTGAGGCTGGGGGGGCTGGGGGCAAAATGGAGGGTTGGCACCTTGTGGCCCTCCTTATCTGGCTGCCCTTGTACGAGACGCCCAAAGAACTTGACAGTGATGATCTCACTAGTGTTCAAAGCTTCCAGAGGGAGGCCAAAGGCAGGGCAGAAAGCACTGGAGTGTGCTTGTGTTGACAGCTGCAGGATCAGAGTGTCTGGCTCAGGATCACAGGCTGCGGGGGTGGTGAGGCAGTGCACATGATTCTGAGGGCCCGGCACCCCTGCCCAGGGCCAAGTTCACCAAGACACTCGAGGGAGGAGGCTTTTCTAATCACCAGCCTGCCTGCCCTGTGTTCTCGCATCCTTCCCACTCACTAAATTGGCAAACGGAGGCTCAGAGGCAGGAGGAGGTTGACTTAAGGCCACACAACTTCATCACAGAGGTTGAGATGCAGGTCTCCACCTGTCTCCATCACACACAGATGAGTGGCCTCCTCTTTGGGCTGGCTAGCACAGTGGACCAGGCTGACCCATCTTAACCTATCTGTGCATGGGTGCACCTGTGTGCAGAGGAGCAAGTGGTGGGGACCCAGAGGGAGAAGGTGGGTCAGGTTTCTGGGTGGCCCCTGGGTCCAGCGGGCACCAGGCATGGAGCATCGCCCACAGTCCTTCCTGGGGTCGGCCCCTCTACCAGACATCTCTTTCCTCATTGTTAGCACCCCTTGGATTCATTTTTTCAGGGCGTCTTGGTCCGTCTCTGCTTCTCCATTCATTCCCTGCTGTTTGCCCCAGCGCCTCCGCTGCTCTCCTACCCTGTCCCTTCCCTGCAGCTCCCCTGCACCTGCCCCAGCTTTCCCCTTCCTCTCCTCCTGCCGCCTTCCCTTTGTCTCCTCCTCGGCTGGATCGGCTGGATCCGCCGTGCCTCCTCCCCGCGCCCCAGCTGCGCCCTCGCCCCGCCCCTGCAGCCGCCCTTCCCGTGCGCCCGGCTCTGGGTGATTTATTACTTGCCCTGCTGCTTCTGACAAACTATTTGTAGGAAAATGAGATTTGGTCGGTGCTGGATGGCTCCTCTGGGAGGCAGGCGTGGGGGTCGGTGTCGGAGTCCCCGTGCGGGCCCTGCCGGAGCCCACGGCGCTTACGGAGCTCTTTAAGATAAATGAGCAAAATTAAGAGACTCACTGGGGGAAGGAAGCCCTGGATGGCGGCGCGAGAGCGGATGGCGCACGCTTCCTCCCGGGAAGGCATCCACGTGCACCCCGCGGGGCCGCCCCATCTGCCGCGGACTCCGGGGACGCCGGCCCCAGAAGAGCCTCGAGCAGGGCGCGGCGCTCCCTGCCCCCGGACGGGCGCGACCAGGGCAGAGACCTCGAGTAAGGCGCACGCAACAGATGGGTGGCGCAGCAGGTCCTGGAGGTGGCCTGCAGGAGGCCGCACTGCGCAGGCGGTTGGGAAGGCTGAGCGCCCAGTGGGTGGGGGTCCAGGGCGTGGCGGAGGGAGGGTGGACGCCGGGCAGCCCGGTCCCCGAGGCCAGACTGCTTTAGCTTCCCTGGTCCTGTGGGACCGCGGTAGATCTCGAACCCGCTTGCAGGCTCCCCAGGGGTTGAGGAGGCAGCACCGACTCCAGCCTGGGCTCAGGAAGCCTCAGGCCCTGCTCAGCCGAGGTTGAACTCCTCTGACAATTCTGAAGTTCACAGAGATGAGCAAACGGAAGAAAATAAAGGGGTTGGAGTGCAGCTCAGGAGTAGAGTCGTCCTCAGCATGCCCGAGGCCCTGGGTTCCATCCCCAGTACTGTAAAAAGAAAAAAAAAATCACCTGTTATTCTGCTGCTGATATCTTGATATTTATTCTAAATCTCAAAAGACATATATATTTAAAGTCATGATCATATTATAAACATTTTGATATGTTTTAGTTTCTTGGCATTATATTGTAAATACCTTTTACAAATCATTTTAAATACTTCTTTGAAAACAATTTTAAATAAGTGTGGCATTTTATTGTTATATGTTCCACAAATTATTTTTAACAAGGCACATATTTTGTTCATCTTGATTGTTTCTAAAATTTTGCTATAATAAAGATGTGTAAACTTAGCCTTTGCCAAATCATTCCATTTTTATCACAGTCAGTGACATAAACAGTGATTTCTGCTTCTCCCTGGCTTCCTAAGGATAAGATGTGGCATTTTGAATAGAGTAGTTGACAATCTGAATTCCAAGCCTGGACCAGCCTTTCTAGAACTTTGTATGCTTTCAAAGACCTCCCTGATCTGCAAGATCGGCAATCTGAGAATGTTCTGGAAGTAAAGGATGTGCTTTGAGAATGAAAAGAGATAGTCTTTGAAGAAAATGGTTACTCATTTTGATTGTTTGTAAGACATTTACACCTAAAATGTGTGCCAAATTGTAAGAAAAGGTGGTCTTGCCTCTGACTGGTGTCATGTTCTGTGGTGATGCTGATTTCAGAGAGTATTAAAATGGGAAACTTGAAAGTGGTGGGATCATGGCAAAATTTCAGTATGAAGACTGTCTAGTAACATGGGGCTGAGAAGAAAATGGGGATTTGAGGTATAAAGATATCGGGGAAAAAGTGAAAATGTGTGGCTGCACACAGGTGGCTGGCAATTTTGACATGGAGGTCCACCTGCCTTGGGAAACAAAGATGGGGGACTGGAGTTCACCTGGCTTTCTGGCTGTCAGTGGGGAGTGGATGGGTCTCAGGAGTCTAGACGATGAGGCAAGACACTTTGAGCATTTGTTATTTGTCACCACCAGCACTTTTATTGTAAATGAAAGAAAATGTTTGAATATTATACTTAGATATCTACTGTCTTGAACCTTCCAATCAATCTATTTCTTGAACCCTCTGAGGACACCTTACATCACTTGCTCTAAACTTGAGTGTCTTGGGTCTCCGAGCAGGTCTGGGAGGCTCAGTGGGGGATGGAGTCTATAACTGTTTCTGACAATCAGAAATAGAAATTCTGAATGATCTATAATAAAGTGTCTCACGTCAGTAAAATGTGGATTTCTTTGCTTTGAGGTGACTTACACCAACTTGGTTTCGGAGTAGTTACTATCTCAAATGGATTTTTCTGACTGGTACTTGTCTAGCTGTTTGATTTCTAAACGAAAGGGAGAAAAAGATGTCGAATCAACAGTCTTTTTTCTCACTGTGTAGGAATCACGTGAGGTCATTAGGGATCTTGGATGGATCCAGCTTGAAAAGGAATGTTTTAGCATTCGGATTCTTTAATCCGTGCTATTGCCCAGCTGCCACCTGAGGAAAGGGAGACCAAAGAGGAGAAGACTCTTGATTCTGAAATTGGTGGGGATTTGCTAAGGAAAAAAAAAAATCTATCCAAATATCTTTTGCACTGAGATCATGAAGGAGAGAGGTGGGATCTGGTGGAGATGGGAGACGGCCAGGGGCAAAGAGATCTACTGACCAGCAGAGAAGAGCCAGAACAGGACAGAAACAGAGACCTCAGCCTAAAACAGATGACTCATAGTTGATTCAGCCTGTAGATCCCCACCTCATTTTATTGAGTAAGAAAAGATGTGGTGGCGGGTGTGGGGGGAGAGAAAAGAAATTAAAACACCCCAATCCTTTTAATTCGGCTCAAGATTTACTCTGCATAACCCAGCCATATTTTAGATAGGAAATTCATGGCTCCTCTGTCCCCAGTAACAGAAGGGTGATCTTTATGGGACCAGCGTGAGGAAGCTGGCGGGCACAGCCCCCGTCACATTAAACTGTCTCAGTGAAGAGGCAATTTGTTTGATATTAAGAGTTATAAAAATATCAGCACAGAGCAGTTATGCCAGGGATACTGCACAAGCCAATCTGAATTTTAATGTAGTGTGAGCCATAAGCACCGTGTTCCTTGGGTTCCTGCCACACTCCCTCTCGGCAAATATTTGAAGAGAAAAAAGCCCAAGCTCCGGGTGGGTGTCCTGCTCTTTTCCACTCCGGCCTCCTGTGGGCTCTGTCCTCACCAGATGTGTGGGAGGGGGCAAGGGCTTCTGGGAGCCCGGGAGGGGGATTCTGGGAAAGCCCCACCCTGGCACCCTGAAGGGAGAGATCTGGAGGTGAGGACGAAGGGGTCAGTTTCCTGTCACCCTTTAATGCCACCCCTAGTCACCATCAGGACTGTTCCCCTATCTGCCACCATCTAAAGATTTTCATCCCAAGTGGCCGTCGTCATCTTATTAACCTAGTGAAATGCCACTTGTCAAGCACCCGCAATCCTGTGATCTCAGCACCTGTCACACCCCGTCTCTTCATCTCACTCCGGGGCCCACAGGTGCACACTCTGACCTCTCCCTGTGTCCCCTCCCATCAGTCTTATCATGATTTCCAGTCTTCTCCCTTCACCTCCCGGTCACCTCTTCCCAGCCTCTTTGCCCATAAATATCCATCCAACCTTACAGATAGAGCTTCCTGAAATGTGCTGACCAATTAATTCCACTTCCTTGGGGTGTCTACTCGGTGTCAGGCACAGTGGCTGGCGGAGGCACAGATGTGAACAGGACCTGGTGTTCTCTGCTCTCCAGGGACTCACAGTCGGGGTGGGAGACAGCTGGGGGTGCCGGGCAAGCACTGTGGGCATTTTAACTCTGGGCCGAGGGAGATAAGATCCTCAAGAAAGATCCGAACGAAGGCAGTGGAGGGCCAAGGGGGAAATACATTTGGCTTAGGAGAAATTGGGGGTGTAGGGGAGGGGCCTCCAAGTAGAGGAAGGACTGACAGGTGGCAATTGGAAAAGTGGATGGAGCCATCCGTCACAGAGGGAGGAAAGAAAGGGGAGTTGCTAAGCGATTCCAGCTTGGCTGCGGGGGCCCAGAGAGTTCAGATGTGCCCACGCTAATAAGACATCACAGCAGAGCTGGCGCCCGGCTTGTCTGATGCCCAGCTCCGGATGCTCTTTATCACAGACACACAGCAGTGATTCTCAGAGTACGTGCGAGACCGTTGGACTCCCTGAGACCTTCTCAGGGGGTCTGGGAAGTCAATGCAGTTTCAGAGTCGTTTGTCTTTGCTTTGTCCTTCACCCCTGAGCATGCAGTGGGTTTTCTGCTGTGCATGGGGGTGATCTGCATAGCCCCAGGAACCCTCGTTTTCCAAGTGACCAATGAATGCACAATGTTGGAAATCATGGCTGGTGAAGCACCCACTCAAGGCGCAAGGCAGGGGGAGAACAGAAACGTATTGATGTGGCTTCAGACTCACACTGCCACAAGCCCTTAAGAAACTGCATTTGCTGTGCACGTTGGGACACACCTATAATCGCAGCACCTCAGGAGGCTGAGGCAGGAGGATCTCAAGCTCAAAGCCAGGCTCAGTAACTTAGTGAGGCCCTAAGTAACTTAGACCCTCTCTCAAAATAAAAAATAAAAAGGGCTGGGGATGTGGCTCCGTTCATAAGTACCTCCAGGTTCAATCTCTGGTGCCCCCCACCCAAATTAAAAAGCAATAAAAAAAATAAACTGCCATTTGTTGAATTCTGAGATATTTTCAGAGAAAACTTCTGTAATTATCTGAGATGGTGATTAACACACTCCTCCCTTTTCCAATTCCATGTCTGTTTGAAGCTAGATTTTGTCCAATATACTTTGACCAAAACATCCCAACACCCAATGCAGATGCAGATAGCAGCATCCCGTGGTGACTATTAAGCCAGACTGTGCAAACATGTATGAAAATCATCCTGGCTCACTGTTTTTGAAAATATAGTTATTGTCTATTAAAATGTTATCTTTGTTAACACCAAGGGGCTTATTGTGATTTGTAAATGATTCATAAATACAAATTGTAACTGTCTTCTTTATATGTAACATGGTGAACCTTGATAGCTAGAGTCCACACAAGCAAATGCTCTTGGACAGCATGTTTCTAAATAAATTTTTAGGATATGAAAAGGTTTTGGATCAAAATTCGGAGGAGGCTTGAATCCCAGAGGGTTTCTGGGGGTCACCGGTTGCAGGCCTGGCAGGTGGGCTCCGTCTGACTGAACAGAGCCACTCCTTGCCTTGCTGGCCCCTCTCTCCTGTGTCCCTTCTCTCTCTTCCCCCTCTGCTGCCCGCTCTACGTTCTTCTCTCCCTGGTTCTTGTTCTCGTTCCCCACTTGCCGTGGCTTTGCCCAAGCTCCCCTTCTTCCAGAAGTTTCCTTCTTCTCCTTCCACCAGCTTCCCTGCCACAGCACCTGCCTCAGTTCCCCTCTTCCCAATTCCAGAGCCAGCCTCCCTCCCTGCAGATGCTCTTCCCTTCCTAACCCGGTTCTCTCTCCCCCTTATTCCTCCTAGTTCTGCCATCGGGCTCCCTGTTTCTTCTACAGGATACTGAGCCCCTGCATGCTCCTCACCTGCTCCCCAGCTTCTTCTCCAGCGTCTCTGATTGCCGCGGAGGTGAGCAGTGTGCACACGTGGGCTGAGACCCTTCCTGCACCTCCCAGCCCAGCCCCTGGGGGCACCTCTTACAACAGAGGAACGTCGTGGCTACAGTGGAGAGAGCACAGCTCGGAGCCGGGCATGCTGGGCTCAGAGCCTCCTTTTGCCACATCTTAACAACGCGTCTTTAACTGACTTACCCCACCTCTCTGAACTTGAGGTCCTACTTCTAAAAAGTGAGGGTGATAATGCTAGCCCCACCGAGATCTTCTGAGGATTCAACCAGAAGACACATACACGGCATGGCCAAGTGCTGATCCATGACTGTCATTGAAAGAAACAGGATGCTGAGCAGAGAACGTGGGAATTTATGAATTAGTTACCATTATCTGTTTAGGAAATTGTAAATCACAGTGAGTTACAGTCCAGACCACAAGCTTCCAAACCATCTCACGCAGCACCTGGGCAGCTTGGGTAATTCCTGGGGGTTTATGGGTGGAGCCTACCTACCTGTCATTTCCAAGAACTCTGATGCACACCAAATGCTGGCCATACATACCCAATTTTCCCAAATCTTCAATTGCTCCCCTTTTTTGCAAGATTTTCTCATCTGTAAAGACCCGCTCGGCCTGTACATGGTGATAGTTACTGACATCTCACATGGCCCAAGTGTGCTCTTATGGATTTTCTCTTATGGACTGGCTGTGTGCTCTACAAAGTTGGCATCTGAGGCCAGTCTCCCCCCTTCACCCCCACCGCCTGCTTCAGCAGAACACAGCCCAACACAGAGTGTAGTGGGCCAGGGGACCTTGGGCATGGTGCCTACTATCTCGGGGCCTTTATTTCTTTGTTTCAAAGTGAGGACAGCCTTATCTTGTGAAAACATTCTGAGAATCACATGGGCTGATGTGTCCCCCGGTGGCCTTCTGGGTTGCTACCACCCAAATGCTACTTCAAGTTGTTTTCTTTGGTGAAAAGCCCGTTTCTGTCCATTAGTGAAAGAGGAGGACTTGGGGTCATTGTCCTTTAGGGCTTCCACTGTTTTAGGACCTACTCTAACTCCTTGCTGGCTCCGGCTGGGCTGAGTGGACCCCAGCTTTGGGCTGCTGTCCCTTCCTCCCCCTTCATCCAGTCTCAACCAGTGTCCTCCGGGAGACACCACCTGTCCTTGGCCTGTTCAACTGGGCTGGTGCTTGGGAACAGGCTCTGGACCTGCCGTTCCTCACACTGGAGGATTCTTTGGGTAACCCCACTGCTCCTTCGTCTCCCTGTGGGTAGGACGGTGTCATTGGGAACTGTGTGCTTGGTTGGCAGGACTAGAGAGGTCGTGTCTGGGAGCATGGGCCCTTGTCATTGCTTTCCTCTCACCGATGCTCTCAGCAGTCACTGCTCCCCTCATCTCTGACCCCTTTTGCTCCTGGGCTGTGTCTCCATCTCCACTCTGCTCAGGCTGCCTTTTCAAGAGTGGCCACTACCCCTTGCTCTGGAGAGCCATTAGGAATAGCTGCTAAGTGGGGTGTGTGGGGTGTGTGGGGGATGGCTCCTCTCTGCCCCGCCACTCCTTCACCGGGTGCAGAGATGCTGGACTCAGAGATGCTGGATGCAGAGATGCTGCAGCCCTTCAGCTTGAAGGCACACACCCTCCCCCTGCAGAGGGACCTCTGGGCCACAGGCTGAGTCAGCTGCCCTCGCTCTCTGCAGTCCTTTCCTCCATGGCCCAGTCCTGGCTTCAGACTGGTCCCCATGATGGGTCACTTGTTGTGAAGTCCCTCACTGCCAGATGCTCTCCATGAAGACCCTGTCCATGTCACTGGAAGTGTCTGAACATGTTCAAGCCCCACGTTGTTTTCTCAGGAAACTTCTTTGCTTCTCACAAGACACATAGACTCTGAGGGGTGCTGGATGCAGAGGCTCAAAGGCTCATCTGGGTCACGTTATGCCACCCACCATGCTAAGGTGGGCACCCCCCCCCCCGAGTTCTGCACATGAGAAGCACTTTTTGTAGGATTAGGGTGGGCTGAGGGTGGAAGGTGGCAATGACAACAGCCTGCTTTGCCCATATGAAGACTTGTCTTGCCTTTCCCTTTTAGTCATTTATCCATTTATTTGAAAGAGCAATTCCAGGACACACGCTGAGGAAGGCAGGAGGCTCTGAAGAGCTTTCTGGAGAGGTGGAGGAATAAGCTGGATGGCTGAGGGGGCTGGGCCTGTCTGCTCCTGAAGGCAGGCTGCAGAGCCCACTGGTGATCCCCTGACACAGGCCCTTCTCCAGCTGTCATGTGGATGCCACTTAGTGAGGGTAGCCCAGATCAGGAGGCAGGGAGAAGCATGATGGGGTGGGTTAGGGGATGGGAAAGTCTCCAGACTGCTTTGGGGGAGGAAACACACATGGGGAATTCAGGAGGCCCCAGATCCTTCTCTGAATCTTCTTTAACCATGCCTGGGGAGGTACATCAGACAAGGCCCTCTCCTCAAGGACAAGGGGGTGCAGGACCACCCTTGCCCCTCATCTCACACCCACCTAGTGCTCACGATGTGCAGACCCCAGTCACTTTTGAGCACCCTGGGGGCAGGCGGATGGTGTCAGCTGCTCTTGACTGTGTGGGTGCAAAGCAACGGCCCCGAGGTCCCAGCAGAGAGGGCCGAGCCTGGGTCAGAGAGCACCCGGGTCGGAGGGCACCGGGGCTGGAGACCTTACTGACAAAGAACAGGCGAGATTCAGGGAGGGAGTAAATGCCAAGAGAAGAGAAAAATGAAGAGGGATGACTGTGAGGTTCCAAGGCCAATCGTGCTGCCGGCGGTAACCAGGAAGTCGGGAAGGGCTCTGGTTTGGAAGGGAGGATAACAAGCTCTGCTTTGGACAAGTTTCCTTGTGGAGGTTGGAAGGTCAACCAAATAGAGATCTTCCCCAGACAATAAGAAATATGAAGTGGGTGAGGGGTGAGGGGTCAGGGACGAGATGGGGGCTGAGCAGCCATGGGATGATGGGGACAATGCCTGGCTGCTAAGGCCAGGCATTTGTCTGCCTCAGAGGTCCCCATGGGTGCCTACTGTGGGACAAGCACAGATCTGATGCTGGGGCATGCTGCAATGAATCAGACGGGAAGGTGTGTTGATTGAGTTGCTTGGAGAAGGGAGTAAGTGCTGTCAAGTCACCGACCGGCCTAGGGAAGGAGCACCAGAGCGGGAGGTCAGCCTGCAGGCAGAAGGCTGGAGAGGATGGATTGTGTGGTGGATTGCCTAAGGCCTGAGTTGGATTGCGTGTGACAGAAAAACCCGCCATGGTAGTCTACACACATCAAGGGACCATTAGCCTCCCATAAGGCAAGAGATGTGGAGGTGACAGCTCAGCACTAGTTCAGGGACTTCACCAAGTCAGTAGAGACTCAGCCAACCTAACTCCAGAGCTGCCCGCAGCTGCCCACATTGTGGGATCGGATAGTTGGCCACAGTCCTGCCGTCTCCCACCCCCATGTACTGCTTTTCTTCCTTCTTTGGTTTAAGCTTGTGTTTTTCAAAGTGTGGAGCCCTTGGGGATGCTTCAAGGGCACCTGTGGAGGCCAGAGGGCAGGTGAAGGGGGCTGGTCTGTAGAGCATCTATGTCTACAGATGTCAGACATTGCAATATATATTTCAACTATAGATTGTTCCTTTTCAGAAGAGCCAGAGGGAAGCATTTCCTGGAGTTGTAGGCTGCACGAACAGGTTGCCTGTTGGGCTTCATTTGCATGCTGCCAGAGGTATGGCCTGCCAAAACACCTGGCTGGTGTGTGCACATATGTGCAAGTATGTGCATCTACGTGTGCACACGCTGCACATGTGTCCTCAACTTGTGAGCATTCACCTGTGGGTCTCTCAGTGTCATCTACCTTTCCTCCCCTCGATGACTGAGCCCTTGCCTCCCTAAAGATCATTCCATCCTGTCACCAAAGACGCCTTGCCTACTCCAAATCTGTGGTCTCCTCTCAGATTCTTTCTTTCTTGGGAGAAAAAATTTAGTTTATTTTGATTCTTGATTTCAGAGGTTCAGTCCATGGTTGGCTGACTCCATAGTGGGCCCAAAGTGAGGCAGAACATCATGGTGGAAGAGTGTGATAGAGGAAAGTTGTTCAGTTCATGACAGCGGGAAAGCAGAGAGAGAGGGAGAGGGAGACAGAGAGACAGAGAGAGACCGAGAGACTGAGAGACAGAGAGTGATCCACTCATCAGGAACAAACTATAACCTCCAAAGTCATGTCCCCAGCGACCTGTCTCCTGAAGCCACACCTTATCTGCCTACAGTTACCACCCAGTTAATCCATATTGGTGAATTAATCAACTGATTAGGTTATATGTATTATGATCTAATCATTTAACCTCTGAAATTTCTTGCATTGTCTGACACATGAGCTTTTGGGGGACATCATCTATCTAAACCATAAAATTCTGTCCTTGGCTCCCAAAAGCTCATGGCAATGAGCAAAAGATGTTAGTTCACTTCCAAGAGTCCCCATAGTCTTAACAGTTTCAGCCTTGACAAAAGTCCAAGTCGAAAATCTCATCTGACTATGAGCCCCTGTCAAGATAAAAAGCAAGTTACACATACCCAATATATAGTGGCACAGAGTAAATATTTCCAGTTCAAAAATAGGGAAAAATAGGATACAGAAAGAAAGGGTGGAACCAAAGCAAGATCAAATTCATCTGGGCAAAAAAGTCCAATAGCCCCACCTCCCACATCCGGGGCACATGGCACGGGATGTTCTCTCCAAGGGGTTCGTGTGGCTCCACCCCTATGGTCTTGCTGGTTGCCATCAACATGGCTTATCTCTTGGCTCCTCTCTGCTCAGTTCCTGCGGCTTCCTGGGCAGACCTTCCATTTCCTGGCATCCTTTAATCTGAGGGGTCTCCACGCAGCCTTGGCTTCCTCTCACAGCTCCATGCATTGCCATCCCAGGGACTGTCTTCAAGGACTCTGACCTTGCTACACATTGCCCAGCCTTCCAGGCCTCCCTTTGAAATCTTGGAGGAAGCCTCTGTTACCCGCTAACCCCAGCATCCTGTTTTCCTGCAGAACCAGAACCACATGGTTGATGCCAAGGTCTGCCACCATCTCAAGCAGTACCAAGCCTCCTGGGATGCTGGCTGTTATGGTTGAGATATGAGGGGCCCTTCAAAAGCTCATAGTGAGACAATGCAAGAGGAGTCAGAGATGAAATGATTATGAGAGCTGCAACTTAATCAGTGGATTAATCCACAGATAGGGATTAACTGGGGTAATATGGCTCCAGGAGAGAGGTCACTATATGCCTGACATTGATTTTTATCTTTTGTCCCTGGTGAGTGGAGCTCTCTCTTTCTGCTTTCTTCTTGCCATGTTCTGAGTTGCTTTCTTTTGCCACACCCTTGCACCATGATGTTCTACCTCACCTCATGCCCAGAGGAATGGAGTTGGCCAACTATGGACTGACACCTCTGAATCTCTGAGCTCTAAATAAACTTTTCCTCCTCTAAAATTTTTCTTGTCAGTTCTTTTAGGCACAGTGGTGAAAAAGTTGACTAAAATAATGACTGCAGTGGCTTCTGAGAACCTCCGGAGCTGAGCATGGTGACATAGCTTCCTGGGGACCCTGTGCAAGCAGGGGACCACATGATCTCTTCTCAAAGGAAGTTTTACTTTTACACCCTTGAGCCTGATGGCATGGCCTTGCCAGTTCCCGAGACACCCTCCAGTCTCTTTCCTGTTGTCTCTATATGCTTTGCACTTTTAGTGCCTGAAATATCTTCAACAAACACCTCCCTTGGCCCCAATTTTACATGCAGGTTTTTGGCTAAGTTGCAAGATTTTCAAATCTTTCTGCTCTGCTTTCTGCTTTTGATTCTCATAGTGAACTTGGTTAAAACGCACCAGCCATAGCCATGCCACTACCTGAATGCATTGCTACCTTGAAATTTCCTCCACCAGAGTAATTAGTCCACCACCTTTAAATTTAGTCTCACAGAAAGGCTCAGGACATGAGCAAAATATAGAGAACTTCTTTGTCAAAATTCAACACAAATGGCCTTTACTCCAATTTCCAATAGAAATTGAATAATGAATAATGAACCCAGTCTTCACTGTCCCCAGTCTCATTGGCATTTGGATCTTCTAGGCTCCCACCAGAATTGCCCACTAAGCTCTGCTTACAATATTCTAAGGCTTCTCCATCCTGCATCTCCAATCTTTTCCAAAATCCTCTTACAAACCAGTCCCAAATGCTTCCCAACCACATGGCCAGGTTAGTCACAGCCATGACCCCACTTCTCAATATCAATTTCTGAATTAGTCAGCTTTTCACCTCTATGACTAAAAGACCTGAAAATAATAACTTAGAGGAGGAGAAATTGATTTTGGCTCATGGATTCAGAGGTTCAGTTTATAGCTCTGGGCCCAAGGTGAGGCAGAACATCATGGTGGAAGAATGTGGCAGAGGAAAGCTACTCAGTTTGTGACAGGCAGGAAGCAAAGAGCTGCTCTCAGATTCCTGTATTAAAGCCTAGTGTCGTATTATCACTCATTGGGATGGGGCATTTGAGATGGGAAGAGAAGAGAGGAAATAAGAAGGGAGAAAGGTAGCCCAGAGAAGAGGCACAGTGCCAGGTTGTTCTTGGCCGCAGGGATGACTCCTTGACTGGTGGGGTTCCAATTGCAAGACCATACACAGTCCCACCTGCCTCTCAGTGCTGGCCCTTTCCAAAAGATGAGGAGGGACTTTGTGAGGGGATAAGACCCGGGGGCTCCTCTAAAGCCTCAGAGAAGCCACCCAGGAAAACAGCTAGACGTGGGTTTGCAGTGCTGAGGCACCATCTGACCCTTGGCTGGTGACTCGTCTTCCCAGCCTTAGTTTTTTTTCTTTATAATGGAATTAACACCAGGACCCACCCCTTGGGGTTGATGAGGAATGACTAAGTGGGTGTCCGTAAAGGACTTTGCCATCCCCATTCCTGGGGAGGCTGTTAGCTTTGGGTGTCATGGTTTACAAATGGCAAAACTGAGGCACCTTTCCCAAGTCCCAATTGAGGGCTGCCGCTGCAGATTTTGGACTGAGAGCCTCAGAGTTGAGACTCCTTCCCTCCCTCCTTTCCTCTCTGTCAGGGCCAGCTCCCTGGAGCCCCTCCATGTTTACACATGTGGGGAAGTGCCCTGTGGGGACCTGTGAGGAGTCTCTATGGCCTGAGGAGGGACTGGAATCCTGTTTCTTGGCAGGTTCTCCTTTCCAAGTGTGGCCAGGTTTACTGGGCTCCTCGTGTTTCTCAGTGACCCTCCCTGTGCTCCTATGGGAAGGGCTGAGTAGCAGTTGGGAATCCTCTCCTTCCAGATTTCTAATCCGGCCATTTAGACTGACTCAAAAGCCACACATGGGATGACACTGCCCTTATGTTACCACAGCCACAGGACGGATTTATTAAAGATTTTTAAAATCTTTTACCTTGAAAACAAATTCATGGGGATATTTTCAAAGAAAGCTATGAAAGAAAGACAGAAAGAGAAAGGGAAAGTGGGAGGGAGGAGGGAGGAGATTGAGTGAGGCTTCTCTGCTGGTCGATGACCAGGTCAACAGGACTCTGTGGATTTGAGACTTTGCCCCCTGGGCTGCTGACCAGTCCCAGTGTGGAGAATCCCAGGAGCAACAAGATCCACCCGGACCTAAGACTGACCAGAAGAGGGGTGTGGGGTGGGGGTGTTGTCACCTAGGTCACAGGCCTCCTGGCGGGGAGATCATGGTACTGTCCACAGACCTGAGTGTGGGTGTTTTGGGAACTTCAATCTTTGTGGAAATCTCCTGAGAAGATTCCCAGGAGAAATGCATCCCATTGACTCACATCCCCCATTAGCATTCAGACTCAAACAAGTTTATCAGATTAGCTTTGGGTGTTCCGGACCCAGGAAATTGGATCCTGGAACAGGCAGGAACGGATGGGGCCGAGGGAAGAGAGGGACCGGAGCCCCAGGGTCAGGTTTGGAGGCACTGGAGACCTGACAGTTTGGGGAGAGGAATGCCGAGTGGGGAAGCAGACAGAGGGCTGGGGCAGCCGTGGTCTTCACTTGCCTCTGGGGCCTGGTGGTGGAGGTGGGCTGGAGTGTGACGGAGGTGAGAGGAAGGAGATGAGGACAAAACCCAGGGGCATAGTCTGAAGGAATTAATAATCAGTGGGAAGAACCAAGCCGTCCATAAAAGAGAACAAGAGAAAGAAATGCAGGCTGTGCCTAAGCCTTGGGGCCAGGTGCCTGGACGCCTACTGATGGACACCAGGGTGTGGGCTTCTTAGGGGTCTTTAAATCCCTTTCTTTTGATGCCAAGGAGCCTTTAGGACAGGGAGAACATGCCCTGAACATTCTTCAGGTGACCTTTGAGCTGGGCCTTCCCAGTCTCTACCTCATCCTGGGGAATACCTCTAGGCCTCCCTGACTCTCCCCAGTCTCTACCTCTTCCTGGGCAACACCTCCAGGCCTCCCTGACTCTCAGGGTGAAGCCAGGGCTCTTAGGTGGAGCCTCTCATCTTTAGGGTGTGCACAACCCCATGCAAATCCTGCACTCAGGGAGCCCGTCTGTAGGGTGTTACGATTTGGTCTAATGTATGAACATTTGCCTTGGTTATTTTATATTCTCTTCTCTGGCCTCAGCGATGACAACATATTTAAACAAACATAACATGGTAAAGCAACCAGCATCACAAAACAGTGTATTCTCAGTGTCTTGAATGTCACCAACAGGTTCAGACGATGGCACCCCCATCACTACTTTGACCTGGCTGCCTTGGGCTCCTGTTCTGCAACTCTCACTGTGTTCTCTCCTCTCCAACCTGGACTACGTGCACTTCACAGGATTTTTAGTCTGGCCTAACCATTTGGTGCTGGCTTCTGTTATTTGGGGCTGTCACTTCCACTGTTGAGCAAGAGTCTTGGCTTTCCCTGAGATGCTACCTCCAGGAGCTCAGTCCCCGGGGGGCCACTGTTCACTGGCTCCACTGCTGACTCTTAGGAAGTGAACGTGTTGCATCAGCTATAGAAGGGAGCCCTCAGAGTACGTTGTCTGTACCCCAAAGGGCCAGTGTTTAGCAAAACACCTCTTCCAACTTACAAGCATGCAGACTTCTTCTCTCCCACCTCCTCAGGGCAGCTGAGTTGGGACAAGACCCTTGTGCCACTCTCGGGCTGCACACAGAATTGCATGACATCTAAGCCTCAGCCTGCTGAGCAGCATGGGAAGTCTTCTCCCCTCCTGGTGAATTATTGCATGGGTCCCTGTCGCTTCTACCTGAAAATGGCCATCTTCAAGGAGCCATCAAATAGCTGTTTATGCACAAACTCCTGTAGATTCATTTCAAGATTTTCCTGGAAGCTATTTCACTGTTGCCCTAGTCAAAGATTCAAGTAGATTTTGAGCAAGAGGTATGTCCCATATCCATTTGCCTGATGGTACCCGAGTCTCTGCTCTGCCCAGCTAGGACACGTGTTTTTCTAGTTAGGAGCATTAACTGGGCAGAGGTCCCAGGCCAGGGCTCTCCTGAACACCTCTGCTGAGAACTGCCTCTGAAGACAGGTATCTTAACTTGTCCAGAGACCACCTGAAGCCTAGGACCACCTTTCTCCATGGCCAATATGGGCCAACACACTTCCAGGCAAGACATGTGTCCCCTCGTGCAGAGCCTCCAGTATTTCTGGAATTAGGGCTCCTCTTCTGTCTTATGCATGGGAGATGCTAGGGACTCCAAAGGGAGAAAGAGATTTGCTTTCAGTAGCATGAACTATGATGAAGGAAATTGGAACCAAGCACCAGGCCAATTCACAACAGAGTGGACTCCCCAGAGAAGGCAGAGATCTCTTTGTTTAGACACAGGAAGTTTCATGAAATGCCTTCTTGGTCACTTACTACTTGTGGGCCAGGCGACACTGCCTTATCAGACCCTGGCCATGACAACCCCACTGTCCACCCTATTTCCTCTTCTTTCCTTCCTTCCCTCCGTCCTCTCCCCCGGTCCTCCCTTCGCTTCCTACCCTCTCCTCTCCCCTTCTCTATTAATTACTCACTCTAGCTGGTATCAGGGATGAGGAGGGGGAAGACGCTGTCCTTGCCCTTGAAGGGCATGCACATCCTGCAGGGGGGAAGGCAGGTGTGTACACAATTAACTATAATAAAACATGGTGAGCGATATAATGGAGATCTGCCCAAGGTGTCGCGGGAGCACAGAGGAGGGAGGTGAGAAGCCGCCCAGAGGTCATCAGGAAAAGCTCCTCTGAGAAGGAGGTTTCTGAGTTGCCCTTTGAAGAGTGCGTAGGAATTTTCCAGGTGAACCAAGATGAGAAGGGCATTCCAGGCAGGGGACAGTGGGGACAGAGCTTGGCAGGGATTCCGCTTTGGCCCATGTACACAGGGAGGGATGCCGGGGTGTTTGACAAGGTGTCTCAAGGTCAGGGTAGATGGGATACACGTGACATGCTGACAGGCTGGATTGTATTCATTCCATGACGGAGACCGTGCCAGGGTCTGTCTTCGGGCTGTATTGTTTGTGCCCACCATTGTCTCTCCCTGTATTGCAGAACAACCCTTCTATTTTCCAAATCAAGCTCTGCAACTTTTTAGCCTCACTTTATCCAGGTTGGAAACTCGCTTTCTCCAGATGCCCATCCCCAAGGAGGCCGGGGCCTGGGGCTTCTTCCCAGTGTTGTTTGGGTCTCATTTCTCCGTTGGAGTGGAATCTGCTCAGGGCTTGCAGTCTGGACAAAACGCACTGGCTGGTGACCGGCCTCCGTGTAATGCCATGTTGTAAGTGGTGTGTTGTGAAAATGGCACCTACCTGAGTTCCTGGGTTGTGATGGTGGGACTGGGGACAGGTAAGAGGTGGAGCATGCCCAGGACCAAGACCCTGACCAGAGCAGGCTGGGTCACGAGAGAGTAGGAAAGATGCAGCCAGGTCCATCTCAAAATTTTGAGAAAGGAGAGATGCCATGATGGAACACATTCCAGTCCGAGAGCCTGGAGGAATGGCGATCTTATGGGCAGAGTTGGGAAGGGCAGATGATGGGGAGGGATGAGACCGTAACTGCCCCAAGAGCAGAGCGCCAGTCCCCCTGGAGGCTGCTGCACAGCTGCCTGGGAATCTGGACAAGTGATTAGATTAGAGATATGGGCTCTGAAGTCAAGGTAGGCAGGGAGACTGGACAGAGCACGGAAATCCACAGAGAGCCCAGAAAGAAGAATCTTGAAGAAACCCTACAGTGTGCAGACAGGAAACCGAAGAGACCATGGTGGGTGGACAATCAGCTGTTGGAAGTAGAGGACAGGGAGGAGCCCCTGGAGCAGGGGATTCTAGAAAGAGACTGTAGTCAGTGACAGTAAATGTTCATGAGGTCAGAGAAACCAAGGCCTCTGAAGATCGGCAGGGACAGAGACAAAGTGCCCCTGGAGGAGATGCAGAAGGGCCTGCTGGTCCTTGTACTCTCTTCCATGCCTGGCCAGGGAGAGCACCTCAGCTCACACCTCCTGCTGTCTGCCTTTCGACCTTAGCTCCCAATTCCCCAGTGGCTGAGACGGCCAGCCAGAGTGGGTGGTCTCCTTAGATGGTTGGATCAGCTTCCCCAGGGAGGAGGCCAGGACAGTCTTTCAGCAGGGTGCGGTTCTGGAGGGGCTGGTGATCAGGCTTCCCATACCCCTGAGAGCACAGTGAGCTGTCAGTAGCTCCTGGCCGGTGCAAAAGGACCAGGGTGCCTCTCTGGCAGTGGCAGCCACACTGGCCTCCAGGCACAGTGGACAGTAGACATCTATTTTCCTTGACATCTGAATGCTGTGGTCTCCAGAGGCAGAGGGCGAGCCTGAAGCTCCACCTCTGCCTCTTCCTGGCCAGCCCTTTCCCTACTGGGATGGTCCACTCAGCCCTGCACCTCTTCCTGCTGCCCCTGACACTCTGGTGTGGTGCATGGACTCCCTACTCCTGTCCCCTTGAGCAGTGACATGTCTTTCCCTAACATGTCAGCGTAAGGCCCTCATCCCAGGCTACTTAAGGGCAGACATGTCTGTGGAGGTTAAGGGTCCATTTTCAAGCGTCCTCGGCAGAGACCCCTGAGTTCTAGCAAGGAGGGAGGCAGGGTATGCCAACCCCTGCTTCTCCCAGGATGCACTGGGAGCCTGGGAACCAGGGGGCAGGGAGGAGGCTCAGCTGAGGAGCCCAGGATTTAATTCTATGCATCATTAAGTAGTCCTCTGAAAGTAGTGTCCCCCTATACATCATCCATGCTTAGTAAACAGCACGCTGACATTACATTAGCGGCTGGAAATGAATTTTCTCTTTTATAGGGAAATTGAGAATCCGCCAAGAAGAAAGAAAGAAAGAAGAAGAAAAAAAAAAAAACCTCAAAACCAATTATCTAGGCATTTATGAGTTCCACCCTGGTCCCTCTCTCTCTCCTCTCTCACTCAGATGCAAAGAAGCATTTAATATTTAATATATTAAGAAAAGAAAGAAACTTTGATAGATTATGTGGAATCTGGCATTAATTCCTCTGCCCCTCCTCACTTCCAAACCCGTGCTGGGTTCTGGATGACATTTAAATGGATTAAGGTGTTCAGATTTCCTTAATAGTGTTGACATTTTGGAAATATTTCTGGCTTTTTTCTCTCCTCGAAATAATAATAATAAATAAATACAGGAATGGATCTTCCCCCTCCTCTGGACAGGCAGCCTCCATCTAGTCTCCAGTGCCGGCACGATTTACATTTTCCATTCTTATTTACAAGATTAAGGGCAAAGAGGAGAGAAGTCAAAGTCCTCCTTGGGAGATGTGGGCTGAGCCCTGAGAGTGGGGGTGTGACCAGGCAGAAGGAATTTTGCTGATCCCCAAGTGATTTCCCAGGCCCATGGCCCCTTCCCGCTGGGCTCCTGGGATCCTCCTGCTTGGGGCTCTTCTCTCTCCCTCCAGCACTGGTTCCTGGCACTTCCTCCTTGTGGCTGCGCTACCCTTTCTTGGTGCACTGTGGTCCCGTTCATTTGCAGACCTGCCCTCTCATGCCAGACATATGCACCCAGGATGCCTCCTCTTGTTTCCTGGGTGCCATGGAGACGTGGCCCTAATGGTGAACGTGGAGAAGGCGGTGGGTTCGCCTGCATTCATCCACTCTCTCCCCTGGGGTTGGGGTTGCTGTGGTGTGTTTTCAGGTCTGGATGTCAAGAGAGGGCCCTGATCATTTCTGAGTGCGATTCAGGTCTGAGCAGGTGATGCAGCACACAGGAGGGAGGGGCAGGAGGAAGGAGGGAAAGAAAATGGGAAGAGAAAACAGGAAAGGGAAAGAAGAAAGAGCCCGGAGGAGGGAATTCGTCATAGGTTGATGCTGTCAAAGCCCCATGCTCTCCGCGGCTTCTAAACAAGCTTGGATCAGTAGCCGTCTTGTGTCGCAGGAGGCCCGGCTCTCTGCTCCTTCCTGCCCACGAGTCTCCATGGTTTCACGGTGCTGCTGGTCAACACAGTGGGCAGAAAGAGCTGCTGGTGTTTACAGAGGGTCCAGCATTCCATACAGACGGCTCCTTACAAATATTAATTAGAGGAAGATTAAATCATTTATTTGATCTCCCTGCTATTTGATCCCTTAAGGTCTCAGTTTTCTTGTACTGAAAATGGGACCAGCAAGCCTGACTGACCTGAGGACACCACTGTGCCTCTTACAAGGCCAGGGCACATTCGCTGGTGGCTGCTATTTTGTCCTGTTAGGCATTTAATCCAGTAGCATGGACAATAGTTGTCACTAATCAGGCGAGCCTAGCTGAAGTTTGAGAGTAGTCTCAAATGGAAGAAGGAAATAAATCATCTGATTTTATTGTGAATTGCAACCTCAAGTTCTGCACTGAATTTGGATGCAAGGACATATTTAATGTATAACCCAAATGAAGCAACATGGATGGTGTGTGTGTGTGTGTGTGTGTGTCTGTGTGTGGTGCTGGGGATTGAACCTAGGGCCTTGTGCATGTGAGGCAGGCACTCTACCAACTGAGCTATATCCCAAGTTCCTGGATGGGTTTTTAGGAGAGCAGTTTCTAGCAGATTCTGCTGGAGAATTTCAACTGGATTTTGGCCACCAGACAGAATGAGTGCAGGATCCACACAGATGGCGGCCTGAGAGGTGAGGGGCATCATTAGTTCCAGCATTTACACCTTCTGTGGATAGCACCTCTACATCCACATTCACCTGCCTGTGTTTCTGCACCTTCTCCTGACCTTGACACTTGCCTGTTCCTTCCAGGATACAACTCATATGAGGGTCCTCTAGGGAAAAATACCACAAAATAATTTTCATTTGAAATGCTGTATTTTTGACAAAGCTGACTTTTATTCCATCTTCCAAGCTATCCCGGCCCAAACTTCATGGAACTGCTCTTTCTCCTGGCTGTGTGTGGCCCGCTGGGCATCTTATGTGTATTGGACTTGCTTGGCTTAGCAGAGGACTCAGCAAGACTTCGGGGCCTGGTTTAAATTGCTTTTTTACGTCTTAGCCATAATCAGCTTTGAGCCTACTCTGTAGTTCTGCCCTTTCTTTTGATTTTGAGATTCTCTACTCTGCTAATCTATTAATTCTTGTGCTTTGAGTCATTGACTTTAGATTCACCGCCTTCATGGTCTGCATCTCAGTGTCTGTTAGATTCAGAAGAAGTATGTGTTGTCCGGCACACGTGATCTGCCAAGTGCTGTAATAGGTGCAGATTAAAGGATGAATAAGACCCATTTTATCGAGTTTATAGCCTGGTGGGGCCTAGAAGGGCAAAAGCTTGCAAACCAGTAAACAGTGTCCACAAAGTGCATTTGAGGGATTGAATTGGCACTGACTGGAGAAGAGGGATGGGGGCACAAGGGGAGTCCAGAAGGAAGAGGGGCTTCTCCAGGCAGACTGGAGAGCGTGGTGTGGTGGGGGAAGGGCCCTGCAGAATTAGCATACACATGCTTCTTTCCACTCAGGAAGGAAGGATTCAATTAGGCTTCTGTTAAATTAGATGGCTCTCATTGTATCTGATGGAGAGAAGGCAAGAGAGAAGAGAAGGGAGTTCTGGTTGCAGACCTGACATCCAGCCAGGCTCCCATCCTCCGTTACCCAGAGCTTCTATTAGATACCTTTATATGACTTAGGCTTTGAGCTGGCCACCCCATTCATTCACCCACCCACTCAGCCAATTGGCTGTCCCTCCAGCCAGACCTGCACCACTCATTCCCTTGTCAAGGTATCATTATGCACCTTAAGGTCCTAGGTATTATGCCCAGTGCTGGCTGGAGAGTTTGGTAGGAGCATCATTGAGCCTTAGTCCTAGGCCAGCCTGTGCGAGAGTGCTACACGGCTGTTCTCCCTGCAATATAAATATTAACTTTCTTTGAGGGATCCTCTGCCAAACTCATATTTGCAAGTCGGACTTGCAAAATAAGCCTGCACAGCATATACAACATGCAAAGACAGATCCAATAAACACCAATAGAAAATCACACCACTTGAGGAATCAAGCAAACCTCACCCATAGGGTCATTGGAGGCCTGACTCCCTTCCTCCTAGCAGGATTGGCCTTTCTTGAATTCTGGGCTTATTATCCTTTTTATCATAGTTGGTCTCATCTCTATGTATCCCAAGCAATCCATAATTATCTTATCATTTTGAATTTTGCATAAATGGGGTCATGTGCTACCTATGGGTGTTCTTGGGTAGGTTAGTGTTCTCTTGCTCTGCTCAGTGCTGTGCTTGAGGTTGCTGAGCGGCTGTGTGAGGTTTCAGTGCATGAGTCATTAGTTGTCCAGTTTCCTGTGAATGGACATCACGGTTGCTCCTTTGCTGTAGTACGTCCCTCTGTTAGAGTGACCTTGTTGAGAATTTTCTTTTCGCTGTCTCTTGCTGCATTGGTGAGTGATCTTTTGGTGGTGTGACCATCGGTGTCACTTGAGGGCTGCAGGCCATGCTTGGCTTCCATGTAGCCAGTCCTGAGGATTGTCTTCCAGTGTACTGGTATCAATTTACACCCTGCAGGCCCCAAGAGTGCCTGTTCTAATTCTTCACCAGCACTTGGTGTGATCAGAGTTTTACATTTTGAGTGTGAACTTGTTTTAAGTTGTAATTTTAATATTCTAGGTCATTAATGAGCTAGGTAGACTGTTGCATGTTTTCTTTGCCTATGAATGGACCAAAATGATGCCTTTGGATGATTGCTGTTAGGTTGTTTGTCTTTTCCTTACTGATCTGCAGAAATTCTTTTCTGAAATGCTTTTGTTGCACATAGTCACATGTTTCTCCCCAATTCACGACATGTCTTTTTGTCTTCTTTATAGTGTCTTTTGATAAATCCATGTTGTTAATTTCAACATAACCAACAATCTTTTCTTAGTGAATTTTATTCTTTACATTGGGTTTTAAAATGAATATTTCTTTTTCTGAGGTCATAAATATATTCCTTCATATTGTCTGTGAGAGTTTTCACTTTACCTTTCATAAAAGTTAGGAAGCCATCTAGGATGGATTCTGTGTGTTCTGTGGAGGAGAATTCAGTTTTGTTTCTCTTTATGATTAAGCAGTGGTGAGGTTTGCTGAAGGTGCCTCCCTCTCTTACCTGCAGTGTAAGTTGTGTTCCTCTTAAGTGGTGTCAGTACCTGTGCCGACCTGTCTCTCATTCAGTGATCCACGGGGAAGCTCACCTGTGTTATTCCTGTGGAATCACCAGCAGATTCCACAGAGCTCATGAGTCAAAACCCTGTGGAAAGGAGCCAAAATACTTCTTTTGGTTCACAGCAACATTTCTTGAGAGGGGCAGTCCAGGGGTTTTTTGAACTTAAAGAAAAAAGGCTAAGATCCAACTCTGACATTCTTTGCAGTTTTTCCGAGCCTCAGTTTCTTCATCTGTTAAGTGGGAATAGTTGTACAACTCCAGCGGCCGTCCACAGCACTGCATTTTGCACCCTAAAGGAGGCGCAAGTACCTGACCTCAAGAGAGGCCTGAGGATGAGCTTCTCAACCCACAGCCACACGGATGTTTTCTAACATCTCTAGTCCAAAGTGAGTCAGGTCTCAGAATTACCTTACAAGAAAATGAGACATGGGCCCCCAAATGAATTATTTGTTTCAGTTCACCGAACTTTCTTCCCGTACTTCCTGACTTAGTTCCAAACTCATTTCGGAGGGCATGGGGCTGTGACGTTTCCTGCTAAGAATGATTGAGGATAATTGGCAAAAGGAAACTAGTTCTGTATTCCCGAGCCAGGAATGGCAGACGAGGAAGAGAGCCGAGCAGGGAGTCGTCCACCAGTACTTGAACCCTAGGCTCGGTGTCCAGCTTAAAGAACGTCCTCTCCTTGGCAATGCCATAATACACATGTGGCACATTATAATTGATGAAGTGTTCCTACAGCATTGAGTCCATTTTAATAGATGGGTCCATTTTATTCACCTGTGTGATTCCTGCCAAGGGACCAGCAGATTCCACAGATCTCATGAGTCAAAAACCCTGGGTAAAGGAGCCAAAATACTTCTTTCGGTTCATAGCAACATTTCTTTACAGGGGCAGTCCAGGGTGGAAAGAATAGGGGAATGGTCTAGGGGATCCAGTTTATTCTCTTAACACCGTGAGGTGGTCTGAGATTGTTAGTGGGCCCTGGGAGTCTGAGACACGCTCAAGTTCACAGAGCCAGTCATGAGGTCGCCAGGCACAGACTCGGGTCGGGCCATTCAGAATCTCTTTTTACTACGCAAACATGACTGTATCAGGGTGGGCTGGGATCATTTCAAATGTGTTGCCACATGGTTCAATTTGGGGTTCAAAAAAGACTGTTGGTAACTGAGCTGAGATTTCCAGTAGAGCTGGGGTTGGGCAATTTCCAGAGAACTGCTGAACTCCCCCAACTCCTAAAAATGCCAGCAGGTTTTTTAAGGTATTAATTACATATAGATGGAAGGGCTTCCCTAGGGATTGCCTCTTGTGTGTTTCCTATGAATTTCTAGTTCTGGCCAAGGTCCCCTGGGTACACTGGTCTTGGGACAATGGCGAGACTGGTTAGACAGGCCTGCTCACCTGCCAACATGGCACCTGGAAATCTAAGGCTAGGATTTAGTGACCTTGAAGATGTGGCCTGGCCACTTGGTCCTACCTTGGCAGCACCTCCAGAAGAGCACCTCTGGGAACAAAGGGAGTTTGAAAGCTGCCTGAAAGAATTCCATGTTTCTGGGCCCCCTTCGTGTCCCTAGGCTGTGCTTCCTCTTGGTGAGGCTTAAGACTCAGGCCTCCGCTGCTCTCCCTGGTAGCCCAGCCTCCAGGAGTCATGTGCCTGTCCTTGTAGATGACCTCTGGCTACCTCACGAACCACGGTACTTCTGATTCTTCTTTACCCATCAATGCTGCCACCATTTCATTGATGATCAAGGGTTAGCGTCGACATCTCCTTCTTCCTCACTCTTAATGTGTCACTCAGTGATTAAGCCCTGTCTGCTCTTCCTCCATGACATCTTTTTCCCTCTATACTGCCAGCATCCTAGGGTAGGCTTCCAGAACCCTATTCCAGCCACCTTTTGATTTGCTTTCCCACAGAGGATTTCAGTGTCCTGTTGACTCTTCTTGCCTCCTCCTCTTCATGTCAGATTTTCTAAAATGTAACAGCCCTTCTGGAAGTCTTCCAGCCTTTCTAATAGTGGGGCTTGACATTACCCAAAACACTCTCACTGACACCAGGGTTTCTGCGTTCGCCACAATGTTACATATGTGGAATTCTGGGAGCATGATCCCCAGAGGCCATGGTAGACCATGGAGCCTCCTCCTTCTCCTGTGGCCTCTGAGCAGGCACTTTGCTCTTTGGTAACATCTGCCCTGCGTGGCCACTGATCTATGTATACCTCGTACCTTCTTTGCTGTCTCTGGCCACACAAAACTCCCACCTGAGCCACCTGCTGTTTCTTTGACATACAGTGGCACTAAGTTCAGTGGAATCGGTGGATGGATGAGTGATCTCAGAGTGCAGCAGAAAGTTGAGCTGGGCTCTCTTGGCCCAGTGGGGTTAAGCTATCTTCCTGGAGCTCTCTCGATGCTGCCAGACAAGCTTTCCATGTGTCCCTCAATGACCCTTCTTCTTGTGCTCCATCTTCTCAGTTCTCCTGGCCCCTAATTCCTCTCAACAGCCAACTTCTCTTGCTTCCTTTCTGGGACATGGTCTCAGTTCACACTTTAGTGAGCTCTCTGGTGCACCACATAACAGGCTTTAACCACAGAGTTCGGGGAAAGGGACTAGCCATCAGGAAATCTTATGTCATGATGGCCTTGGGAGAGTCACATACCTTCTCTTGCATTTTCTTACCTGTCAGGTAAGAGTAGGAATGCCTCCGTCTTAGGTGGCACGTCATCCAGTGAGATAATGAACATGGGAAACATTTCAGATCTCAGACACAAAGTGAGGTGTTACCAGCCCCCTTCCCAGCACCTTCAGACCCCCAGGTATTTCCAGGTCCACCCCAAGCGGCCTCCTCTACCTCGCTCCTCTCCTGCTCTCTCCCGTCTACACAGCACTTCCATCTTTCCCTCTCTGTGGCCACATCCCGCCTCAGTACTTCAAGGACATTTACTTAACCTGCTGCCTGCTCTGCCTCCTCAGCCTCTGACCTCCTCTCTTTCCTTTTGTCAGCAGAGAGGACGGCCAGCAGTCGCACTGCCTCCTGCCCACTCTTTCCCCAAATCCTACGGTTCTTCTCTGCTGCTCTCCCCAAGCCAGCAGATCTCCCACTGTCTCAGTTCCTAGCCTCCTCAGCTGCTCTGCAAACCCAGCGCTGCAGACCAGACCCTGCTTCTTCATCCTGTCTTCTCTCAGGCTCCCTGTGAGGCACCCTCCCATGGCCTCTCTGACCCTTGTCAACCCTCTGTCTCTTGGCCCCTTCCTGATTCACCCCATCTCCTCACACAAGGGTCCCCAGGTCCAGCCTCCTGCCATCTGCTCCACCCACACTGAAAAGCATCCCTCTGTTTTGCTCCAAGTTAGCTGAGCTACCTGGAAGTAATGTTCATGTCTAGGTTTCACCTTCAGTGAGCACAGTCACAAACTCAGGGATGCTCAAGAGAGGCGATCACATGGCGAGGGAGCACAGAAAATCTTAGGGAACACTGGAGAGATGGACATGCTGGACCTACAGGGGAAGCCTGTCTTTGCTGTCTGAATACACTTGGAAAGATGGAAGAAAGTTTTCATCTACTGATTTTCACCCCTACAGAAAACAGACTTTGATGGGAATTGACCACAGGCAGGTGTGGGGTCACTAGCAGTCCACAGCTCTCCTAGCCTCTTCACTCGGACAGCATGGGCCCAATCCACCCAGCAACTTCACAGCCGTTGGCCCGGCAAGGCTCCTTTCTGTGTTTCATTGTGTGCAAAATGAAGACCGATGATGACGGCATTCCTATCACAGTGTTCTTCCAAAGATCAAACAAACTAATGTATGTAGAGTGCCTTGCACAAGCCCAGCTCCAGGGGACTGTGTGGCACATATTAGCAATCCCCGCCTCCTCCTCCTCCTTCTATCATCACCATCACCATCACCATTGTCACCACCATCACCACCATCATCACAGTAATCATCTCCATGATCATCACCATTGTAAACACCATCACCACCATCATCATCACCATGATCATCACCATTGTCACCACCATCACCATTGTAAACACCATCACCACCATCATCATCACTGTAATCATCATCATCATTAATATGACCATCACCTTTGTAATCACCACCATCACCACTATCATCACCATAATCATCACCATCATCATCACCATTATCACCACCATTGGCATTGTCACTATCATCGCCAGCATCATACCATCACCATCACCATTATCATCATCACTGTAATCATCATTATCATCATCACCATCATCATCATCATCACCATCACCAGTGCTATCACCATCATCATCATCACTGTAATCATCACCATCATAGCACCATCACCATCATCAGCACCATCACCATCACCATCACCATCACCATCATCATCATCACCACCACCATCACCATACCACCACAGTCATCACTGTAATCATCACCATCATCTCACCATAATCACATCATCAGCATCATCATCATCACCACCACCACCACCATTATCATCACTGTAACCAACACCATCATTTATAGCTGTTCAGCAATAGAACTACCTCTTCACAAAGCAGTGAACTTTTCATTTCTAGCAGAAATGAATGTTGGGATATGGCAGAAACTTCTGCTGCTGTGAGGTAGCACTAGGTGATACCAGATGCCCCTTCCTGGGTTCACTCTCCAGCTCCCTGTGCCCATCCATGGTGGCATGGTGCTCTCTGGCACTCCTGCCTAGATGATCCCTCCAGTTCCATAGCCCCCTCTCAGACACTGAACATGGCAGGTCCAGAGGCTTCCTGGGGTCAGGCCCTTATGAAGAGAAGCAATGTCCATGAGCCTCCATTCCCACTGAGCCTCAACTCCCTCTTATCACCAAAGCCAGAATCTTTGTCCCCTGTGCTTCTGAGATTTGCCTTGCCTTGTGGAACCCTCTGGGCGCCTGACCTTGATCAAGATCCTAACTCGGCTTCCATGGTAGAATCCAAGGTCCTGGTTCCACTCACCTTCTTCTCGAGCTGAGCCCAGCCCATGCCCTGCTTTGACTTGAACAGATCTAACATCTCTCGCCAAGATTACCAAACTGGAGTACAAACCCAACATTCACCCCTCGAGTCCCCAGTCATCAGAGTTGTGATTCTTCCCTGGTCTACTGTATCCATGTGACCATTTCTGTTTCCTTGGTTACCCTGGCTGTAATCTCTCCTCCATTCCATAACTTCTTAAAAACAAACAAACAAACAAAACCCTTCTAGACCCAATTTCTTCTCCCCAATACCACCCATTTTCCCCCCTTTATCAAGCATTCCTGTATTTGTATAGATAGTAGAAGGCCAAATCACCTAAAGAGTCACTTCAAATCCTCCATACTGGGTCCATTTTCTTCTTACATCTTCTTGAAGTATAATCCATAGAACCTAACCCTGACTAATTTTAGTCTATGCTATTACAAGATTCCCTTGTCCCTATGATGTTCCTGCTCTTCCAACCTGTCCCCTAACACCAGTGGTCCTATACAACCACAGTCTTCCTCTTGTCACTATAGTTTTGCATTTTCTAGAATTTCCTTTAAGTAGAATCTGACTGTTTATAGTCTTCTATGTGTGGCTTTTGTGTGTAGCACAACATCTCTGAGATTTGTACACATTGTCACACGTACCAGCAGTTCCTTCATTCATTGTTACTGTTGAGCAGTATTCCAATGTATTAATGTAGACACTGGGGCTGTTTCCGGTGGGGGTTATTATGAATAAGGCTGCCACAGATATTCATGTACATATCTTTGTATGAGTATATTTAATTTATTGTGAGTATGTCAGTGAACTCAGTGGCTGCTGTGACAAGTGCCTAACTTTTAAAGGACTGTGTGACCCTCTTCAGTCCTGTCTTACACCAGCCCATCTACCCTTTGACTGTCCCTGATCATCCCTTGTGCTGTCTGATCTCCATAAACATGTTCACCCACTGTGTTTCTTCCTACTTCAGTCGTTGTGATGAAGATTTATTGCTCCCTCAGCTGGTCATCACATAGGGACAGAGACATGGCCATGCCCAGTGGAGCCTGCGCCCTGGTGGGAGGGGTGGATGCACACAATGTAATTCACATACAGAGTCACAACAGAGGTGGAGGAACCAGCATGGTGGTAGGGAAAGGTCATGCCACTGGGGTGCGTGGAAGAAGAGACTGCCTCAGGGTGAAGGAGCGCGTGCGGGTGCGTGTGTGTGTGTGTGTGTGTGTGTGTGTGTGTGTGTAGCCCTGGGGATGCGGGAGGGCAAACCTTGAGGGCTGGTGAATCTCTCCTCAAACCCATCACCCGGGAAGCCATAGTAAGTGCTTGGAAACTTCTGCCATGCACACCTCATGCTGCCGGTCATCTTGTTGGGGAGACAGTCTTTCACCCCACCCTGCAAACAAAGCTTTATCCTCACAGATGAAAGTTCTTGGTGTGGTCTGAGTCCAAGAGCCAAGCATCTGAGCCAAGGGATGGATGGCGGAAGTCTAGGGTGTGTCCTGAGGAGATGATGGACCCTGGAGAACATATCTAGCCAGAAAGAGGAGGAGATCTAGAGAAGGCAGGAGCAGTCTTCAACCTGGGCAGCTGGAGTGTGTGCACACGGGGGTCATGTAGGTTCACTGTCAAGGGCAGAGCTATGTACACAGCAGGCTCCATGTGAGTAATGAAGGAGTGAGTGGGGCTGTGTCCACGGAGCCTCTCATCTCTGTTGGAGCCTGTTCCACGTCCAACCTGGGTCGGTCAGACATGCAGACATTGAACGGCTTCCTTGCTGCTTTTCTGGCTAAGTGCTCAGCGATCCACACACAGAGCCGAATGTCTAAGAAAATAATTTCTTTGCTTTCTGATGCTGTAAAATATTGTTTGGATTAAAAGGGCAGGAACCAATTGATGGCTCTGGATGTTTTTTTCTCTTTTGGCTTGGGGATGACAGGGCAATCCATCAGACAACTGCCTTGGCTCCCTGTGACATTTCAAGCTCAAATGTTATATTTTTTCTTCTTCTTTTTTCACCCCCTGGAACCCTATTGAACTGTGCCTCCAGGAAAGGCAGCCTGCAGACAGGGTTTCTTTGACACTTGTCATGGGGCAGGCACTCAATTGAGGCTTGTCAGAGGGTGGCTGGGATACGCAGCCCGTCTAGCAGGCTGTGCCAAACGTGAGATACCAGACAACTTCCACCTGAAGTTGCCCCTGTGCCCTAGACACCAGGCCACGAGTTACCCAGGCCCTAGACAATGGCCCAGGGCACAGAGGTCCACAGACGGTGATTTTGGCAGCTTGATTATGTGTGGGAAGTTGAGATGCGTGGTTTCTTCATGTCTCTCTGCTGCCAATGCGTGAAGTGAACTTGGAAGGGGCTATTCAATCTCTCCAAGCTGCATCTCCTCAACCTTTGTGCCAGTGAGTGAGTAAGGGTACCAAGGAAACGAGATAGTAACTGTGGGTATGTCGTGAAACTTCAGAACAAAACTGGAAAGGGGATCTGCCCTCTGTCCTGGTGATCCACGTCAGAGAGCAAATGGCCTCAAACCTTGGTGAATTCGAACAACCAGCATTTATTATCTCATGGTTTTATGGGGCTGGCGTGATGAGAAGTTTCTGCCCACAGGGCTCAGGGCACAGCCTGGGGCTGAAATCATCTCTTGGCTTGACAGGGTTTGAGAGTCTTCTTCCAAGATGATTCACTCGCTTGGCTGCTGGCTGGAGGCCTCAGCTCCTGTGGCTGCCGTCCAGAACTGCACGTCCTCACCATGTGGGCCTCACCATGGTTTGAGTGTCCTCATGTCATGGCAGTAGGCTTCCCAAAGAGCGAGTGATCCAGGCAGACACCGCTATGGCTTTAAGATCTAGGCACAATCTGGGTCCCTCTATATGCCTTTGAGTCCATGCAATCAGCTCCATTGAACCTGGAGGGGGTGACCCAGTTGGGGTGAGGGTGGGGGCTGTCATTCAGTTTCCTCTGGGGAATGAGGGAGCTGGCTGATCCTCTCTCTGGTCTTTACTCTGAAACCACGTCCCTGTTTGGTCCAGTATCTTTTCCTCAATCTGCTCTCCTCTCCTGTCTACTAAAAATTCCTATCAGTGCCAACCCCTTGATCCATAATAAGTCCCTGATGGCGTTCTGTAGAAATGGCAGTGCTTCACATCTGAGGAGGGTCTTGGGAGCTCTTGATTTGCTGTGCTTAGCTGCGTCAGTTGGCCAGCCTCTTGCCGGTCCAGCCCCTCTGTAGTTCACACAGAGCCATCATGTGTGACAGAACCCCTGCTTTGAGAGCCAATAAGGAGGTGACCCCTATGGGAGAGAGGGTCCAGGGCAGTGCTGGGGTCTCTAGCCTTGGTGCTCTGTTTGAATTTGATATGTTCCCACAGGAGTTGGTGTCTGGGCTCAGGTGGGTTTTGTCATCTGAGGTAGGCAGAGCTGGCACTGTTCCTCCAGGTGAGGACTGAAAACCTAAGGTGTGGAATGAAAAACACCTGGGGCTCAGCAGGTCCTCCTGAGGCACATGCAGGAATAGGGAACCCGGAAAGCAAAGATATTGGGTGGCTAAAATATGGGGTTTGGCTTAAGCCCGCTTGAGATTGAGGTGTCTGTGGTGTGTCAGGTGAAGTTCATGTGCCACCTTCCAAACAGCTTCCAGGTAGCCAACGGGCACAGAGCAAATTCTCATAGCCAGAGGATCTTACCCTGTTTGTGTGTTTCTAACTCCTCTCAGCTGACAACTGTGTTTTGCCTTCTTTGTCCAGATGTCCTGGAATGTTCTCCTTGGGTCTCGTGGACCTCACTGTTCTGAGGACCCCACAGACAGACTAAGGCTGCTACCTACTGGGGAGTCCTGACAAGCTTCTGTGAGTCCCTGCCAGGAGAGAGGCTTGGGTAAGCTGCAAGTGGGGGCTTCACCAGCCTTCAGAAAGAGCAGGGTCTCTCAAAGTATAGCCCATCCATCCATGCATCCATCCATCCAGGGACCTCCCATGGTATTCCTGCAAGGCCCTGGGGCTCAGCTCATGGTTACCTCTCAGGACCACTGGAAAAGCCCCCAGGGCCATCTCCCACAGACCTAGTGTTGGCTGGGGCCCAAGGTGCTGTTCCCGCTCTGCAGACGCCAGCTTCATGCACAGCCCTTATGAGCCCTGTGCTGATCCCAGCTTCAGAACCCTCTGGAAGGCCAGTATAAGTGGGGTTCCCTGGGAGCCAGGCACCCCACATATCCAGTCCCACGGGCCATTTGGGCAGCTGCCTCTCCAACCTTATCTTCCTTCTGCCTCCACGGAAACCTGAGAAAGACAGAAAGGGGGAAGTGGCGTGGTTTCCCAACACAAATAACCCCGCAGAGCTTTCTCAGCCGTGACCCTTAGCCTGTTGTGTCAGCCTCAGGCTGAGGGAGGAAGGAAATAGACCTTCTATTGAGTATTTTTCTTCCCCTGTCAAGAAGATCAGAGGAACTGAGAAGGGAAAGAAAAGGAGTGAAAAGCACCTTGCGGCCCCTCCTGCAGGATTTGCCCTGCTGTCCCCACCCCTCCTGAGCTCTGAGTAAACAAAGCCCCAGCCAAGCGAGGCCCGAGGCCCACTCCGAGCAAGCCATAAATAAGAGCCTTCAGCCTCTCGCTCTGCTCTGTGCGAGTGGAGAGGGCACTTCTGAGTGTAACATTTGATAGCGGAGCTGGGAGAGGCTGGGGGGAGAGGCCTCTTGTTAATTGAATCCCAATTTCCTTCTCCCAGGCCGGCTCTTATCTTTTTAATTATACAAGGCCTTTAATCTTCCTGAGGACTTGTCTCTGTCATTAATGGATGATACCTATTAGAGATAGGGGGTCTGCTGGGGTAATGGGAGCCGCAAGCAGAGGCCTTTGACAACTTTTTTGCTTTTTAAAAACACCCGGAGTTACCCAGGGCAAATGGGGGCTGAGACAGGGAGACATGTGGGGCACTCCTGGGAGCTCAGATGGTCTTCCTCCAGCTATCTGTGTCTTAGCTGAGGGACAGGAGTCTCTTATGTCAGGACCTGTTGCTGTGGCTGCCAGACGATGGGGTTGCTGGCTCTAGCAGTTAAGGGGTGTGTGAACTCCTGAGAGCCTGTCTCAGGTAATCTGCCCGGGGAAAATCATACGAGTACATTGAGGGATGCTGGGTGCTGAAGTCGGGCTGTCGAAAGAGTTGGGGCATTCTGTACTGCTGAACCTCAGGGTGAGCATTAGGTTTTTGTGGATGGAGACTCACATTCTCGGGGCATTGCACAGGTGCACTGTCTCCAGGTGACAGTGGCTTGGGACACTCCAGGGTCACATCTCCCTCTATATCTCCTCCTCCCAGCAGCCCTGTCAAACCCCGATGAGCCAAAAACCATACTTAGATTCCAAAGGACAGGATGCTCCCTACTGGAAGGGGTTCCACTCATTGGATATCAACAAAAGCCTTCGAAATAACTTTTAAACAAAGGTCTGAGGGCATTCAGTTTAAAACATGAATTCACACATAATTACTGAGCAATCGAGTTCCTCATTATAGCTTTAAATTCTACTGGATTTTCTTTTGCTGGTCTGCAAGGTGGTCTTTAGTATCCCCTTTCTCAGGCAGTCCAATAAGTCACACACCAGGCCAGCCCCTGTCTGGGCAGAAGGAGGGGTGAGGTGAGGTCCCTGCCAGGAGCCCAGTGCCCAGCTGGGAAGATTCATCTTATTAGTTTTAAATATGAGTATACGTAAATAAATAAATATAAATACATGAGTATATGTATATGTGCATATGTATGAGGCAGTGCATATATATATATACTATACAAATGCATATTTATACAACTGTATATACATTGTGTGTGCACGTGTGTGTACACACATGTATTTGTGGACTCGTGTCTTTAAAGTACTCAGCTTTTTTTTATTTCAACCCTACATGCACGTGTGTACACATATATGTACGTACATGCACGTGTACACACACACACACACACACATATACATAGTTGAAGTCACAGCTGGCTTCCCTGCTGATGGAGTCTCCCACAGCACCAGCAGCCAGCTCTGCACCTTGGGTTGCGTCTTGCAGGGCTGGCTGGGAGCACCATGTCATCAGACTGCTAACCACTGTGCACAGCCACCTCAGTTGCAGCCAAGGGTCCTGTAACCGGAAGGTGAGAATCAGGATTCCAGCCCTTATCTGAATGTGATAGGCCCTGGCCAAGGCCCTGGCCAAGGCTGCTCTCCTTGCTCAAAGTCACAGTCTGCCTCTTCTGAAAGTGCCCAGCTCTGGTCACAGGTGCTTGTGAAGAAATAATGAACTGAACCTGGACGTGGTCCAGAGAAGAACAATTAAAACACTGGAGGGGAGGGGGGACTTCTGTTTAAGGACAGACTTAAAACTACCAGCAGCCGAGTCTGGAAGAGGCCATCAGAAAGGATGAGATGGAGCGGGGACCGGAGTGGGAGGGACGGTGTGCCTGCCAACGGGACACCCACTGGAGCCAAGAAGCAGCCATTTCAGGAAAATGAGGAGAAAGTTCTACTTACCACGTCCCATAAGTTTGCCACCTGCTGTGTGATTCCAGGTGGGGCACAGCCAGGAAACATAAATAGACTCATCACCGCAGAGCGACTGGCCTCTTGCTGCCTAACCCAAGCTCCTAGATTCTAACCATCAACATCCGGAGCCAGTATACCTTTTCCGTAAAAGATCAGAGGGTGAATGCTTGGGTTTGTGGGCCAAGTCTGTTGGCACAACTCAACTTTGCTACTGCAGCACAGTCACATCCATGGGCAATATATATGAATGGGTAGGCTGTTTCGATAAAACTTTATTCACAAAAACGGACAGGGGCCATATTTGACCAGTGAGGCATAGCTTGCTAACACTTGGTCTACACCAATGCAGGGTGGGCTCAGTGGTCTGATTCCAAACTGGGAGGTATCTTGGTGGTTTTACCCTAACTTTATGGAGCATGATTGTGACGTTCAGAGACATCAAATAAATACCCCAGGGTCATCCAGTGTACTGTTGAGGTTGCCTAAGGGATATTCAAATACTTTGAAATGGCTAGCAGAATGGTAACAAAGTGTGCTTGGGCTGGGCATTTCTGACTTTTAAATAAATTCTCACGGTCAGAGCCTGCCTTTTCTTAGAGAATATCTCAGGGGGAGGATATGGAAATACAGCTTGCTTCAAGAAAACTGAGGGATACTTTAAAATTCCTGGATATCAGCTGAGCCTGCTGGCCCATGCCTATAATCCTGGTGGCTATACAGGCTGAGACAGGAGGATTACAAGTTCAAGGACATGCTCAGCAACTTAGCTAAGCCTTAAGAAATTTAGCAAGACCCTGTCTCAAAACATAAAATTTTTGAAAAGGAGCTGGGGATGTGGCTCAGAGGTAAAATGCCCTGGATTCAATCCCCAGTTACTAACACACACACACACACAAAAAAAAAAAAAATCGAAAATAAGAAACAGAGCATTCCTCAAGCTTCCCCAACTGACCCCTACTTCGGAGATGGGGGGAAACTGTATTTCCTGACAGTCCCTAAAAGTAATGCTGGCCCTGAGGCCCAGTCCCTGGACTATCTGGGAACTACGTGGGCAGGTTGAACCTCCACTGCCCACAGGAGACAGCTGCTCCTGGGCCTGTCCACTGAGACCCCTCCTCTTCTGCATCTGAGCAACATGTTCCTGAAAACCAGAAAACCTGCTTTCTACACTCTGCTGGCTAGACCACGAAGGCCCAAGTCAGTCGGTGCTTAGAGGAAGATGTGTGTGATTGCTTGGTATGTGTGTGTGTGTGTGTATGTGTATGTGTGTGGTGTATGTGTTACGTGTGGTTGTCTGGTGTGTGTGTGTGTGTGCATGGTGGTATGTGTTATATGTGGTTGTTTGGTGTGTGTGTGTGTGTGGTGTATGTGTTGTGTGTGCTTGGTGTATGTGTGGTGTTGTGTGTGGTTGTCTGGTGTGTGTATGTGGTATATGTGTTGTGTGTCATTGGTGTGTGTGTGTATGTGTGTGGTGTATGTGTTGTGTGTGGTTGTTTGGTGTGTGTGCATGGGTATGTGTTGTGTGTGGTTGGTGTATGTGTGTATGTGTGTTGTGTATGTGTTGTGTGTGGTTGTCTGGTGTGTGTGCTGTGTTGTGTGTGTGGCTGGTGGCTGGGGTTGAGGAATGCACAGGTGGAAGCAATACTCCAAACACTACTAATCCAGGACTTGCTGTTTTGGTGCCCACAGAAGATCCCTCCTGAAATGTGGCGCTCCCTCACTCAAGTTACCCTTTGAAAGTCAGACAGCCCTTGGGAAACTGCTGTTCCAGGTGTGACCTGTGGGCTCTCTGTAGTATGCCAGGTTCACCTGGGGCGCTGGGCCTCCTTGGTGGACAGTGTTCTCATCTGTGAAAGGGAGCCAGCTGTCCTGAGACAGCCCCTCCGTTGCAGGCCAGGAAGATGGCCATGGAGGCAGGCTGTTTTGAACAGGGAGGGCTGATTTGCCCTGGGTGGGGCTTCCTGCATCAGGAACAGAAGGGACTTAGGAAGGAGTCCCATCCCCCGGCATTTCCATCCACATGAGGACGCTGAGGAGGCTTGGCCACAGGACCCCGGAGTCTGGGCTGCATGTCTCCTGCCACTCCCAGGGGCCCGAGCAACCTGCCAGGAACACTTCTTCACCAGCCTTTCCGGATGTCCTGGCTCTGTCTTGATCCCGACAGGCCATGCAGGCCGGGGGCGCATGTGGGCAGAAGAGGCTGCTTCCAAGGTGAGCTGAAGACACAGAGTCCTGGATTCAGATCCCACCAGCAATAGCTCACGGAGGAGCTGCCTGACTCTGAAGCCCACCTTTGGAATACATCAACTAGCCCACGGCAGGTGCTCATGAATGCTCTTTCCCCTTTTCATCCCACCAAGCCCCGGAAATGCTCGTTCCACTTCCGCCCAGTGCAGACTTGGGTCCCCAATGGGGAACACACTCAAGGAGAAGCTGCGCTGAGCAGCTCCAGCTACGGGAGCTCAGGATCCGCCACCTATTCTGCATATGACTGCTCTCAGAACATTATCAGTACCTAGTACACATTTTTCTAAATTGTAAAGATGATGCCTATGCATTGCAGTAGATTTTTTAAATATATAGGAAAATCAATGTGGAAGAAATCACTGATAAATGCAGCCTGTGGTGATGAGCACACTGTCAGCTGGCTGGCGTATTTATTCACATTTGGCGTGTGGCAGGCATGCGTGTTACAGAATTTGAATCACAAGGACTGTGGATTTTGTGTGCACCTTGTTCTCTTCACTGAGGCCATGAACTTAAATACTATGCTGGGTGAAACAAATCCATAGTATTGGATGCTGAGGTTGTTTCAAACTTTTCCATGTTATACTGCAGGAACTTGAGGGAAATATGTGCTACATTGGATCACTTCTCTGAGAGCAATTCTTAGCAGCAGGAGTCCTGGCCCAAGGATGTCAGGATTTTGGGGGCCTTGACCTGCAGGAGCATGCTTTCTCTAGAGAGCTTAGGTCCATCTACATGGTGGGGAGTGTTTCTCAGCACTTCCTGGTAACACCCAGGTGGAAGCAAGCACACTGTGTATAGCCCATCAAATACTGGAAGGTAGTTCCCAGACCTCCCAGCTTCCCACACTCACTGGCTAAATAGCCATTTCTTTAAAATCCTACATAGTCTACTCTCCAGGCTCCTCACTGTATCAGTCTGGGGATTACGGAATATTCTGGTTTGTAATTATGGTTTTAAAAAGGTGCCACCTAGACAGAACACAGTACACCTAGTGTGCCCTCACCCATTGTTGCGTCCTTTGCTTTGAACCCTGTTCTACTGTTGGTTTTTGTCTCAGCAGCTCACGTGAGGCTCACAGGAGCCTGTGGTGTGGGGACATTCAGAGTCCTCAATGCTCTGGTTAATTAGAGTTTCTTTCATTTGTTGCTTGTTTGGCTGGTTTTTGGACCTCAGACCCAGGACTTCTATTTGGTGTGTGACAGTTCAATGGCGCAGCTTGTTTAAATGCCAGCGAGGCCCCTGAAAGCCAGTCCTTGGTGCCTCCAGTGAGACCACACCACATGACCCCGTGGGCTCAACCTGTCCCTGTGCAGAGGTCAGGAGGAGGCCATGGGTTGTTGAGGCCTGGGCTGCCTGGCGCCACCTCGGCCAGCTGTCCACTTACAGAGGTTCTCAAGAGCAACCGGGACCTTGGCTTGAAACAACTCTGGTGGAGGGTGCAGCTGACTCCCTGAGAAGGGCTCTCAGATGACGTTGGACAATCTGCCAGCAGGTAGGGGGTGGTGCCCTCCTGGCTGGCTCCTCCAGCCAGACACAGAGGCGAGTCTGGGGGCTGCCAGGACTCTATCCCCCTCTGCCTCCCTTTGGCCTCTTTCCCTGTGCAAATAGAATGCAATTCCTCTGTGAAGCTGGATTTAACCTTAGTGTTATAGGTAGGCTGAGGGTTGGCAGGTCCTGTGGCCAAAGGTCTATTGTACCCCCTGCTCCAGCTCTGACCTGATCCCCAAAGGCTTCCTGTGTGGTTGTCTCAGCCCCTTCACAGCTTTCTTCTGAAATAGTCAAGCCTTGGCCACCCCCAGGTGCAGATGTGTCTACAGGAGCCTGTCCAGATGGTGAGGGGCTCCAGGTGGGCTTGGCCCCTTGTTCGCCAGACTCCTCACCTTCTGGAAAGACTTGAGCAGAGCCCTCAAAGGCACATGGCCTGCTGCAGAAACCCTGGCTGCTCCAGGGTCTGAGGTGACATTGCTCATGGAAAACTCTGAAATCAGCCTTTAGTCTCTAGATCTATAAGCTTCTGTATGGGGCAGGGGGAGACAAATGTAGATGTTGGGACGGAGAAGCTGAGCTGCATGGACAGAAAGCCTGTGTCCCGGGGCCTGGGCTAGTTCTAAGTGCTCTGCTGTACTTACAAATACAGGCAGAGATCTCGGCACTGTGAAGGGTGTGGAGATGGAGGGACAGACGTTGGCCAGGGCTGGGGAGCCCAGACTGTCACAGTGAGACCTGGCCACTGAATGCTCTGACCCAAGGTGTTTGGGCAGCTGGAGTCCAGGGTCACAGGTAGGAAGGAACACACCTCCACGTGGCTCCCAGGGTACCCACAGTCATCACGCACACGTTGCTGTTGGTGCCCACTTCCCACCCCAGGGAGATGGTCCTTGGTGTCTCTGGAGCACAGGCAAGAGACCTCGACACGGTGAAGTGTTACCCTGGCTTTCCCTCCACGTTTCAGTGTTTGGATACTATAAAGGATAATGAAACTCTTATTTAATTCAAGTCAGTTCAATTCCACCCCACTCAACTGTCTCCCATCAACGACGTCTGTGTCTTTTATCACAATCATCATTTTTTTTTTGGAGGAGATAAAGCAGAAAATATAAACATACGTTAAAAATAAACCCCCTGCTTTGCTCTTCATATTTTCAACGTGTTTTCACATAACGTATTTCATTACAGACTCAAGCAGATGCTGTCATAAAAATGGTCTCAGATGTGGGATCCATGAAAACCAACTAAAAAGAATCCCTGAGAGTCGAGGGAGGAGAGCCATCCCGTTAGGTCCTGGCCCCACAGCTGCTGGGCCCCGGCAGCAGCGAGGCATTGCTGGTTGTCACGATTAATCAAAGTGTTTGGAAACTTCTCTTGCTTCTTCTAAAATTCCTTTTCCCCTGCTTAATTTCTTCTTCCCAGATTATGCTGCTTTTCAAAGAGAAAATCCGTACGTCTCAGGTCTGGAAGAAGCCCTGGTCATCAGTTGGGCCAGTGGTTCTCAAAGTGTGGTCCCTGGGTGGATGTCCCATCCAGGAACTGGTCTGTGGAGCCCAGGCAAGAGACCTGAGCTAGAATGACTCAGGCCTCACCTGATCTGCTGAGCATGAAGCTCTCGGGGACAGCATCCATGTTCTACCGGGCTCTCCAGGTGCTTCCAATGTGCACCTGTTTGAGGGCCAGTGATTTGAGTCAATTCCCTAATTTCAGACTAAGGTCCTGCGGGCAGAGGGTCAAGTTACACACATGGTGAGCAGCAGACTCCAAATGTAAAGCCAGTTCCCAGGCTCTGTCCTGGGCACTTCCTCCCGCCACCACCCTGCCCCTGCTGACCCCCCACAGAACATTTCCAATCTCTGCTTCTGAGGGTGCAGAGGCCAGGCGGCTCATGGCCAGTGTCCCACAGCAACATCTCCCTGCTTGCGGGAGGCCACCTTGCCTGCAGCTTAATGGGCAGCGCAAGACTTCAGAAGTCCCAATCTGGGAGGAAATGTGAGTGCTAAAACTCAGAACACAGTAGGCGGCCACTGTCCCTGGGCCTCCTGGTCTCTCCTCTTCTGGACATGTCTGTGTGACTGAGAAAGCAGTCTCCCCTGCACCACACAAACAGTGGCCTCGACCAGGGCTCAGGGTTGTCTCTGGCCTGCCGCTGTGTTTTAGGATGGGGGACGGCTGCCCTTCTTCCACTGCTGCTCAAGCACAGGGTCCACAGGGGAAGGCTGCGGTAGGGGCCACTGGATCCTCGATGCCCACATTCTTGGGATGGTTTTGAAAACAATAAAAATCACATATTCCATGTCAGCGTGAGCCTGAGCAACTGCATGTTTACCGAGCCGTTATGAGGTGCCAGGCTCAGGGCCCTGTGGTCAATGAGTCACCAGGGCCTCTCTCAGGCACATTTCCACTCATGTGATGTCAGACGTCCATCCCGGCCTCGCCCTTCCCATCTCTCCTCCACTCTCTGTTGCCCTATGGATGGGCCATGTGGAAGGTTCCTTCTCCCCAAGGAGGAGCAGACAGAGGCTCCGTCACTGGTTCAAAAGGAAGGTGAGGGTAGAACCAGGCTCCCCAGAGAACTGGAGCTGCTCTCAAACAACTGGGGAGGGGAGGAGTTCAAGATGGACGTGGGAGGGACATCACAGGCAGGATCTCGGGGTTTTGCAACTGTGCCACAGACTGGATGGGACTTTGGGAGGCAGGGGCTGCAGCAGGTCAGGGAGGATGGTAGAGGGGGCCAGATGCCAGGATCTAGGCTGGACGAGACTCACGTCCAGTTCACTGGGCACTGGGAGGCCCTGGAGGTGAGGGAGCCTGGTGAGGGTAGAGGGGCAGTGGGTGGTCATGGGGTAGCCAGGGAGGAGTGGCCAGGGGGGAGAGCCTCTGGTGTGAGGGTGCAGACAGACACTGCCCCAGGGATTAGCGCTGGCCAGAGCCAGTTACTGCAGCTGCAGCATCTGTGGGTCTGGCCTAACGATAACTGCGGGGAACGCATTTTCTCTTTATCCCTCACAATTTTTCTAGCACCAGATAACCGAGGACCTTTCCCATTTCCATTTCATTTAATCCACATCACCACAGCCCGGAGAACAGGTGTGGAGAATGAGGAACAGAAGTGTTTTGTGACTTGCCAGGGACCCATTGCCAGCAAGGAGCCCAGATCTCCTGCTCAAAAGCCATCACTCTTAAAAATGCCTCAGCGGGTTCTTGGTGCTCAGAGAAGCCAGAGAGTAACAGCCAGGGGAGCAGCCCAGGAGGAGCCCAAATGGCCGGCTCCCCAAAGCCAGTACAGGAGAACGGGGAGAAAGAAGCAGAGAGTTGGCCCCTATCTCAGAGCATGCAGGCAGCTGCCCACCTTCCAGGGCAGCATCAGGGGACTTTTGTGGGGTCTGTGCTCAGAAACCTCAGTGCTGCTGCTTACGGTTGAGAGG
>NW_026000020.1:9553055-9568595 GCF_001458135.2 Marmota marmota marmota
TGCTGGGAGGACCAGACAGAGTGCTGCCAGAGGGCATCACAAGCTCCCTTCAATGATAAAGACTCCTGTTTGTTCTTCCAACAGGTGTCCATGGAGCACCTGCCATGCCATGGTACAGGTGCCTGGACCTCTGCGAAGACAAGTCAAAGATGAGCTCCCAGCAACCAGAGGACAATAACCATAGGGCAGTTGGTGCCCCAGCCTGTAAGTCCCCAGGCCATTTGTTATTCTTGGGGTCACTCCTCCTTTTAGTCCTAACACTGACCCAGTTCCTGACCTCTGGCCTGAGTTGGTGGGTGGTAAATGCTGCTTTTGAGTGGGCTCCCCCTGGAGTAGAAGAATGGCCCACGGGGCCTAGACAGGTGGTGTGTTCTGTGGCCCAGGCAAGGCTGGGCCTCCTGCCTTTGCTGCTGAGAGCCACTGGTGTGGGTGGGGCTCCTCTAGGAGACCATTCCCGCCTGCCCCTTGCAGCCAGTTAAATGACAGGCATGGGGCGGGGCTGGTGGTGAGCTCTGCTGGGCTGGCGTGTCTGGGCAGCAGAGCAGCCTTCCTAACAGTCGATGCCGTTACTTCCTGGTTCCAAGAAAGGGTCTGGAGTACCTGGGTGTTTCACCTGGCTGTTCGGCTCAGCTTGGTTTTGGTTTGGATCTTCCTGGGTTACTGATTCTCTGGGAAGACTGCCATTCTGGGCCCAGCTCCTTAGGGCACCTGAAACAGAGTGAAACCGGAGTTAGGTCTGCCATGGACCCATGCCCTGACCTTGAGCAAGGCACTTCGCATCTTGAACTGTGAAGTGGGGATAGAAATATCCATTCGGCCTGTGTCAGCATCAACTACCGTCACCACTGCCATCACCACCACCAACCCCCTCAGCCAAGTGGGAACCTGCCGTGTGTGGTGCTGGGCAAGCTCTTCTGGAAGTAGCCATTAATCCTCGCCGAATTCTATGGTGCCCATGTGAGCGGTACTCTTCGTTGACAGTACTCTTCATTGAGCCACGAAAGTTGGTGGGGATGGGCAGAAATTTGGACCCTGCAGGCCGACTCCAGGTTGAAACTCTTCCTCAGCCTCCTCGCTGCTACCTGGGAAACTGGATTCCCTTTCAGTTAACGTATCTGGAGAAGCACAGAGACATCTCTTCCAGTTGCCAACTCCAACTCTTTCCAGGCAAGCCCGGGGACAGCCACAGGACCGCGTCCAACAAGGCCCATACCTGGCTCTCTGAGTATCAAGTATCGCGGGAGGGTCATGACTGGGCCTGAGAACAGGAGACAGCAGCTTGTGGAATGAGCTCAATTTGTGCACTTTCCCAGGGCCTGGGGGAGGCAAGGACAGCAACTGTTGGCCTGGGAATTGCTGATGGTGGCCTGGTATCTTGGGAATGTACTCAGACGACCAGGGGATGTTTTTCCAGCCTCTCCTCCTCCTCCCCATTCCTGGGATGGTACTTTGGACCCTGCCACTATTCCCAGGCACAAAGAGAAGCCTGAACCTGTTGTTTTTGAGTGGTTTTGGTGCTGATCTCATCTCTCACAAAGCTTTACCTCTGTAGCGGTGTGTGCCTGATTCAATGCTGCTGTTCCGCACGACGATTGACCCCGACACTCTTATGAGGGAGCTATGATGACATTTATTTTATAAATAAGGGGACTGACATTCAGAGAGGTGAAGAAATGTCCCCAGGACTGTAGAGGTGGAAGTGAAATCATGAAACTGGGATCCAGATAGAAGATCTGAATTCTTACCATGTTACAGGACCGTGACTCATGGAGTCGCCGAAGCCTTTGCTCACAGAGAGTGCCATCTTGGTGGGCCCACCTTGCTTCTTCTGGACTGCACCAGGCTCTGTGCATGCTTCTGTCACCTTGGTGCCTGACTCAGGCCAAGTCGCTTGGCCTCTTATGTCCCCTTATAGCACCGTGCTCATTCCAGCCAGGGCCATTGTGAGAACAAATCAAAGCAAGTGGAGAAATCCACTTTCAACTCACCAGAAATGTGTTCAGCTCCAACCACTTGCTGATGCTTAGTACTGAAGGGGACCACGACTCAGACCCAGAACTCCAGGGACTGCAGGCTCAGCAGTGTGAGCTTAGTGGCCCAGAGCTGAGGGCGTGCATCTTGAATACAGACAGGCAGGAGAGGCCAAGGAGTAAATAATCCAACACTGGCAAATATTTGGAGAAGATGAGCTTTGAAAGAACTTGAGAGGCCATTGGCAGAGTGGTGAAGTACTTCCGGAAGATCACACTGTGGGAATAACCTGGTTCCAGAGCAGGAGTGGGGATGTGAAGGGGCTGGGCCTGTGCAGGTGGGGCATCTGTCTTTCTGGGGTTGCATTTGAGGAGGAGGTGGCCAGTGTCTTAGTCTGCTTGGGACACTTTAACCAAATATACAGGGCAGCTTATAAACAACATGGTTATTTCTCACTGTTCTAGAGGCTTTGGGAGGACCTACTTTCTGGATAACACCTTTTTGCTGTATCCTTGAGTGATGGAAGGGCGAGGGTCCTGTGGGGCCTCTTTATGGGGCACTCATGCCATTCATGGAGCCTCTACCCTCAGGACCTAATCACCTCCCAAAAGGCACCATCTTTCAAGGCCTTGGGGGTTAGGATGTCAACATCTGAATTTGGGGGTGCGCATTCAGATCATGGCACCTGTCTTTGAAGGTTTTTCAAGCCACAGGGGAAGACTTCGTCATATCTTCTCTGAGCAAGGAGAAGCCCCTGCTGATTTTGAACAGGGAAATGATGGGACACCTGGTGCTGGAGAGGGTCCTCACAGGGTTGGACCAGAGGGGCTGGGGGAACCCAGAAGAGGGCAATGAGGGGGTAAAGATCCAGGCAACAGGTGACGAGGGGCCGGCCTGGGGCACTCACAGAGGGGGTGGGGAGGACATGGGGCGTACCAGGGACAGTAAGGAAGGTCACTGCACACGTCTCCAGTAGAGAAGACAGAGAGGGCTTCCTCCCACTGTAGCACAGCTGCCCCACGCCCTGGACACACGCTGCTTCCCCACACACCTGAGGGAGCCTGGCAGAAGGCACACTGACGCTTCTATTTGCTGGCCATCTAGCTTGGCCCAGAGACACAGAGACCCCGCTTCCTCTGCCTTCCTGCATTTGGATGATCTTCCTCCCAATGACTGTCATAGTCATAACTATAATAATCATAGTGGCAATAACATGATTCTGAATGGACTGAGACTCTTTTTTTCTGAGGATGCTAATATGTGTGAGGTGGGGATGGGGGAAGGGGTCCTGTAGACGCAGGATGAGGCCCAACTGGCTGGAAAACCACTCCTGGCTGTGCAGAGAGGACCTAGCCCAGAGGGATGTGTTTCCAGGCTCTGGAGCACAGAATCAGGCCCAGATTAGGGCACAAGTCCCCCTCAGATGACGGAGGGCACAGTGGCCCCTGCTGCCTGGTACACGTCCACCGGACTCAGCCTGGCTGATAGTGATGGAGAAAGATTCTTGAGAGCTTCAAACCCTTCTCGCCTCTAAGGAGCCTTTCCAGGGTCTCAGTGGACAGTGACCCTCCCTTCCTGCTCCAGGCTCCCTTCTTGCTGAACACACAACTAGCCTATAACAATACACACCATCTTGCAGCATTTTATGAAGAAAATGCCTGTCTGTGTTCATTATCTCATTCAGTCCTCCCCACCACACTGAGTAGCATTACTGTTATCATTCAAGCTTGTTCTGCAAACTTACATGGAGCAGATAGTATTAAATACTGTGAAAATAAGGTCTGCTTGGGGTCAGTTGGGCACCCAAACAAGGGACTCAGGGGTTAAGTGGCTAGGTCTCTATGCTGCACTCAAAACTCAGGTTTTCCCCAAGTTGTGTACCTTTCCCCTGATCCACAAGGCACTGTATTATTATTATTATTATTATTATTATTATTATTAGTGCTGGGGATGGAACCAGGGCCTCGTGCATGCTAGGTAAACACTCTACCACTGAAACATGCCCAGCTCCCTGCCACCTTATTTTTTTTAACATGCAAACTACCAAATTTCAGCACGTTACTTCTGCAGGTTATGAATATTCATTTTCTCACCCCCCATGAAAAATCTATTAAAGGTCTCTACACTTACAATTTATTACTATTAGTACCCGTTTATGGCAAGTTGTGTGAAAGTTTTTTAAAAACCCTGTTAGGCTTAGCAACATGGTTAGGCATATAGTATTGTAGCTAATCAAAAAATATCTGTAAATGAGGTCTTGACTCCCAGCCTTAGCTGACTTCCTCTCAAAACAAGAGTATCTAAGCTCATCTTTAAAAGCCTTCTATACCCTTCACTTCTCGAACATTTGGAATTAAAACAAAATGTTTTGCAGCTGTTTTTTAAATGATGTCCAATATTCGGGGAGATTACTGATGAGTCTGTTATCAAGAGGCAACACTTGGGCCCAGTAGGGACAATTTAAAAGCTTACCCTCCTTTCCAGTGGTGTGAAGGGGGACTTCATTGCACTTAGATTCTTTAGGTAGATATGGAAGGATGAGAAGCCAGAAGTGCCTCCAGGCTGACAGTTCCTCTGCATGTTCTTTGGTGGGGACCCAGACAGAGGAACTCTCCTTTGACCGTGCACATGCTGCCACCTTCCGGTGAAACTTGGCATCTTCTGTTCTTTTTATTATTATTATTATTTTATTCTAATTTGTTATATATGACAGCAGAATGCATTACAATTCATATTACACATATACAGCACAATTTTTCGTATCTCTGGTTGCACACAAATTAGAGACACACCATTCATGTCTTCATACATGTAGTTAGGATAATGATGTCCATCTCATTCCACCATCTTTCCTATTTCATTTCCCTGTCCCTACCTCCCTCCCCTTTGCCCTATCTATAGTTTGTCTAATCCTCCCAAGCTACTCCCCCAACCCCATTATAAATCAGCATGCTTATATCAGAGAAATCCTTATGTCAGAGAAAACATTCAGCATTTGTTTGTTTTTTGGGGACTAGCTAACTTCACTTACCATTATATTCCCAACTCCATCCATTTACCTGCAAATGCCATGATTTTATTCTTTTTTAATGCTGAATAGTATTTGTGTGTGTGTGTGTGTGTGTGTATCACAGTTTCTTTAACTATTCATCAACTGAAGGACATCTATGTTGGTTCCACAGTTTAGCTATTGTAGATTGTGCTGCTATAAACGTTGATATAGCTGCGTCCCTGTAGTATGCTGTTTTTAAGTCCTTTGGATATAGACCGAGGAGAGGGATAGCTGGGTCAAATAGTGGTTCCATTCCAAGTTTTCCAAAGAATCTCCACACTGCTTTCCATTTTGGCTGCACCAATTTGTGGGTCCCACCAACAATGTATGAGTGTACTTTTTTCCTCATATCCTCGCCAACACTTATTGTTATGTCTTCATAATAGCTGCCATTCTGACTGGAGTGAGATGAACTCTTAGAGTAGTTTTGATTTGCATTTCTCTAATTGCTAGAGATGTTGAACATTTTTTCATATATTTGTTGATTAATTGTATATCATCTTCTGAGAAGAGTCGGTTCATTTTCTTGGCCCATTTATTGATTGGATTATTTTGTTTTTTTTTTTTGGTGTTAAGATTTTTGAGTTCTTAATATATCCAAGAGATTAGTGCTTTATCTGATGTGTATGTGGGAAAAATTTGCTCCCCAAATGTAGGCTCTCTATTCACCTCACTGATTGTTTCTTTTGCTGAGAAGAAGCTTTTTAGTTTGAATCCGTCACACTTATTGATTCTGGATTTTAATTCTTGTGCTATAGAAGACTTATTAAGGAAGTTGGGGCCTAATCAGACATGATGGAGATTTGGGCCTACTTTTTATTCTAAAAGGCACAGTGTCTCTGGTTTAATTCCTAGGTTCTTGATCCATTTTGAAATTAAACCCCTATCTCTCACCATGACAAAAGTCAACTCAAAATGCACGTGGGCTGGGCAGCATCACGAACAAGCCACCTTGTTGAGCCTCCTCAGTTCTGAGTTTCAAGCCAAATGTAAAAGGAAGAGAGGGGGGAAAGACAGTAACAGAAAGAAGGATGGGAAGAGAGTAAAAGAGAAAGGTGAGAAGGGTAAATCAAGCAAGCAGGGAAGCAGGAAACGAGGAAAGTTGCTATTATGGGCTTTCCAGATGGCTTAAAATTGAAGACATGCTGGGGTGGAGCTCAGCAGCAGAACACTTGCCTACCATGCTTGGGGCCCTGGGTTCCACCCCCAAGGCCTGCAAAAGAAAAACAAAATGAAGAAGGCAATCACAGCAGGAAAACTTAGCCGGCTCCTTCTCACCTCCTACCTGCCTGCTTGGCTCGAAGTCATGCCCACCTCATTACCTGAGGAAGAGCAAGAGGCCCGGGCAGCTGGGACCTTGTCCAAGATCACACAGGAAGCTCAGGACATTGTGCCTCTTCCACCTAAAAGCTTACAGAATTGGCTTCTTGGACGTGATATAATTAGAACCTCATACAGAAAGCAAAAGTTATTAACAGCGGAACGAAGGTGACTGCAAATGGACCTGCAGAATCAGGGAAAGAGGGAGCTGGAAGCAGGTGACTTAATTTCCACAATGCAGGCAACGGGGCAGTTTCACAACCACCTTGACATCCTGGAAGGCTTGTGGAGGAGAACTAACCCTCAAGGCACAGGAGCTCCCAATGGAAAGAAAAAACAGAATGAATGAGAATATAATCTTACATTTATAAAAACCAGTACCTTTTTCAAAACAATCATGGGTGTAAAACTATTATCCTTGCCAATTTGTCTCAGGTTGGGAAAGAAGTACAGGACACAAATAGAGCCGACAGAGGGGCTGATGGACCCTGGCCCTTGCCCGGTGCCCTCCTCATGCTGTCTGTCCCTTCAGAAGGGCCTCCACAGACATCTTTCCCCACTGTTTATTCTCCACTGGTGCCGGCCCTGACTCTCTCATGGCCCTCAGCATCAGGAAGGATCCCTTCCCCCAGCAACTGTACCTTCTAAGTCAACATTTTTCATGCCTGACTTGTTGGCCCCCAGCCTTGCTGCTGGGAAGAGCCATCTGAAAACCTGGCCCTGGATCCCTGTGATCACTGGGGGCACCCAGGTGGTGAACTTTAAAAAGTCACAAGGTCATTCTGATGTGTGCTGAGGGCTGAGAACTTTCCTGGCCCTGTGAGAGGGCCTATTCTATAATTCACAGTTGCCAGAGTTCAAGAATATTGAGGTTTTCTCAGGACTTTGTATGAAGAGGTACTTAAAAAAAACGTTAAATACATTTTTAATTGATACATAATCATTGTACATATTTATGGGGTACTTCAATACATGCATACAAATATGCACAGAACAGATCAGGGTACTTGGCGTATCTATTACCTCAGACATTTACTTTTCCTGGGACCACTCAAACTCTCTTTTACTAGTTGTTTTTTTCCCCCCAGACACGTGCACATATTTAGCTCAGTCACTTTGCAGCAGGTTTGGGGGTGCGCACCTGTAATCCTAGAAACGCACAACCAGCCTGAGAAAATTAGCTCAATCCTATCCCCAAATTTAAAAACTGAAAAAGCCCTAAAGATGCAGCTTGGTAGGAGAATGCCACTGGACTCCAGTACCACAAAAAGGGAACAAAACAAAGCCAGAGAGAAATTCGTCACATTGCCAAGAGAGTGGATTAATATGATTGGGTGGCAACTCTTGAGTTTTAGCTATTTAAGAATGTATTTGCATCTGAGAGTCTAGGAAAGAAAACAGTGTCAGAGAGTGAATTCAATTTATAACAGTCAACATTTGTTAGATAAGCAAAAGACAATGCTGGATGATAGCTTGATCATACACTCTATGAATTTCATTATGGTATATTTGAATTGGAGTAGTAAAATTCATACATTGAAAGTATATGATTTGATGTTTTAAAATAAACATATAGGAAGGATTTGTAGGAAAAAATTATATAAAATATTTTCATCATCGCGTAACATTTTTACAATGTAGGGTCAGTTCCCTTTCCTCGTTCTTGACCTCAGGCAACCACTAATTGAACTGCTAGATTTTCATTCAAATGTTAACTTACAATGTAAACTCTTTTGTCAATTAACATGCTTTTGCAATTTTTTGATGTTATATTCACCTGTAGTTTGTCCTCTCTTATTGGCAAGTAGTAGTGTATAGACCGTATTAATTTATGCATTTACTAGTTTATGGTCACTTAGGTTATTTCCATTTTTTTTCTACTGCAAAAAATCTATGACTAAAATACTCACACACACAAAGTTTTATGAGAATATATTTTTGTTCGCTTGGGAAAATACATAACAGTGTGATTCCTGGGTCACTAGCTGTTTTGAAATATTCCTTTTGTTGTTGCCAACCATAGTTACCCCACTGTGCTGCAAACACTGGAATTATTCCTCCTACCCGTGCGTATTCCAGAAGCACCCCGTGGCCATCAGCCCCCTGTCTCCATCCCCTTCTCACCCAGGCTCTGGTGACCACTCTCCCACTCTTCTCTTCTCCAAGACCAACGTTTCAGCTTCCATATGTGAAGGAGATGTGCGGTATGTGTATTGCATACTTTACTTATGTCACCTAATGTCCTCCAGTTCGTCCACTCTGCTGCAAATGACAGGACTTTCTTTTTGTGGCTAATATTGTGTATGTACAACATGCTTTCCTGACCTGTCCATCTGCCAGTGAGCGCCTAGGTTGATCTTGGCTGTGGTGAATAGTTCTGCAGTAAACACAGGACACCTTCTTGAGTTACACCCCAGGGTCTCATGCGGATGGGCTGAGGACTCCCTGCCTCTCACTGGGATTCCTGCCCAGAGCTCCTGGAGGCGGAAGCTGGGCATTGCTTTTGATGGTTTCCTCGTCTTTTGCAGATGTGATCAGAGTCAGTATCAAGTTCTGCCACACACACACAAATGAATCTGCAAACAAAGAAAATGGGTTGTTAAATAACTTCATCATCACAAATTAAAAGAACAAGGCACCAAACTCTCCGGAGATGATAGATAGACCAGAAATAAAAGTAGCAACCAGAGAGCATGAAGGAAAGGCTAAAATAGGTAGCATTAATAAAGAAAAAGAAAAATACAATCCTACATGGAACACCTAACCAAGTAATTAAAATGGTTAGAAAAATCAACAAATCAGCCAACCCTTGCAAAAAAAATAATAATAATTGTACCAGAAAAAAAAAAAGAGTAAAAAAATGGAAACAGAAAGAAATATGAGCCCAAGAATGGAAACCAAGATTTGATTCTTTATTTAAAAGCATGACTGAAATAGTCTGGCTTGACCAACCAACAAAAGAGAAAGAGTATTATGAGAATATTAACTTGTTTTAAAAAGGCAATTATCATCATTTAAAAAGGCAGTTACCACATAGAAAAAAACATTTTTTTCTTAATGTTATCTACTAGTTCGTGTAGCTGTAACTGCTAAGAATGATTGTGCAAATTAAAATAAGCCACTTGAGAATCCAAACTGTTGGGAAGTCTGGCCTTGTGTCATCAAAGGCACACTCTCAAGACCCCAAAGTGTGGGAGCAGGGAGACCAGAGCCTGGGACCCTGGTGCCACTGCCACTCCCCTCCTGCTGGCTGCTCTCCGGGTTCCTGTCCAGTGGCTGCTGGCCCAGGGCCCCATGCTCTGAAGGAGGGTGGCCCAGATGTGACCATGCCCACATAGTGCTGCTTCCAACAGTGGGCCCAGAGGACCAAGCCTCAACTCGTGGGCCTTTGGAGTGGACACCTACTCAAGCCAGAGCACTCGTCAGGGAAGTAGAGATTTCATTGTCTTCTTTTAGAGATTAGTGGGCTTTATTAATTTACTGGTGTGTAGACTGGATCTCACAGTCTTGGCTGTAGACTTCAGGGCAGGTCTGGAATTTTTCTTAGTCTCTAGTTAGAGAAACCTTACTCTTAAAATCATGGCCTTTTGGGGGGGATCCAAATTAAATGCCCAGGATGATTAGCAAGATCTCTTCCTTCTAAATGGTCAGAATATCAAACTCTCCCAATATATGTGATCTCTGGGATCTCTGGTCAGCTCACAGTGCTGTTCCCATCCCCGGTAGCTATTCTCCGCCAGGATTTTAGAATTTGGCCAAGATTCAAGGTGAATTAAATGCAGATTTCTGGGGATGTTTTTCTGTCAGTTCCCTCACCTCAGATCTGCTTCCTCCTTTCAAACAGAGCGCTATGCCCTGGGCTGAACTCCTAGAGCTCCTTTTTGGAAAATGACCCTAAGCAGGAACATGGGGTGGATGGAAGACTTACACTGAGTGTTCTTTTTTTCTTTCTTTCTAGGATCACAATCCTGTTATCTGCTGTCCGGTGCCTGAATAAGAGTTGCTTTAGCATCTTGTTCAGTTTTATCATTGATCATAGAAGTAAGGTATGCTTGGCACCTTTCACCCCACTGTAGCAGGAACCAGAAAGCCTTGTTCCCAAGTGTCTTTATCACACATGTACAGTTTTGCTCTCATAGAGATCGTAATTTTATCTGTTGGATGAGAATTCTGCCTTTTTACCTCTTTCTACAGAGGCTGGGTAAGGGATAGAAATTAGGAAAGAGGCTTGGATGGGGATTTTGTATGGGAAGGCATGTGCCTGGTCCAAGCACTACCTGGTTGTCCGCCCTATGGAAATGCTACCGTACTAGTTAAGCACCAGGTGATGCATTGCCAGCTCCCACCCTGTACACATAATTCCCAAATAGCTGTGCCTCCTGTCTTGAGATTCCCCCGAAGTCTGTTTCCAGATATACAGTGATCACCATTGGCTTATACCAATTGGAGATGAGGACTCTCAGGGCTGTACACCACTGTCTAGTGGTCTGACAGTAACTGGGAAAAAGCATTCCTGCCGGCTGCCCTTTGCTATTTTAGAGAGACATAGGCCATGCATGGCTCATGCAGAAGAGCACAGCTCTGACCCATGGGAGCACCACTTCATTGTGGATCAGTAATAGCACTGAGGCTATTTAGACTGATTCCTTAGCCTTAGTCCTTGTTTTCTGAGTTCAACATGATTGTCACCCACATGTTAATGCTGCCAGCATTTTTTTTTTAGTGATGACAGTTCTCTTCCTTGCTGTTTCTAATTTCTACATTGATTATGTGGGCTCTCAAGTTCCCCCCTTAGAATGGCATATTTGCATATTCTGTTTTATGTGCTTATCTTTGAGCTCCTGTCTCTGTGAACTAAGTTCTTATTCATTTACCTTAGCATGTAAGATGGTTCTGAAGGCATTCCTTTAGTTGTTTGTGACATTATCATCAGGGATGATTCGCCCCTGGAGCACACTGCCTTGACCCACAGGACCTATAGGAGCCCAGAAAAGAAATGTTTTTATTTCTTTCAAAGTCAGAAAAGTAAATAATACCAAAATATGACATTGAATCTACATGGTGTTATATTAATGTTTGTGCCAATGAGATCATAAAATATACTTTGAACACCATTTTTATGGAGGAAGGACATTTTTATGTAGGAAGGAGTTCAAAAAGACAAAAGTTCCCAGTGACCACAAAAGTCATAATGTGACCCTGATTATTTTACTTAACAAATTAACATGAATTCCTTGGTATCACTTATCACCTGGATCCTAACTGAATGTCCCTGGCTGTGTTGGAGTTATTGTTTCTGGCTGGTTTGTGAGGTTAACACCTTGCACCTGGCTGGCAAGACTGTTGAGTCTCTAGTCTAGGGTGCCCCTTCTTCCCCTGAGCCCCACTCTGATGACCTTTTGCAGAGACGTTAGTTGCCTAGCCACTCTGGTTGTCTATAGCTACCTGTTTGATTCTTTGTAGTGTCATTTATCTTCTTTCTGCATTTTCTAGGTTGCTTGTTAGGGCAGTTAGTTGTTCAGGCTTCGTATCTGCATGTTGAACGTCCAGGGCAAGGATGTGTCAAAGGAAAGGTTGTATTGCTTCGTGTCTTGTTATCACAGAGATGCCTAATGTCTGATGCCCCAATTATAGTGACGCTAAGATCAGCAAACACATTCAGGTGGTGATAGATGATAATTAAATGCTTCAACTTTGCTGCTGGAGAATGCTCTTGTCTGTCTTGAAAACTGTGATTTTCCTACTTTGTTCATTCTTGTTGTAGCAGTGTCCTCAACACTTGGGAAGATTTGTTCAGATGCTTTATACAGAAAAATCAGGATAAATGCTTATTTTTTCCTTTACACTGCTGATTTTCATATTAAGCAGTTGGTGAACTGGTCGCTTTTATTGCTGTTTAATGAACCTGAGTGTTTTCCTCTTTCTGCTGAAAACAGAAGCAATACAACCCAATAGCCAAGCCTGTGCCGGAACCCAGGCACCCTGAGCACTCATCTCCAGGAGAGGAGCCAAGGTTCCTTAAAGGGATGGTTCCAGGTCTGGGGCAGGAAGTACACAGGACAATGCCCGGACAACTTTCATGCCAGAAAGCTAGAAGTTATCAAAGAGTAAGGACTTGAGTTGAAAGGACATAGGGTCTTACCACAGCAGACAGAAGGAACATCAGAAAACACCTATGTAAAATGTTTTTCTGTGTACCAGAGATTGAACCCAGGGGCACTTAACCACTGAGCTACATCTCCAGAACTTTTGGTTTTTATTTTATGATAGGGTCTTGCTAAGTTGCTTAGGGCCTTGCTAAGTGGCTGAGGCTGATCTCACACTTGCCTCAGCCTCAGCCTCCTGATTTGCTGGAATTACAGACAAAATGAAGTATTGATTAAAATAAATCAACCATATGAAATCTATGTGCTCACTATAGGGAGGGAGGGAGAGAGAGAGTAGAAGGAGAATAAAAAGTGCATATGCAACATTTTAGTTGTCGCCAAACTTCCTCTACAGAAGCTTCTATATCACTTCCAGAATTGTGCAAGCGGTGCTGTTTTCAAACAGATTCACCAACAGAATACACAGGTGAACTTGAAGGAAAGTGATACCATCATGGTGTAGTTTTTATTTTTACTTGTCTTATTATGAGTCCTATTGAGAAACTTTTCTCAATTCAAAGTTTTTTTTTCAATTATTTTCCTATGAACTTTCTGTGCAAATATCTTTCAGATTTACTCAGTGGGTACTTGGCCTGTTTCCTCCTAAATTTCTAAGAGTTATTTGTATATTAGAGATAGTAGTCCTTTTCTGTAATATAGGTTGCAAATACACTTTCCCACTTTCTCATTTTTTGATTGATTGTAGTCATTTTTGTTTGTTTGCCATGAAAAATTTTTTATTTTGTTTTTCTGAATGTATTCGTCTTTTAAAAATTGCTTCTGGATGTTGTGTCATTAAATGGGTGATGTCTTGATTTTTTTTTGAATACATAGAACATTGTATTTACATAGAGTACAGTAAATATAAAAGATTGGAATATGAGCTGGGTGTGGTGGCAGTCGCCTGTATTCCCAGCCCCTCAGGAGGCTGAGGCAGGAGAACAGCAAGTTCAAAGTCAGCCTCAGAAACTTAGCAAGTCCCTAANATGGGAGCACCACTTCATTGTGGATCAGTAATAGCACTGAGGCTATTTAGACTGATTCCTTAGCCTTAGTCCTTGTTTTCTGAGTTCAACATGATTGTCACCCACATGTTAATGCTGCCAGCATTTTTTTTTTAGTGATGACAGTTCTCTTCCTTGCTGTTTCTAATTTCTACATTGATTATGTGGGCTCTCAAGTTCCCCCCTTAGAATGGCATATTTGCATATTCTGTTTTATGTGCTTATCTTTGAGCTCCTGTCTCTGTGAACTAAGTTCTTATTCATTTACCTTAGCATGTAAGATGGTTCTGAAGGCATTCCTTTAGTTGTTTGTGACATTATCATCAGGGATGATTCGCCCCTGGAACACACTGCCTTGACCCACAGGACCTATAGGAGCCCAGAAAAGAAATGTTTTTATTTCTTTCAAAGTCAGAAAAGTAAATAATACCAAAATATGACATTGAATCTACATGGTGTTATATTAATGTTTGTGCCAATGAGATCATAAAATATACTTTGAACACCATTTTTATGGAGGAAGGACATTTTTATGTAGGAAGGAGTTCAAAAAGACAAAAGTTCCCAGTGACCACAAAAGTCATAATGTGACCCTGATTATTTTACTTAACAAATTAACATGAATTCCTTGGTATCACTTATCACCTGGATCCTAACTGAATGTCCCTGGCTGTGTTGGAGTTATTGTTTCTGGCTGGTTTGTGAGGTTAACACCTTGCACCTGGCTGGCAAGACTGTTGAGTCTCTAGTCTAGGGTGCCCCTTCTTCCCCTGAGCCCCACTCTGATGACCTTTTGCAGAGACGTTAGTTGCCTAGCCACTCTGGTTGTCTATAGCTACCTGTTTGATTCTTTGTAGTGTCATTTATCTTCTTTCTGCATTTTCTAGGTTGCTTGTTAGGGCAGTTAGTTGTTCAGGCTTCGTATCTGCATGTTGAACGTCCAGGGCAAGGATGTGTCAAAGGAAAGGTTGTATTGCTTCGTGTCTTGTTATCACAGAGATGCCTAATGTCTGATGCCCCAATTATAGTGACGCTAAGATCAGCAAACACATTCAGGTGGTGATAGATGATAATTAAATGCTTCAACTTTGCTGCTGGAGAATGCTCTTGTCTGTCTTGAAAACTGTGATTTTCCTACTTTGTTCATTCTTGTTGTAGCAGTGTCCTCAACACTTGGGAAGATTTGTTCAGATGCTTTATACAGAAAAATCAGGATAAATGCTTATTTTTTCCTTTACACTGCTGATTTTCATATTAAGCAGTTGGTGAACTGGTCGCTTTTATTGCTGTTTAATGAACCTGAGTGTTTTCCTCTTTCTGCTGAAAACAGAAGCAATACAACCCAATAGCCAAGCCTGTGCCGGAACCCAGGCACCCTGAGCACTCATCTCCAGGAGAGGAGCCGAGGTTCCTTAAAGGGATGGTTCCAGGTCTGGGGCAGGAAGTACACAGGACAATGCCCGGACAACTTTCATGCCAGAAAGCTAGAAGTTATCAAAGAGTAAGGACTTGAGTTGAAAGGACATAGGGTCTTACCACAGCAGACAGAAGGAACATCAGAAAAGATCTATGTAAAATGTTTTTCTGTGTACCAGAGATTGAACCCAGGGGCACTTAACCACTGAGCTACATCTCCAGAACTTTTGGTTTTTATTTTATGATAGGGTCTTGCTAAGTTGCTTAGGGCCTTGCTAAGTGGCTGAGGCTGATCTCACACTTGCCTCAGCCTCAGCCTCCTGATTTGCTGGAATTACAGACAAAATGAAGTATTGATTAAAATAAATCAACCATATGAAATCTATGTGCTCACTATAGGGAGGGAGGGAGAGAGAGAGTAGAAGGAGAATAAAAAGTGCATATGCAACATTTTAGTTGTCGCCAAACTTCCTCTACAGAAGCTTCTATATCACTTCCAGAATTGTGCAAGCGGTGCTGTTTTCAAACAGATTCACCAACAGAATACACAGGTGAACTTGAAGGAAAGTGATACCATCATGGTGTAGTTTTTATTTTTACTTGTCTTATTATGAGTCCTATTGAGAAACTT
>NW_026000020.1:9574890-9579189 GCF_001458135.2 Marmota marmota marmota
TGCACAGGGCATTAATTCATTCACAAAGACACATGACCTGGATGCCACAGAGGCCCTGCCTCCCAATGCGGCTGCAGTAGGGATTAAGTTTCCCACAGGTGGATCTGGGGACACATTCAAACCACAGCACCAGTCAGTTCTCCTCTGAACTGTTCTCCACCACCATGTTAGGTACATCTGTGCACCTTCTCCAACGGCCCCCAGCTGGCCATCTCAGCTTAGGCTTCTCTTGGTTAAGCACCAGCAGCGGCTCACACTTGCCTCTCTATAGCAAGGAAAACACTCTATGTGGAGACCCGTGGTCCATAGTGTGCCACTCAGAACTGCAGTGACCAGGGACATCAGGGGCATGAGTTTAGGAATTCTGCCCACCACCAGCCAACTGTTGGCTCACACGAGCTTGTGTTAGTTAAAATACGGACCTGATTCTCCTTATTTATGCTGGTACATTTAAATTTTTTATATCCAATGTAGGATACTTCCATTTAGCCTAGTTCCCTGGGTGGTAAGTTCTGGGAGGGTCCGTACTGGGTGTTCATGGCAGAACTTAGCCCTGTGATCAAATAAGAAATAACTCTACAGGAAACTTTCTGTATTGTTTCCACGCCCACCCCCTACCCCTTCTCCTGGGCAGCTGAACAGAGTGGTCCTAGGGGGAGTGGCCTTGACCATGCCGAGCTCAGGAGCAGAACACTCAGGCCCATAAGCCTCAGGCCCTTTCTGTCTCTCCTACAGCCCTGAGGAAGGAAGCAGGGTGAGCGCTGACCACCTTCCTCTGCCTCCTGCTTGTCACTTCCCTTGTGCGCCCTCTGATCTGTTTCTGCTGAACTCGGGGCTGGGGGCACCCTGTGGGCTCAGAACCCACAGCTGGGTAGTTCCTTCAGGCAATTGGAACTCTGGCGGGGCACGCCTGCCCCCTGCTGCCGTGTAGGAGAAAGCCAGCCTGCACTGGGGAGGGCTCCCATTCTGCAGAGGATGCGGTCTCCCGTGTGCTGCTAGGCGGACAGCCACACGCTAATGACTTTGTAAAGAAGAAGAATTCCTTTCTTATGGTCCTGGAGCCTGGGAAGTTCAAGATCAGCAGGCTTGGTGTCTGGGGACAGTCCCATCTGCGTTTCCAAGACAGCCTTGAACTCTGCAGACTCCAGAGTTCTGTGTCCTCCTGTGACAGAAGGTGGGAAGCAGAGGGCGAAGCTCTACCTGTCAGGCCCTTGGGTGAGGGCACCTCATCCCGCTCACGAAGGCAGAGTCCTCATGGCCAGTAGTCCACCTCTCCACACCTTGAGCAACACGCTCAAGCCAAAGCAGCTGCTCCTGAAACCACAAACTGTGGCTATCGCCAGCGAGAGAGGAGCTGGGGGTCTGGGAGGCTTGAGGATGTACAGCGCGTATTCCTTTCCTTGGGGCAAAGGCATAGATTACTTGGAATGGAAGAAAAGAAAGACGGAAAATTGCATCATGAGCCAAGGGCTTCAATGATGTCACAATGCATAAAAACAACATCTGTGTGTATAAGCACGTGGAGGATGGAAGAGGTCACCAGTCTTGGCTCTTGGTTAGAAATGAAAAAACACCAAGGACCCGAACTTCAACTGTGGGCTGAGCTTCTTTACCCAGTGCTCATCACATTGCACAAGTGTTATCCTGCTCAGGGGTTCACTCATCAGCAAAAATCTATAATGGTTAACTGTGCTCCATGTACTGGGGAGGTGTTTAGGGCGGATAAGGGAGGAAATAGAAACTTTAGTAACACAGTCTCTGTCCTAAGCAGCTCACAGGATGGAGGGACCTGACAAGGCAGAGTTCACAGAGGGTTGGACCATGGAAAGCGTTCACTCAAGGCCAGCTCTCTCCCATCCCTCTCTGGTCCCCCGAGTGTCCCCCTGTGCGGTACCACCTGTACTGTTTTCCTACCTTGCTTCTCTTGATTCTCGGCTTAGGGGCTATTTCTCTGGGCAGTCTTCGGCTTTCAAGTTCACTGAAATGTATTTCTGGGCTACTGTGTCCTCATCACACTGGGTTTCCAAATGCCTGGTCCACACGTTTGTCCCTTCAGCAAATCCTCAGCTCTGCTCATTGATGAAACTCAGGGCTTCACACAAGATGTAGCCCATAAATAGCCACTGAAGGAATTGTGGCTACTCAGCTTGGAGAAGAGAGCCAACAGGACAGAGACAATCAGACTTGTGAAGGTCTGTCCTGGGCTCTGTGTCAGAGGCAGAACTGATTGACTGATAGAAGAGAAAGACTGTGGTTTCCAACCAGTAACGTTGCCAAAACCAGAGCCAACCAAAAGCAGGATCCCCTGCTTTTGGATCCTTGGTTACTAATTTTTCTTTTTATGTAAGTGTGATGCTTTAGATGTGGTGTCCCCGGAAGGTTCACGTGTGACACAATGCAAGAAACTTCAGAGGAAAAAAGATTGGGTTGTGAGAGTGTGAGAGTCTTAACCCCATCAGTGAATTCATCCCCTGATAGGGATCAACTGAGTAGTAACTGAAGTGGTGGGTGTGGCTGGAGGAGGGGGGAATTAGTCTGGCAAGTGGAAATCTTTCTCTGCTTCTTGATCACCATGATGTGAGCTGCTTCCCTCTGCCACACACTCTGCCATGATGTTCAGCCTCACCTTAAGCCCCAAGAAATGGAGCCAATCTTCTATGGCCTAGGAACTCTGAAACTGTGAGCACTCAAATAAACTTTTCCTCCTCTAAAGTAGTTCTGGTCGGATCCTTTAGTCACAGCTGCAAAAAAAAGCTGACTGAAACAGTAAGTAATGCTGAGAATCTGTCAGCTTCTAATCATTTTTGAATAAATATCATATAAGTAACCCTATCAGAAAATGTTGCAGTCATAATTAGCTAATGCAAGGTTTCAAGAGATTAGTTCTACTTACAGCATTCGTTCTTAAGTACTTTCTATAGGAGGTAGGCAGTCAGCATTCGTTACTCCTTAGTTTTTGATTAATTGACTTTCTCTGACTTTGACGGGAGAAAGGGAAATCTATGATTCCTTTGCTCGGCTTGGTCAGATGCAAGTGCAGGGTAGGAGTGCCCTCTAGCTGCCACATTTAAAACAGAGAAATAAATTACAATCGCAGCCATATAACGATCGCACGTCCCCCTCTAGTGGCTGAAGTGGATACATGCAGCGTTTCCAATGAGACTAGTGCTGCTCACTGTGCACTTGAGGTCTCAGGAAATGAAGAAATAGGTGGAGCCTCAGAGATGGCGTGGTTCAGTTTCTTCATTTGCAAAAGAAAGGAAAAAAAAAACCCTATGTTCAGAATAGGGAAGTGACTTGCCCAAAGCCAGGCGTTGCAAACAGCCTAGAATGGATCCTTGGCTTCCTGATGCTGGATGAATGTTTCCTGCCCGCCCAGGTCTAGCCTGGATGCTGCAACTCTTGGTTTCCCCTCCCCTCCTCCCCTGACCGCGGGCATGTGTGTGCAGGAAGGTGGGCACCAGGAGTCCTTCCTCTTGGATAGTCTGAGCTCCATACAAACAAGCTGCTACCCTCAGATGGCACCACAGGTTTCCCTTCCTCAATCAGCATGAGCCTGGCTCAGTGTCCCTCCCGCTGTACTGGCGCGGTCACACCTAGCCTGCAAGCGAGTGTTGCACAGCCTGGGAGTCTGTCCCTGGAGGCTGACCTGGAGCGCCCTGGGCGAGCAGATGGGGGCTCTCCACGGGCTCTGCACTACTGCCTCTCTTTACCAGGGCTGGGAGGGGCTCCCCCGGGCAGGTCTCTCAGGACAGGCCAGCGGTCCACCACTGCTCCTTCCTGGCCAGCCTCAAACCTCAAGGGAGGTGTGGCTCAGCCCAGTCATTCTCAACAGAGATGGATACTGCCCCACAGACAATGCTCTCGAATGACGGGTTTTAAACTTTGTGGTGGTGTGAACGAATATGAATTTAATGCATCTGCTTCCAATTTTGACTTTTGATATTTCCCCAGCTTCGGCTGGATACTCTCCAGGGCCAGCATCAGCGGGTCCCTGCTAGGGAGTCACCTGGGGAGACTCCCTAACTGCCTGGCCAGTCTATACAACTCCCCTCCGCGTGTAGATGAGCCATCCAGTGCTTCTGTATGGGCTGTCCCCCTGTCGTGGTTGTGCCCTACTGCGGAGACCAGGAAGGCTCTCAGCGCACCGGAGCAGGTCAGGCGTATTCTGTGCACCTCCTCTTCCGGTATGGTCAGCCTGGGAGGGGTTATGATCAGCCCGGGAGGGGTTATGATCATGATGACATTATGATAATAATGATCCTCTGAGGAGGGAGCTTCTATTAAATGACAATAAGT
>NW_026000020.1:9580861-9590670 GCF_001458135.2 Marmota marmota marmota
CGCCAAACAAAACAGCCTCTCAGGAAAAACCCTCAGAGCCTCAACTGCCACCACCAGCTTCCCACAAGCCTCTCTCTCCAACACAAGCTTCTCTCCACCTCCCACAATCCTCCTGCTCTTGAGGCCCATTGGCTGGGTCACGTGGGCGGAGCCAAAAAAGTCCCCCAATGAGCAGCTCCATGGTCTGAAAGGGCAGGGAAACAGCCCAATGAGCATCACCGCAGAGGAGCCAATCAGCTAGATGTTGCTGGGGCCGCTGTGAGCCAATCATCAGCCGGCAGCTGGAAGTTTGCTGGGGCCCCTTCGGCTGTGGCTCTCAACAGATGATGATGATGATTGCAGGAAGCTCAGAGATGGTGGGTTGTGGTCATTGGAGACCACAAAGTAAAGCAGCATTCAGGAGCGCACATGGGGCAGTCTGGCCCACAGTTAACAGAGTCCCTGCAGCCACTTGAACCTGGAAGCTGAGAAGAGACACCAGTGTCATTTCATCAGAGGGGCGACTGCCAGCGCCTGTGGAGTGGCTTGTCCTGTGATCGCGCAGCCACTCAAACTCATGCTCCTCTGTCTGAAGGGAAGCACAGAAATCACCCCAGGCTGAGCTCTGGGCATGTCACTCGCAGACCTATGGTTCCCCAGACCCTTCTCTGGTCAATCAGCATCATCAGCAATATCCCTGTCCTTGCTCCAGTCCCATCAGTGTCCATAGGATCTGTAGTGATGTCCTCTCCTTCATCTGATGTTAGCAGTTAGTGTCTGGTCTCTCTCTCTCTCTCTCTCTTTAGTGATCCTGGCTATAGGCTAATCAATTTTATTGATACTTTAAATATTTATTGATATTTTAATCAGTTTTTGGTCTTGTTGATATTCTCTATTGATTACCTGTTTTAAATTTCACTGATGTCTAATTTTTAAAATTATTTTCATTATATCTGGCTTATTTTAGATATAAGTTGTTTTTTCCCCCCAGTTTTTCTACTGTGGAATATTAATGACTTTAGATGTTTCCTTATTTGTCATATATGCAATCAGTTATTCAGATGTGCTTTATGACCCAGGATATGGTATATGTTGGTGGATGTCCCATGTGCATTTAAGAAGAACATATAATCTCTGATTGTTGCATGAAGCAGTATACAGATGCCAATCATATGCAATTTGTGGATTGTGATATTGAGTTCAATTATGTCTACTCATTTTCCTACTTACCTGCTAAATCTCTCCATCTCTCATAGAGGACTGTTGGAGTCTCCAGCTCTAATAGTAGATTCATTTACTTGACCTTGCATTTCCTATGTTTTTTGCCTTGTTCTGACTCTCTGCTGTTAGGTGCATACACATAACCGAGAATTATGTTTTTCTTTGAGAGTTGACTCCTGTGTAATTATGTAATGATTCATTATCCCTGGCCATTTTTCTTTCTCTGAAGTGTGCTCTGTTTGGAATAAATGTAGTCCTTACAACTTTGTTTTTTAGCTAGCAAGGTCTGTCTTTATCCATTTACTTTTAGTCTATATCTTCTTATATTTAGGTTGGGTTTCTAATAGACAACACACGGTTAGGCCTTGTTCCTTGAATCATTTTGACAGTCTGTTTTTTAATTGATATATTTAGATATTTGACACCTAAAGGGATTATTGATGTAGTGGAATGCATTTTTATGATATTTGTCATTGTTTTCAATTTGTGCCCTTAGTTTTCGCTCATTTATTTTCTGTAATATTTCTTCCTTTTGTAATATTAATTAAACTTTTTATATGATCGTCTTTTCTTTCCCTTATTATCATATAACATATTTTTATTTACTTCTTTTAGTGGTTTCCCTAAGTTTGCATCTACTTCTAAGTCCATTTTCAATAAAACTATACTGCTTCAGGGATAACAAGGAATGTGTAATAAAATTAGTTCTAATTTCTTCTTTCTGCCCTTCATATTATTGCTGTCATCCATTTCACTTAAGTAAAAGAATACACAAACCATGTTCTCCTATGTGACAGTTTCCCTGTTACATCACTTGCAGGCTAATCCTAGTTTTCTAAAATTCTTGATCTTATAATTCCAAAGGTCTTTCCCTATCTGACTCCAGTTCTTATACATGTTTTGTGTCTTCAAACTATGTGTATGTGTGTGTGTGTGTGGGAGGGGGGGGTGTAAGATTGTTTAATGTTTTTCTTGAAAATGGACACGATGTCCTAGTTAAAAGGAAACCCCATAAACCGGCCTTGGATAATGCAGCGGAGGGGTGTGGAGATGGTGCATTCTTTGTCCACATGATTAGTTCTCAGTCCACCCTGAGTCTGCGCCTGTGGACCGTGATGCTTACTGGCTGCCTCTCAGGAGCACCTTCCCTGTCGGTACAGAAGACGGAGAGACGGAGCTTGAGGAGAGCACCTCCCTTTCTTATTGTAAGACCTGGGATGCCTGGAGTCGAGTGTTTTCTTCCCTCAGACAGGTGAGTGAGGAAATCCTGGAGGGTAAGGTCATGGTGAAATCGCCTGTCCCCTGAGGACAGGCCTTGTTAACAGGAACAGAATGCTCTGAACAAGTTAGAATGGTTAACTTTCCCGTTTCCTGCTAGAAGCACAAATGGGACATTTCCTGCCAGGATCTGCTGGGACTCCTAGAGTGAAACCCACAGACTGGGACCCTGGACTTGGTTCTCCTGGGTTTGACTCTCACACCGGGTCACGCTGAACCACCAGCAAGTTGCCAGGTACGGTTTGTTTTTCTCACCTTGAATTGATCCTCACAGACATGTCTGCTCAGGGATTCTGCCCTGTGACTTGTGTGTTGTGTACAATCCCATCTGTCTGTCCAAGTTTGGAGGTGGCAGTTGCTCTGTGACCTTGCTTCTCTGACAGGTTGAAGAGTTGCTGATGCCCCAGGCTGCTCATCTCTCCATGTGCTGAGGTACAGGGTGACCTCGAGGCTCCTTGTATTCTGCATCACCAAGGTCCTGAGTTCTATTTTTAACATTGATATCATGTTCTTGGTGACAAAGTTTTGGCTAAGTCTCCTTCTCCCCTTTCTGCTTCTCTCCTTGGGAGACCATTACCATCATCAGCAGAATGTAAAGAAAAACAAAAAGAGAGACAGACAGAAAAGCAAGCATCATGTAGGGAGGGGCAAAGTAAAAGGGGCTTCTCATCTGAGCTGCCAGCTTTATTTATATCCATAAGTTACATTAGGTCATTGACATCATTGGTACATATTGCTCATTGTATAAAGTTACTGTTATGTGGGCAGGTTTAGGCACAGTGACACATTGGGGTTGCCTAAGAGAATTCCTTTATTTCCAGAACTGAGTGTCTGAGATTAAGGCTGAGGCTGGTAAGATTCTAGCATAGAGCCTCCTCTTGAAGGACATTACCATAGCAACTAGGCATTGAGCATGTATTAGTCATCTTATTAGTTCCAGGGAGGAACTGTAGAATATTCCAAATGTGGATAACAGGGTGGCTGTTACCCTCCAGGAACTTGCTCACCAGAGGAACACTGCCTTATACATATCCACAGTCAGAATCCTTACAGCAGAACCTGCAGGACAGAGACTGGTGACAGAGTCTGCAATCCCCTGACATGCTGCCAAGAGAAATCAGGCTACTCATCCATGCCCCAGTGTGTGGGTCAACTCTGCATCTCAATGGTGCCCACTTGGTGTTGGCAGTTAAATGTCTAGACCACAGATTGTACTTTCCAGCCAAGAGTGTGCAGGTAATGACATGGTTAATTATTAACACCAACAGGTTAGTAAAGCCACCATTCCAGGACCCTCTTTAGAGACTAGACACTCCCAACTGCACCCTTAAGGAAGGGGTCTTGGTTCAGTTCCTTGCTCCTAAAGACCCTATGCAGCCCTGTAGGGAGAGACAGGAAGAAGAAGGGGGTTAGGTGAAAGAAGTTATCTCTCATTCAGACAAAATTTTGATAATTATGTTATGATAATTATCATACAAGCTATTAGGAACAAGTTGATTCTGAAAGTTATATGAAAATTTCATGAACAAATAAATTAGAAATATCTAAAAAGGGGCTGGGGTGGTGGCTCAGTGGTAGAGCACCTGCCTAGCATGTGCGGCCTAGCATGTGCGAGGCACTGGGTTCAATTCTTAGCACAGCATACAAATAAATAAAATAAAGGTCCATTGATGACTAAAAATTCTAATATATATATATATTTAACAAAAAAATGTATAGAACTGCAATAGCACAAAGGGAGTGAAAATATATTTCATATTCCTTGATACAGTTTTTTTACTATAACAGTATATTAGAGAAGTATAAGAATATTTTTTATTGAATAAGTTGGTTTTAAAAACATGAACTGAATCATCATGTGGGTTTTTTGTTTTAGACCAGATCATGCAGTGAGAATTATATTTCCTTTTTTTAAAATTTATTTTTTATTCTAATTTATTATATGTGACTGCAGAATACATTACATTCATATTACACATATAGAGAACAATTGTTCATATCTCTGGTTGTACATAAAGTGTATTCACACCATTCATGTCTTCATACATGTACTTAGGGTAATGATGTCCATCTCATTCCACCATCTTTTTGACCCCCATGCTCCCTCCTGTCCCCTCTCACCCCTTCCCCTATCTAGAGTTTATCTAATCCTCCCATGCTCCCTCTATCAAACCCACTATGAATCAGCCTCCTTATATCAGAGAAGTCATTCAGCATTTTGTTTTTTGGGGATTGGCTAACTTCACTTATCTTCTCTAACTCCATCCATTTACCTGCAAATGCCTTGATTTTATTCTCTTTATAGCTCAGTAATATCCCATTGTGTATATATACCACATTTTCTTTTTATCCATTCATCTACTGAAGGGCATCTAGGTTGGTTCCACAGTTTAGCTATTGTGAATTGTACTGCTATAAACATTGATATGGCTGTGTCTCTGTTGTATGGTGTTTTTAAGTCCTTTGGGTATAGACTAAGGAGAGGATAGCTGGGTTAAATGGTGGATCCATTCCCAGCTTTCCAAGGAATCTCCATACTGCTTTCCATATTGGTTGTTCCATTTTGCATTCCCACCAGCAATGTATGAGTGTACCTTTTCCTCTACATCCTTGCCTACATTTATTGTTGTTTGTGTTCTCAATACAAACAACAAACTCTGACTGGAGTGAGATGAAATCAGAGTAGTTTTTATTTGCATTTCTCTAATTGCTAGAGATGTTGAACAGTTTTTCATTATTTGTTTGAATGTATATCCTCTTCTGAGAAGTGTCTTTCACATCCTTGGCCCATTTATTGATTGGGCTATTTGTTTTTTTGGTGTTTAGCTTTTTGATTCTTTATATACCCTAGAGATTAGTGCTCTATCTGATGTGTGAGGGGTAAAAATTTCCTCCCAGGATGTAGGCTCTCTGTTCACCTCACAGATTGTTTCTTTTGCTGAGAAGAAACTTTTTAGTTTGAATCCATCAAATTTATTGATTCTTGGTTTTAATTCTTGCACTATAGGAGTCTTATTAAAGAAGTTGGGGCTAATCCACATGATGAAGATTAGGGCCTACTTTTTTTTCTATTAGACACAGTGTCTCTGATTTAATTCCTAGGTCCTTGATTCACTTTTAGTTGAGTTTTGTGCATGGTGAGAGATAGGGGTTTAACTTCATTTTGTTGTATATGGATTTCCAGTTTTCCCAGCACCATTTGTTGAAGAGTCTCTCTTTTCTCCAATGCATGTTTTTGGCACCTTTGTCTAATATAACTGTAATTATGTGGGTTAGTCTCTGTGTCCTCTATTCTGTACCATTGGTCTCCCAGTCTGTTTTTGGTGCCAATACCATGCTGTTTTTGTTACTATTGCTCTGTAGTATAGTTTAGTCTGGTATAGTGATGCCACCTGCTTCACTTTTCTTGCTAAGGAATGCTTTAGCTATTCTGGGTCTCTTATTCTTCCAGATGAATTTTATGACTATTTTTTGTTTTACTATGAGGAATGCCATAATTTCATTTTATTGGAATTACATTAAATCTGTATAGTGCTTTTGGAAGTATGGTATTTTTGACAATATTAATTTTGCCTATCCAAGAACAAGGGAGATCATTCTATCTTCTAAGTTCTTCTTTAAATTATCTCGTTAGCATTTTGAACTTTTCTTTTTTTTAAATTGATTTTTTAAAAAAATAAATGACAGCTGAATGCATTACAGTTTTTATTACACATATACAGCTCAATTTTTTCATATCTCTTTTGTATATATAAAGTATGTTGACACCAATTTGTGTCTTCATACATGTACTTTGGATAATGATATCTATCACATTCCATCATCCTTGCTAATCCCCTGCCCCCTCCCTTTCCCTCCCACCCCTCTGCCCTATCTAGAATTCATCTATTCCTCCCATGATCTATACAATGAAATCCATAAAGAAAGAAATCAAAGAAGACCTTAGAAGATGGAAAGATCTACCTTGCTTTTGGATAGGCAAAATTAATATTATCTAAATGACCATACTTCCAAAAGCAATATACAGATTTAATGCAATTCTAATCAAAATCCCAATGGCATTCCTCATAGAAATAGAAAAAGCAATCATGAAATTCATCTGGAAAAATAAGAGACCCAGAATAGCAAAAGCAATCCTTAGCAGGAAGAGTGAAGCAAGTGGCATCACTAAACCAGACCTTAAACTGTACCAGTGGTACAGAATAGAGGACACAGAATTACAATTATCTCGTATTACAAAATTACAATTATCTCATATTAGAAAAAGGTGCCAAAAACATGCATTGGAGAAGACAGCCTCTTCAACAAATGGTGCTGGGAAAACTGGAAATCCATATGCAACAAAATGAAATTAAACCCCTCTCTCTCACCATGAGCAAAACTCAACTTGAAGTGGATCAAGGGCCTAGGAATTAAACCAGATACTCTGCGTCTAATAGAAGAAAAAGTAGGCCCTAATCTTCATCATGTGGGATTAGGCCCCAGCTTCCTTAATAAGACTCCTATAGTGCAAGAATTAAAACCAAGAATCAATAAATGGGATGGAATCAAACTAAGAAGTTTCTTCTCAGAAAATAAAAAAAATCTGTGAATTGAACAGAGAGCCTACATCCTGGGAGGAAATTTTTACCCCTCACACATCAGATAGAGCACTAATCTTTAGGGTATATAAAGAACTCAAAAAGCTAAGAGCGCGCGCACACACACACATAAAATAAAATAAAAACAATCAACAAATGGGCCAAGGATCTGAATAGTCACTTCTCAGAAGAGGATATACTATCAATCAACAAATATATGAAAAAATGTTTATTGTCTTTAGCAATTAGAGAAATGCAAATCAAAACTACTCTAAAATATAATCTCACTCCAGTCAGAATGGCAGCTATTATGAAGACAAACAACAATAAGTGTTAGCGAGGATGTGGGGGAAAAGATACACTCATACACTGCTAGTGGGACTGCAAATTGGTGCAGCCAATATGGAAAGCAGTATGGAGATTCCTTGGAAAGCTGGGAATGGAACGACCATTTGACCCAGCTATCACTCTCCTCGTTCTATACCCAAAAGACTTAAAAACAGCATACTGAAGGGACATACCCTCATCAATGTTTATAGCAGCACAATTCACAATAGCTAAACTGTGGAGCCAAACTAGGTGCCCTTCAGTGGATGAATGGATAAAAAAATGTGACATATATACACAATGGAATTTTATTCAGCAATAAAATAGAACAAAATCATGGCATTTGCAGGTGAATGGATGACATTGGAGAAGATAATGCTAAATTAGCCAATTCCCTCCCCCAAAACAAAAACAAAAAAAACAAAAACAACAACAAAAAAAAAACAAATGCCAAATGTTTTTTCTGATATAAGGAGGCTGACTTATAGAATTCTGTACTTCTCATCATAGAGGTCTTTTACATCTCTTGTTAGGTTGATTCTCAAGTATTTTATTTTATTTTTTTTGAGGTTATTGTAGATAGGGGAAGTTTTCCTCATTTCCCTTTTAGAGGATTTGTCACTAATATACAGAAATGCCTTTGATTTATGGATTTTGATTTTGTATCCTGCTACTTTGCTGAATTCATTTACTAGTTCTAGAAGTTTTCGGGTGAATTTTTTTGGGTCTTCTAGGTATAGAATCAAATCATCGGCAAATAGTGCTAATTTGAGTTCTTCTTTTCCTATCCATATCCCTTTAATTTCTTTAGTTTTTCTAATTGCTCTGGCCACTATTTCAAGAACTATGTTGAATAGAAGTGGTGGAAGAGGGCATCCCAGTCTTGTTCCAGTTTTTAGAGGGAATGCTTTCTATTTTTCTCCATTTAGAATGATGTTGGCCTGGGGCTTAGCATAGAGAGCTTTTATGATGTTGATATATGTTCCTGTTATCCCTAGTTTTTCTAGTGTTTTGAACATGTGTGGGTGCTGTATTTTGTTGAATGCTTTTTCTGCATATATTGAGATGATCATATGATTCTTATCTTTAAGTCTATTGATGTGGGCTGGGGTTGTGGCTCAGTGGTAGAGGGCTTGCCTTGCACACATGAGGCACTGGGTTTAATCCCCACACCACATAAAAATTAATAAATAAAATAAGATATTGTGTCCATCTGCAACTAAAAAAAATAAAAAATAAAATAAAAAAGAATCTATTGATGTGACGAATTGTGAGGAGCCACTCTGAATGACCCACGCCTTCCAGTCCTGAAGCAAGAAGCTGTGACCAATTACTACATTTTGTGGTGACGTGGGCGTTGTCCCAGCTCTGGAAGTATAAGGCGTGTCTTCAGGTGTAGGTGTCAGCCTGAGGTTGAATTACACTCATCTATCCCTTGTAACCCTGCCCCTTCTAGCCTTTTTTGGATAGAACTTTCTAAAGAACAAGAGTTTCCCCAATAAAAGCCCACTTCTGAATGTGCTTGCTTGCTCTCTCCAGACTCCCGTGACTTTCTCTTGCTCTTCCTTTTGGGGACCCTGAGGCCGAGAGCGGAGGAACCCTCCTGAAGCTTGCTCAAAGGTAAAGGGTGTCTGTGTTTTATTTGATGTCCCTGCAAATTCACACAAGCGACCTTAAGTTCAGCTGCCCACGCAGGTCGGGGGTGGCAATGAATTACATTTATTGATTTCCATATGTTGAACTAACCTTGCCTTCCTAGCATGAACCCCACTTGATTGTGGTGCACTATATTTTTGATATTTTTTTTATTTGATTTGCCAGAATTTTATTGAGAACTTTTGCATCTATGTTCATTAGTGATATTGGTCTGAAGTTGTATTTCTCTGATGTGTCTTTGCCTGGTTTTGGAATCAGGGTGATATTAGCCTTATAGAATGAGTTTGGAAGTGCTCCATTTTTTTTTCTGTTAAATGAAATAATTTGAAGAGTATGGACATTAGTTCTTCTTTATAGGTCTTGTAGAACTCAGCCGTGTATCCATCTGGTCTTGAGCTTTTCCTGGTTGGTAGGCTTCTGATGCCTTCTTTTATTTCCTTGCTTGAAATTAATCTATATAAATTGTGTATATCATCCTGATTCAATTTGTGTGAATCATATAAATCTAGAAATTTGTCAATATCTTCAGTAGTCTCTATTTTATTGTAGTACAAGTTTTCAAAATAATTTCTGGTTATCTTCTGTATTTCTGTAGTGTCTGTTTTGATATTTCCTTTTTCATCATGTATACTAGTAATTTGAGTTTTATCTTTCCTTGTTAGCATGGCTAAGGGTTTGTCAATTTTATTTATTTTTTTGAAGAGCCAACTTTTTGTTTTGTCAATTTTCCCAATTGTTTTAATTTCATTGATTTCAGCTCTGATTTTT
>NW_026000020.1:9591721-9604189 GCF_001458135.2 Marmota marmota marmota
CGCTACCGCTTGAGCCACATCCCAGCCCTGGCATCCATTTTCTTTCAGAGCTTGATATATATTGTTCCAGGATCTTCTAGATTTCAGGGTCTGGGTTGAAAATCTGCACAGACTCTAATTTGTTTTCCCTTATATGTAATCTTCTCTCATGGCTTTTAAAATTCTCTCCTTATGCTGTAGGCTAGGCATTTTCATTATAATGTGCTTTGGTGTGGATCTGTTGTGATTTTGTACATTTGGTGAACTGTAAGCCTCTTGAATTTGGTTTTCCATTTGTTCTTCATGTTTGGAAAATTTTCTGATATTATTTCATTGAAGAGATTGTTCATTCCTTTGGTTTGGAACTCTATGCTTTCTTCTATCCCAATAACTCTTAAATTTGGTCTTTTGGGGCTGGGGATGGGGCTCAAGCGGTAGTGCGCTCTCCTGGCATGCGTGCGGCCTGGGTTTGATCCTCAGCACCACATACAAACAAAGATGTTGTGTCTGCCGAAAAAAACTGAAAAATAAATATTAAAAAATTCTCTCTCTCTCTCAAAAAAAATTTGGTCTTTTTATGCTATCCCACATTTCTTGAATGTTCTGATTGCTTATGGTTTCTTACCATTTTCACTCTATGATCTATATTCTTTTCAAGATTATATATTTTGTCTTCATTGTCCAAGGTCCTGTATTCCAAGTGGTCTAACCTATTGGTGATGCTTTCAATTTGGTTTATTGTTTCTTTCATTTCAAGGATTTCTGTTTGGTTTTTCTTTAGGACCTCTAGATCCCTATTGAAGTAATCTTTTGCTTCCTGTATTTGCTTATGTATCTCTTTGTCAAAATGATCTTTTGCTGCCTGTATTTGCTCTCTTATGTCATCCTTTAATCATTTTATCTGCTGTGCTGGCCATGGATTCTAATAATGTGATATCTTGATTTGTTTGGGGCACTTTCTTCCTTTGTTTTTTCATGTTGCTTGTGTGTCTTCCTTTCTAGCTCTGTGGATCCAAGGCATTATCATTTTACCCTATAGACTTATAGAGCCCCTGTAGGATTCCAATACCTCTCCTTTGAGGGGAAGGATAATGTTAATAGATCCCAATATAAACAATATACTATCTAAAAACAAACAGTTGCTATTAAGATGTTTACAGTTTGGTCACAATGTACAGAAATGGTGAATTCAATTATTATCTACAATACAATCAGTAGGTTTGTAAAAGGGTCTGCAGTTTCTGATGGTGGACAAAGAACCGGGAATGAGGTGTAGGAAGGTATGCTGAGGAGGTATGAGATGAGGACATAGCGTCATTATATCTTAGGAAGTGCAAAAGAGAAACCTAAAGAAGAAAGTTAGTAGCAGGAGAATAGAGAGGTAGTAATTTTGGGTAGATAAGTAAGAGGGAAGACAGTAGAGTACATAAAACAAACACACATATATATTAAGAAAAATAAAAATGTTAAAATAGTAAAAATTGGAGATAAAAAAGAAAACAGAGAAAAAAAGATTATACAATGCAGCTATAATTACTATTCAGTCATCTCAGTCCTCAATATCCTAATTTATGCAAAGCGCTTGGTTTTACATATATTGGCGATGGGAGAGTGGGAGAATAAAGAGGGAGAAGAAAGAAAAAAAAACCTTGAAGGAAGAAACATGAATTGTTTTGGTTGGAGATCAGTGTCTTTCTGCTTCTCTTCTTCTCCTATAGGTGGGGTTGTCTGTTCTTAGTTGGTATCTCTGCCCTCAGGATGGTGGGGCTTACCAGGGTGTGAGGGAGGGTTGGTCTTGGGTGCAGGGCACTTGGAAGTGTGGTATGGCACCCCTGGACCTGATGGAAGACTGCACCTCAAGGATCTCCTTTGGGGTCTGCTCCTATGATGTGGGCACCTGATCTTATCTCCTCATCTTGCCTGTAGACCTCACAGTTCCTGGCCTCTACATTAGTCTGTAAAGTGTGTCTCCCTCACTGTCTCCTTTTCTCCTTCCTAGTCAGGAACCTTGCTCTCCGGGGGTCTTGTGTGTTGCACTCTGGTGGTTGCACACCTGTCCCAGAGGGCTGTTTTGATTTGAGCAGTCATTCTGCTGAGTTAGCAGCTGCTGGGGATTAGGGGGAATTAGAAAACTATGGGTACCTGGCTATCTGGTGCTCCAAACTGGTCTTTGCCCCAACTAAAGATGATGATAGATGTGACCCAAGATGGAGGCAGCTGCTTTCAGCAATGGGGTGTTGGGTCAGGTGGGGGGAGCTGGGCTACGGCCTTGTGCCATGCGTTCAGAGATGAGCTCTGTAGCATGCAGTGTTGCGGCTCTCAGCTGTCTCAGAGCCTGAGATGACCCAGGTGCAGGCAAGCTACTGTGAGTAGGGGACTCTGGCAGTGGCTGCCAAGTCCCAAGATGGAGATGATGGTAGATGGAGGTTCACATGAGAGTGGTGGCCGGGGTTTCTGAGTATGGGTAGCCGCTGAGAACCCTGCGTGGGAGCAGCATCTGGAAATTCTGCACCAGTGCTGATGCCAGTGGTCCCTTAAGGCACCTGCGAGACCTGCGTGGATGAGTAGTTGGGAGTCCTTTCCTAAAGCTGAGGCCTGGGGCCCACGACTTTTGTGAGGGAGCAGCTGCCGAGGGGTCCTCTATCACTCTCAGAAAAGCAGTATTCCCACTAGTTGAGACCCAGGTCACAGAGTAACACAGAATTCTGCCTCCCTCTTGGATCCACTCCCCTCCATCTTGGATCCACTCCCCTCCCGCCCCAGAATCATCTTTCTATATCTTTATAAAAGTTCATTAACTTTAATATTAAGATATGAAAAAATAGCATGAAAGGAAAATGCAAACCATTTCATTCAGAAGTATAAATGCATAAACAGAAAGTGCATGTTAAGATTTCTTCCATATATTAAAGTATAATGTGACAATATATTTTAATATAGTAATTGCAGCAATATTAAGAACTTGCAAGAATGCAAAAACACATCAGTACTAAGAAATTTATATATAGTAAATAAAAGTGGACCACCGCCATATTGGGCAACTAAAAAAGGGGGCTCGTCTTTTCGGGGTGTTTTTCTCCCCCTCCCTTCTCCCCACTTTCTCACGGCTCTGCGACTCCGACCGCGGCAAGGTTTGGAGAGCGGCTGGGTTCGCGGGACCGCGGGATTGCACCAGCCTGGACTTGGACTGGCTTTGCCACCTCCTCCTTCCTCCTCCCCTCCCTTCCCCGCCCTCCCGCTCGCCGGTTCACTTGATTGGCGGAGACTTTAGGCTGTCTGTCCGGGGCGTCCCCGCACTCACTCCCCCAGACCTGCGCGCTCCTGAGGCTTGGGCAGTTACTCGTTGGGGCTTGTTTCTCTTGGCTCTGAGGGCAGTCGCAGGGCTTATAAGAGGAGTCCGGACTGCGTCGGGATGTTTTGTTGTGTTCGGTTTTGTTTTTTGAGAGAGGGAGCTAGGCGGTCAAGACCCGACCGGGAGGAAAATGTCAAACGTGCGAGTGTCTAACGGGAGCCCGAGCCTGGAGCGGATGGACGCCAGACAGGCTGAGCACCCTAAGCCCTCCGCCTGCAGAAACCTCTTCGGTCCCGTGAATCACGAAGAGTTAACCCGGGACTTGGAGAAGCACTGCAGAGATATGGAAGAGGCAAGCCAGCGCAAGTGGAATTTCGATTTTCCAAAACCATAAGCCCCTGGAGGGCAAATACGAGTGGCAAGAGGTGGAGAAGGGCAGCTTGCCCGAGTTCTACTACAGACCCCCGCGGCCCCCCAAAGGCGCTTGCAAGGTGCCGGCGCAGGAGAGCCAGGATGTCAGCGGGAACCGCCAGGCGGTGCCTTTAATTGGGTCCCAGGTAAACTCAGAGGACACGCACTTGGTAGACCCAAAGACTGACCCGTCAGACAGCCAGACGGGGTTAGCGGAGCAGTGCGCAGGGATGAGGAAGCGACCCGCAACAGATGATTCTTCTTCTCAAAACAAAAGAGCCAACAGAACAGAAGAAAGTGTTTCAGACGGTTCCCCAAGTGCTTTCTATGGAGCAGACTCCCAAGAAGCCGGGCCTCCGAAGACGTCAAACGTAAACAGCTCCAGCTCGAATTAAGAATGTGTTTCCTTGTTTATCAGATACGTCATTGCTTGATGAAGCAAGGAAGATATACAAGAAAAAAAATTTAAATACATATCGCTGACTCCATGGAACAGACATCCTGTATAAGCACTGAAAAGCAACAACACAATAACACTAAAATTTTAGGCACTCTTAAATGACCTGCCTCTAAAAGCGTTGGATGTAGCATCCTGCAATTAGGTTTTTCCTTATTTGCTTCATTGTACTACCTGTGTATATAGTTTTTACCTTTTATGTAGCACATAAACATTGGGGAAGGGAGGGCAGGGTGGGGATGAGGAATTGGCCTGGGTGGGGGTGAAGAACTTGCTTCTGTTTATAGCAAGGAGAAAAATATTTGACTTGCATAACCGAAGCAATTTTGGGGAAGGGCTTCAACTGTTTTTTTTTTAAAGATGTAATGTCCCTTTCAGTGACACTGATATTTCATTTTTAAAATCAAAATTTGAAAACTAGCTACAAATAATTGCTATTTATTTTTACATGAAGCTTATTCTTATTTGGGAGTTCTTATGATTCCGTTATGTACTAGCAAATGTCTTTAAAAACAAAAAAACAGCAACAACTGTTTTTCTCAGTGTCTCTAACCCTGCGCCCCCCACCCCCTCAGTTTCCCTTAAAATTAGAATATACCAGTTAATTATTCAGCAGTTTGGTAATCACTTCAAGTAATTTTGAACAAAAATCTGGGGCATGTGATGGAGATTTCTGAATGCCCAAAACTGACCATCTACATTTACCAAATTTGTTGAGAAAATGTCTTAGTTTTCTTTTCTCTTTGAGCTGTGTAGACACAGTAAAAACAATTTGAAATCCCAAGGTATTTTTAAAGATTGATAAGTAGCTTCACAGACACACACACACAAAAATGAAATAATTTTTAATTTAATCTTCTCTAATTGTTAATTTGCCCAAAGGAAAATAGTGTTTTTAAAGGAAAGCGCATGTAAAGAAAAGCACACTTGTGGAATAATGGAAATGGATACTACATCTTTAAACAGTATTTCTTCATTGCCTGTGTAAGTGTATGAAACAAAACCATTTGAAGTGTACCTGTGTACATAACTCTGTAAAGACACTGAAAAATTGTACTAACTTATTTATGTTAAAAAGAGATTTTTTTTTTAAAATCTAGACAATATACAAGCCAAAGTGGCATGTTTTGTGCATTTGTAAATGCTGTATTGGGTAGAATAGGTTTTCCCCTTCTTTTGTTAAATAATATGGCTATGCTTAAAAGATTGCATACTGAGCCAAGTATAATTTTTTGTAATGTGTGAAAAAGATGCCAATTATTGTTACACATCAAGCAATCAATAAAGAAAACTTCCATAGCTAAAAATAATAAAATAAAATAAAATAAAAGTGCTTTCAGTTTGATACAATATGACATGAAATTGGAGATAGAGCATTGGGAACTGTGCAGCGAGTGCTTTGGGAAGGCTGAGATCCATACATAGTCCTCATCACTTATGCAAAATGTAATTACAGGAACTTCTCATAGGCTGGTCCTTTCTGTTCAAAGGTCTGTCTTAAAATAGTATTGCAGTGTAGTGTGATTAAAATTCCTCTGAAGACTGTGGCTGGACCTCAGGAAGACTGACAGCCACCTGCTTGGAAATTGCAGGGAACAAAGGAGCATCCCAGGAGATTTCCAAAAGGAGGGGAGACACATGAAGGTCTAGATGTTAAGAAAAAAACAGGAAAGGGAGTGAGGTAGTAGCTCAGTGGTAGAGCACTTGCCTAGTGTGTGTGAAGCATTGGGTTTGATTCTCAGAACCACATATAAGTAAATTAAATAAAGGTCCATCAACAACTCAAAAAAATTTTAAAAAGACAAAGACAAAACATGAAAAATGCACTCCCCACAAACATACCCACAAACCAGGTTTTACAAAGCAAGACTCAAATTAATTATTACTCTGTCTTGTACTAGTAGTGGAGGGTGGTTTGAAATTCAGCTGCTTCCTGAGTGAGATACTCTTTTAAGGAGCTACTGGAAATTGCATTTTTACCCGTAGTAATGATGATGCCCAGGAACTCGTGAGTCCAGGATGTTTATTAATGTCACCAAACATAATAATAGGTAACAGAAGAAGACAAAGATCAGTCATATTAATAGATGATATAAAATATTTGTTAATTTTACATGTAAGACTTTTAGTTAAGAAATATCTCAGTGTACTTGGAAGAAGGAGAATCAGAATATATAGTGGTCACAAAATTTTATGTGAGGATAGAAAGGCAGAGCTGTTAATAATTACACTGGAACCCTCTCAGGCAAAGAAGACAGTCTTACCCCAAGATATGACAGTGTAGTCAGAGAAAGTGAGAGAAATAGGAGAAATAATATAGAAAATGAGAAAAAGTTAAGAAGCAAAATGCACGATATCCAAAGTAAAGGATCACACTGGCTATGGGAAGATGTTCCATAATCTGAGTCTTTTCTGGTGCACAGCACCCCCAAGTGGTATGCCATGGACTTGCTCCAGGACATCCCCTCTCCAGGGCACCTAGCATCTCCTCTAAACTACAGAGCCATTTTTTTTTTTCATAGCCACCTATATAAGAGGATATTCCATGGAATTCTAGAAGGACAATTACATGTTCATATTAAGAATTAAGTTATGGGATCAGATAGCTTCCCCCACCCTCTGTCTTAGACGGAAGATGCCCTATTCTAACTACAAACTCTCATACCCTGAGGACAAAGAAGGACCACAAAAATTAGAGGTGTTTTCATTTCACTGGCCAAGAAGAAACTCCTCTGGGACTGTGTGTGGAAGTCAGCCGGAACTGAGCCCCAGGCTGTCGGCTCAGCAGCTGCCAGACTGTGTCTGCCCCACCCTTGCTGATTTGCATGTTTCCCCAGAGCCCATTTCTGCTTCTCAGAGTCCTCATGAAAAGGCTGCTTGGTGAGCCTGGGCAGCAGGAGCCTCAGGCAGGGCCAGACTGAGCATGGGTGACCTGGCTGCACTCATCTGCCTTCTGCTGCTCTGGAGTCCAGGTGAGGAGGGAGCACAGGGGACAGCCTGAGGAATAACATGAGGGCTCTGTGCGTCTCTGGCCCACAGTGCTCTCAGGTTACAGGACCAGGACAGCCAGGTCTGCTGGGGGAAATGGAGTTAAAACAGGAATGCTGTCTCTTTCTTCCCAGGTGCCAGTGGGAGCCCAGGGCTGACACAGTCACCAGACTCCCTGACTGTGTCTCAAGGAGAGAGCGCCTCCATCACCTGCACTGCCAATGAGAGCATCAGCGACTATCTAACCTGGTACCAGCAGAAACCAGGCCAGGCTCCCAAGATTCTCATCTATGATGCTGATAATCTATGGTCTGGTGTCTCAGACCGTTTTTTCCAGGAAACAGTCCGGGACAGAATTCATTCTCAAAATCAGCAGGGTAGAGGTTGAGGATGCTGCCAGCTATTACTGCCAGCAGGACTATGCAGTCCCTCCCACACAGTCACAGCCCCGTACACAAACCTTCCTCCCAGGGATGGTACAGGGAGTCACATGGTGTCACCAGCTGCCCTCTGCCATGGGGCATGCTCAGAGGCACTGGGTCTGGTGGAAAGCACTGGCCAGACTCAAGATAAAGGCCTGAAAGGGACTTCAGACTTCTGAAAGCAGGCTGTCCCACTACCACCACCATGAGGGACACTGACCAGCAGCGCACACTCCACAGCCAGTGGCCAGGGACTGAGATTTGGAGATTGCTGCGTATTGAAACCACACTAAGGGCTCACGTGTCTAGTGTGACTGGCCTCCAGTAATCCTGTACAGATGTGGCTTTGGAGGTTCTCAGAGCTCAGCTTGCTTCCTGTGTCTGCAGGAGGAGATGGAAACCAACTCTGAGGCTCTGGCTCAGTAACTCCCCTCATGCCTTCATTTAAAGCCAGATGCAATTAAATCCAGAAAAGCACCCATGTTCCAGTAAGTGAATGTAAAGTGACCAGTTGGGTGAACATGAACTTCCTACACCCCTTAGCCACTGCCCCGTGGGGGATACAGGTGTTCCAGCCCCTCACAGGCCCTCCTGCTCCTCCCACTCACCCACCACCTCCACTTCCCATCAACACAGGTCAGATCTCCTGGAACTTCCTGTCAGTGGACCTCCTGGACACTGCGTTTGGCATCTTGCTCTTTTAAAAAAGTTAATTCATTTATTTGTTTCAATTAGTTATACATGACAATAGAATGTATTTATGCACTTTAATACACATAGATGGGATATAATTTCTCATTTTTCTGAATGTGCACTTTGTAGAATCATACTGGATGCAGTCGTGTATATATATATATATATATATATATATATATATATATATATGTATATAGTCATAATGTCTGTTTCATTCTATTATCTTTCCTATCCCCAATCCTCTTCCCTCTCCCCCATCACTTCCCTCTACCTAATCTAAGGTAGTGTTATTCTTCCCTAGTGCCCCTCACCTTATTGTAAATTAGCATCTGCATATTAGAGAAAACATTTGGCCTTTGGTTTTGTGGAATTGTTTTATTTCGCTTAGCATGATATTCTCTTAACTCCAATCATTGACTGGCAAATGCCATAATCTCACTCTTCTTTAAAGCTGAACAATATTCCTTCCAGTATATAAATATAGCACATTTTCTTTATCCATTTATCTATCAAAGGACACCTAGTTTGGTTCCATAGTTTAGCTATTGTGAATTGAGCTACTATAAACATTGATGTGGCTGCATCACCATAGTATGCTGATTTTAAGTCCTTTGTATATAAATCCAGGAGTGGGATAGCTGGGTCAAATGGTAGTTCCACTCCAAGTTTTCTGTGGAACCTCCATACTGCTTTCCATAGTGGTTGCACCAGTTTGCAGTCCCATCAGCAATGTAGGAGTGAACCTTTCTCCCCACATCCTCGCCAACATTTATTATTGCCTATATTCTTGATGATTGCCATTCTGACAGGAGTGAGATGAAATATTAGAGTAGTTTTGACTTGCATTTCTGTAATTGCTAGAGATGTTGAACACTTTTTCATATATTTGTTGATCGATTGTTGATCGATTGTATTTGTTGATCTTCTTCTGTGAAGTGTCTGTTCAGTTCCTTAGCCCATTTTTCGATTGGGTTATTTGTTTTGTGGGGTTAAGTTTTTTGAGTACTATATATATATCCTAGAGATTAATACTTTATCAGAGGTGCATGTGGTAAAGATTTTCTCCCAACCTGTAGTCTCTCTCCTCACATTATTAATTATTTCCTTTGCTGAGAAGTTGTTTTTTAATTTGAATCAATCTCAGTTATGGATTCTTGATTTTACTTCTTGCACTTTAGGAGTCTTGTTAAGGAAGTCAGATCCTAGAGTGACACAGTGAAGATTTGGGCCTATTTTTCTTCCATTAGGCACAGGGTCTCTGTTCTAGTGTCTAAGTCTTTGATCCACTTTGAGTTGATTTTTGTGTAGGGTGAGAGATAGAGGTTTAATTTCATTTTGCAACATGTGTATTTCCAGTTTTGCCAGCACCATTTGGTAAATAGGCCATTTTTTCTCCAGTGAATGTTTTTGGCACCTTTGTCTAGTATAACATAACCATATTATGTGAATTTTTCTCTGGGTCCTCTATTCTGTACCATTGCTCTACAAGTGTATTTTGGTGCCAATAACATGCCATTTTTGTTACTGTAAATGTGTAGTATAGTTTAAGGTCTGGTATTGTGATGCCTCCTGCTTCACTTTTCTTGCTAAGGATTGCTTTAGCTATTCTGAGGCTCTTATTTTTCCAAATAAATTTAATGATTGCTTTTTCTATTTCTATGAAGAATGTCATTGGAATTTAATAGGAATTGCATGAAATCTGTGTAACATTTTTGGTGATATGGGCATTTTGACAATATTAATTTTTCCTATCCAGGATCAGGGGAGATCTTTCCATCTTCTGAGGTTTTCTTCAGTTGCTTTCTTTTGTGTTTTGTAGTTTTCATTGTAGAGGTCTTTCACCTCTTTTGTTAGATTGATTCCCAATATTTTTAGGCTATTTTGAATGAGATAGTTTTCCTAATTTCTCTTTCAGTGGATTCATTGCTGATGTATAGTAATGCATTTGATTAATAGGTGTTGATTTTATATCCTGCTAGTTTGCTGAATTTATTTATTAGTTCTAGAAGTTTTTTTGGTGGAATTTTTTTGTATCTTCAGATATAGAATCATGTCACCAAGAATAGTGATAGTTTGAGTTCTTCTTTACCTATTTGTACCCCTTTAATTTCTTTCTTTTGTCTAATTGCTGTGGCTAGAGTTTCAAGGAGGGAATTCTCCCAATTTTTCTCCATTTTGAATAATGCTGGCCTTGGGTTTAGCATAGATAGCTTTTACAATGTTGAGCCATGTTCCTACTATCCCTAGTTTTTCAAGTGTTTTGAACATGAAGTTGTGCTGTATTTTGTCAAATGCTTTTTCTGAATCTGTTGAGATGATCACATGATCCTTGTTTCTAAGTCTATTAATATGATGAATTACATTTATTCATTTTCATATGTTGAACCAACCCTGCATCCCTGGGATGAAGCCCATTAGATCATGGTGCACTATCTTTTTAATGTTTTTGTATGTGATTTGCCAGAATTTTTTTGAGAATTTTTGCATCTAGGTTTATGAGGGATATTGATCTCAAGTTTTCTTTCCTTGATGTGTCTTTGTCTGGTTTTGGTATCAGGGTCATATTAGCCTCATAGAATGAGTTTGGGAGAGTTCCCTCCTTTTCTATTTCATGGAATACTTTGAGAAGTATTGATGTTAATTCTTCTTCCAAAGTATTATAGAACTCAGCTGAGAATCCAACTGGACTTGGGTTTTTCTTGGTTGCTAGGCTTTTCATGGCATTTTCTATTTCATTACTTAAAATTGATCTGTTTAAATCATGTATGACCTCCTCATTCAGTTTGGGTAGGTCGTATGTCTCTAGAAATTTGTCAATGTCTTCAATATGTTTTATTTTATTGGAATATAAATTTTCAAAATAGTTTCTAATTATCTTCTGTATTTCAGACATGTTCATTGTGATATTTCCTTTTTCATTTTGTGTTTTCATAATTTGAATTTTCTCTTCATTAGAATGGCCAGGGGTTTACCTATTTCATATATTTTTTTCAAAGAACCAACTTTTTGTTTTGCCAATTTTTTCAATTATTTCTTTTGTTTCAATTTCAGCTCTGATTTAATTATTTTCTGTCTTCTACTGCTTTTGGTGTTGATTTGTTCTTCTTTTTCTAGGGTTTTTTTCTTTTAAGGAATGAACTTCATGCAATGAACTTTCCTCTTAGTGTCCTAGAGATTTTGATATGCTGTAGCAGTGTTCTCTTTTACCTCTAAGAATTTTTAATTTCATCCTTGATTTCTTCTACCATCCATTTATCACTTAGTAGTGTATTATTTAGTCTCCATTTGTTACAATAGCTTGTATTTTTTATTTTATCAATTTTTTCTAATTTCATTCCATTGTGTTCTGATAGAATGCAGGATATTATCTCTGTTGTTTTGTATTTACCGAGTTATTTTGTGGCATAATATATGGCCTATTTTAGAAAAGGAGCCATTTACTGCTGAAAAGAAAGTATATTTGCTGGTTGATGGATAAAATATTCTATATATGTCTGTTAAGTCTAAATTATTGATTGTATCATTTAGTTCTATAATTTCCTTATTTAGTTTTTGTTTGGGAGATCTGTCCAGTAGTGAGAGAACTGTGTTAAAGTCACCCAGTATTATTATATTGTAGTTTATTTGGCTCTTGAAATTGAGAAGGGTTTGTTTGATGTACATAGATGTTCCATTGTTTGGGGCATAAATATTTATAACTTTTATGTTCTGCTTATATACTTCCCTTAAGAAGTATGAAATGTCCTCCTTTGTCTCTTCTGATTAACTTTGGTTTGAAGTCTACTTTATCTGATATGAGGATGGAAACCTCTGCTTGTTGACATAATCCATATAAGTGATAAGTTTTCCACATCCTTTCACCTTCAGCCTGTGGATGTCTTTGCCATGAGGTGAGTCTCTTGAAGACAGGATATTGCTGGGTCTAGCTATTTAATCCAATCTACTAGTCTATGTCTTTTGATTGATGAGTTTAGGCTGTTAACATTCAAAGTTATTACTGAGATATGGTTTGTATGCTTTGTCATTTTGATTTATTTCTGGTTTTTGATTTGTCTTAGTTTCTCATTTCTTTGGATGTCCCTTTAGTGTAGATCCTCCCTTTGTTGGTATTCACTTTTTTTTCTTCACTTCATCCTCATGGAGGATGAATATTTTGAATATTTTGTTGAGAATGTTCTGTAGTGTAGGCTTTCTTATTGTGAATTCTTTTAATATATATATTT